>NW_021167886.1:0-305524 GCF_004154835.1 Alternaria arborescens
TTAATCTGCTCTATTAATATCTATATATTATCTTGTAAGGTGGTTGAGATATACGCGTGTAGAGGTGCGCAAAGTTGGTGGGGTGCGTCACTCGCTTGTACGCGTCACTCGCTTGTAAAACATGTTACAACGGATCTACACTTCATGTTTGCGATCTTCAACTCCAATGTCTTCTTCAACACAAAAAACCTGTGGGTTCTCTTACTGGGCCATGTAGTTCTATCCAGATTCGTGCGTCAGGCCAACTTTATCACGGTTTGGAGATTTCTTCGGGCTTTGGCTCAAGCTCTTGACTGGTGGAACGGTAACGACACGGCTTCGTTGGACAGTCGATACCCATCATCACAAGGTCTGGAGACTGACTATCGCCTCCTCCTTCCGGGCAAGACTGAAGAGAAGGTCTAATGCTTCCTTCGAAGAGTTTCCCAACGCCCTAGTCGCTACTCATACCTTGTACACACATCTCACTGCCAGTACCATTACCGATGTCGGACACAGAAACCCATCAGCAGCAACGCGCATCTTCTCGGCTCTTTGGCCTACCAATCCCTTACGCCTATGCCATGAGTACATATACGAGATACCTTCTGTCACAGAAAACCAGGAACAATACCACCTTCATCGCCTATCGGCCAAAAAGCTGGTCCTTTTGCTAGAGGCCATCATGGACTAGGTGACTAGCGGCTCACTTCACTTCATTATGTCTCAGTCCTGAATATTTGTGGTCTCCTCGGTACGGGTGTGTAGGGCTCTGCCTCGCCCACTACTTGCCTCTTGTACTCTTCAAAGTACGCGTCAAGACGACCACTCGAGATTCCGTCCTGTTGCAGAATGATTCAACTGACAAGGATTAGTGTCCGAGGCGGCGAGCCGCATACGGCGACAAACGCACGAGCGAATCGTTGTCACCACCCACAAAATATTTCGTATCAAGAAGACCCTCTCGTTCGTACCGTTTTAGATATCCACCTCTGGCCACGTCTTCATGCTATACCTTACAACTATAACAGTCTTCATCCATCGCTCAGGTACCACAACCTCTCTGTGTTGCTGCGCGCATGGACTCGGTATCAGGGCCTCATGCTCTTATTTTGCGGTCATAGATGGTCTCTCCATCTACAAGTCTCTTACCGAAGGATATACAAGGTCCGTGTTTAGCTCATGGTTTACTTTGCATTATGTATACTCATATGCTTGCTGGGGTCCAAGGCTGGTCAGGATCATCTGTTGACTGCCAGTGTGCCAGCTTGTTTTCGACATTTGGATCATGTGGCGACGGGTCAAACAGAATTTCGAGTGGTGCCATGTTGGCATTGAATCTCTACAAGGCGATGCTATCTTAGAACTACTATCTATTTGCTTTGAGACATGACTCTACTACTGTAAAAGCTCCTCCATCACCTCAGTGGGTGTTTTCTTCGGCGCAGCAATCTCCAGCACTTCCTTGCTTGTCGTCTCCGCCTTCGCCTTACCCTGCCACGCCGTGTCTGGAGCATGCTTGATAGTAAGAATCACGTTCTTGGAGTAGCTAGACGCAGCAGCCATATCGTCTACGAACCCGACATCTTTGAACGAGACATCCTCAACCTTGGCGCCAATATGCTTCTCAACCATCGCCACGATCTGGCTTCCCGTGATGTCTTCAGGGCCATTGAGAACGTATCTGCGCTTGTTGTGCGCAGAAGTGTCGTCTTGGAGCAAGATATGTGCAGCAAAGGGGCCAACCTCTGAGGGATCGATGATACCGACCGGGCTATCAGCGTCTGCAATCAGACGTAGTGTATGTTGCTTGCCGCCGTTGCGGACAGTCTTGATGAGCTCAGCAGCAGTGCCAAGGTAGAGTTGCGAGAATACATTTGGCTGCAAAGAAGACCAGTGCATGCTTTCAAAAGCTGGTGAATCGAGCATGGCCTCAATCGCCCAGTGCGCACGCGGGTAGTAAGCCTTGCAGTCTGGGGTAACGTTTGCGGCTGTCGTGGAGATGCGCACAACGTATTTGACGCCAGCACCAAGGGCTGCGATGTGGAATGTTGACTCGTCGGCGAAATGTGGTGGCTCGTTGTGTGATGCTATGAAGGCTCTAGCAACGTTGTGTTCGCGCAGCCACTCCGTAGTAATCTCCGTCCAAGTGTATTCGACAATCTCGACGTGAGGAAATTTGGCGAGTGATTTTGCTGACGAGCTGTTTGCAGAACGGGTCACAGCGAGGATGCGATAGTTGGAAAAGGTCTTGCTGGATTTGAGGTGGTTCGACAGGGTCTCAACGACGCTGCGACCGGTATTGCCTGTGGCACCGACAACGAGAAAAGAAGCAGCCATGATTTAACTAGGTAACACAGTAAATAATTGGTTTAGAAGATGAAGTTCAGAGTATTTTGAAGATCTAAGCCTATTGAAGACCATACTCAACTTTTGTACACCCCTGCGGAGTGTCATCAACTCCGTGGTGGCACTACTTGCAAGCCGTACCGCTCTATGACTAACCGCACTCCGCACCACGCGTCCGTGTTTCGCCCGAACATCAAACCCTTACGCGAGGGACTGTTGCGGAGAACAGCCAATCAGATCATTACAATACTATTGCCACACGCCGTTAGTAGGGTGGGGCAAGCACTAAGAGATGGTGCAGATCGTGCAACACCATGGATCCGAGCAAAAGTAAGAGCTGAGATGACGCCACTGTTGTAAGATATCATGGCGTAACGTCCCTCCCTGAGTGCTGGGACACCCAAGATCGGCTCGCTGTGCTTCCAGTACTCCAAGGCCGTCAAGGACGCGAAAGACGATATCGAGCGCGTGCAGAGAAAAGTTGGCGATATCGAGCGTATCCAAAAAGACATTAAGAAGCTATTAGAGGGACCGCATAAAGCACGGTTCTCCACTACTTATCGCCTGTTCGACTCGTTAAGCCAATGTCTTCAGGAGCTCAAAGACATGAAGGTAAAATTGGATCCAGGGAAGACTCGCAAGACTATGAGCCGGTTTGGCGTGCAAGCTCTACAATGGCCGTTCACTAGCAAGCAGGTGGACAAGATCGTTTCAAACTTACAAGGGTATAAGCAGACCTTTAGTTTGGCGCTCCAGGTTGAGCAGACGTAAGCTTCTGCACACGGAGCTGTTATGCGCAAGTAAAAGAAACTAACCAGCTCCTAGGCATTTAATGCTTGACGTTGACCAGAAGCTAGACCTGGTAACTCTAGATGCCCACAGTCTTCATCGAAAGCTAGGCCTGGCCAGACTACCCATTGCCCAAGGCGCATGCTAAAACTCTCGCGACGAAGAGCACAACGCACGATGCCTTCCGAACACACGTACTAAGCTGCTAGACGACATCACAACATAGGCGCAGAACAAGGATAGCAAACCTATATTCTGGCTGAGCGGCATGGCTGGCACAGAAAAATCTACTATTGCGCGGACGGTCGCTCAGTCGTTTGCTAATCGCGACCAGCTAGGGGCAAGCTTCTTCTTTAAGAAAGGCGAGGGTGAGTGCGGCAACGCCTTGCGGTTCTTTACTACTATCGCCATGACCTAGTGACGCATAAGCCAGGCGTGGTACCTGGGATAAGGAAGGCGCTTAACGAAGACTCGAAAATTGCGGACAAGGCTCTGAAGGACCAGTTTGAGAAGCTGATCCTGCAGCCACTCTTGGGAGTAAAGCAGGCTGGCTCCTAGGTCTTAGCGCGTGTTGTTGTGATCGACGCGCTAGACGAATGTGAGCGAGAAGCAGACATTCGGGCGATCCTCCAGCTCCTTATTCGGACAAAAGACATCCATCCAATGCCACTACGGATCGTGGTGACTAGCCGGCCAGAGCTCCACATCCTCGCAGTCTGTTGTACCCCTGCGCTTTTTATCGTATGTGCCAACATTCGGTACATCTCATTCTTAAGCCATATCACCGCGCTCTCAGCTGTATGCCCTTTGTTTCTCATCTCAACACCAAAGAAGATGTCATCCTTCTTATGCGCTCCAACATAACCTTAACCCCGCGAACAACGCTTTCGATGCTTCTCCAGTTCCTCCTCACTTCCCTCAATAAAAACGGTGTCATCCTCGATCTTGAATCCGTGCGACAGAAACCACGCCGGAAGTTCCTGCGAGCTCCGGTTGAGGTAAAGCGTTATCGTCCCGGGGGTACCAGGTGGACTTCTAAACTGATCAGGATGGCCAAACCTGAAATACCTATATTCCATCATCATCCTCATCATTCCGCCAAATACTGCCCCTGCCACACGACGCTCTCTCTCCCTTTTCTCCCAACCATCGTATGAACCACTGTTCAAATCGTACAGTGCAGCTTCTGCTTCGTCGATGGCTTCGGGTGTATTCCTATTCTTCCTGAATCAATCAAAGTCCCAGTGCTGGATTGCTGCCCGAAAGTTATCTTCGTTCCATTCCTTTTATTTAGGGCATGTTGCCCGTGGTAACTCAGTCCCGGCGAAGTTTCTCACCATCTCCTGTTTTGCTTTGTGTTTCTTTTCTCTTGGCTTACGTAACGGAGAGTCGATGAGTACCATAGATACCCATCCTTTGGGAGGGTTTGAGTAGGGCTGCAGTCGTGGCGGACCAGACTCTGGCCCGATAGGCTGGCCTGTGGTGGGGGATGTGGTCGCTTTCTTGTAGTGTGGGCACCACTGGTCGTGGATTGACTTGGCCGCGAGTTGAGCATTCAGGATGGTAATCTCATCAGTGAGCCGCTGAATTTCAGCATCGTTCGCGCTCTCGGCGTTGTACTGCGTCGGTTTGCGTTTCGTCATGGCGAACTGTCGCCGGTCTCGAAATTTTGTTACGGTGTCAAAGGAGTGGGTATGATTTTTGTGTGCGCGAAGCCTTCAGTGAGTCATTTAGTGAAAGCGGCATGTTGAACCAAGGTTCACGATTTCCGCTCGGCGAAGCAAAACGTTAACATTACGACGCCAGCTTCTAGTGTTAGTCGTCCGCCAGCCACATAAGTTCTTTGTAGTCTGGTCCGGTCGCTGTTCATTCGCGTCGATTGAAAACATTATCCCGCCGACAACACAGGCTGGACCTACTCGACTAAAGCTACTCGGCTATGGTACTTTCGCGCACAGAGTCGGAAAAACTTTGTCCGTTACTTTACTCGCCTCCAGCTGGTTGCGTTTGATTCAAATAAGGCGCCCAGCTCCGTGCGTCGTCCTCCTCCACAATTGCTTGGTATACCAAGCTTTTCAACATCGTACGACCATCTCCGTCTTTCTTGGAGGGCCGCGCGCGCGTATACCAAGAAGAACTGGACTCGCTGTGCAAAGCTGGACGCTGCCTGGGTCGGTCGGTAGAATATATGACCCGACCATAGATTGTTGTAAGATCTGCAGGTCCGTCTCGTGGAGATACATCCTATACCGGTAAGACTCGCTTGGTTGTTGACATCCTTGCTCTCCGCTTCTTGTGGGGTCAATCCTTTCCAGATAAAGCAGGTCTCTCGTATTTGCAGCCTCGAACATCACGACTTTCTAGGCGTCCAACGTCTTTCAAATTCGGTTCTTTAAGAGACCGCTTTAATATAAGGCTATTGCTCCTAGAAATATCTCTCTTCTAGGGTCTGCAAGGGCAGGGTTCCAATTGTTCGCCATCATCTCTTAGGGCTTGGTCACTGATACGACCTAGAATTATTAACCTGAACTTCGCCCTTGATCGGGAAGGAGTCCCGCAGGGCGGAGCTTGATTTGATCCTACACTTTGACGTACGGAAGGATTTTACGCCCTGCATCTACTTGAGTTCTCAGTCATACGTTTCTATCCAAATATCCGTTACTAGCTTACTAGTAACTTGCACGCTATACGCTTTGCACACAGGAAAGTTGTATCTCACGGCACAACCACACCATTCCGTACTAGAGTTTCCTACGCCCGACTTGCTCTTCCAATTATCGCTGTGTCTCTCTGTCGACGACTAGTCTCTTTCACACTGGTCGTTTGGAAGTCAGGCGTTTAACACTTCTTTCACCTCCCATTTACTGCGTAGGTGCATTACCGAACAGGATTACTCCACAGTCTCGATATGCGATCAGCCTGAATTGAGGTATGGCAAGGAGGGCACGTCCTAGCAACAGTTAATCGTGAGAAGCATAAAAGAAGTCGCTCGCCTCCCCGATCTCATCCTTCTTTACTCCTTTCAAGCCTTAAGTCATCAACACCAGAGCCCTTAAACCTAACTCTTTCTCCACCCCGGTTCTCAACATGAAGTTTTCTACCTCCCTCGTTATCTTGACTTCAGCAGTCACCGGCGCCATGGCCGAAGGCTGTTATTCCGGCGGCCAGGCATGGGCCACCGATGCCTGCCTGAATGACTTCAAAAATGCTATCAGAGACCTGTGTAACAACGGTGTTCTCGGTGGCTATTTCAACAATGGCGGTTACAAGTCAGCTTGCGCCAATTGCCGGAGCAGTGGTATTAGGGTGGATCTTGGTGTGGGCTGGAAGGGCCAAGGCGCATTAAGCCTAAACAACGGCGACTGCGCTAAGGAACTGAGCGGCCTGCTCGATCGCTGCTACCGTGGCGGCGAGCACACTAATGCTGACTGGTATTTCTAGTAAGTAGCTATACACACATCGCTAGCTGTGCAACGACAATGATTGCTAACGGCCTCTGTTCGTAGTGCGGACCCTAACACGACTAACAATGGTCGCTGCTGATTCGACCAGCTTGGCTGTTTGGGAAGAATGAGTTTGGGGTGATATAAATGATGGGCGGGCGAAAAAGAAGGGACGGAGAAAAGCTCGTGTGGGCTTTCGACGAGAAGGAAGAGCGTGTTGCAAGATACCGCAGGCGAAGAGCGATCTACCCTAAACAGAGCGTACCGATGCTGGAGTAGATGATCAATTGTCGCAGGTCAAGTGCTGTCGTAAACCTTGTTACTAATAACGCTGTGTGATGACCTTCATATAAGTTGAGCTAGGATGCTACAATTAATACAACATACACTCTCTCTTGATTGTTCGGTCCACAATACCCGCACCTAACCGTGCGACACCAATGAACTACCATACTTGCCGACTTGACCTGTTCCTTTGCCAGTCTTCTCTTCCGTCGTTGAGGTTGTAATCATAGCTTGTCTGGTTCGCGTTCTCAAAGTGACGTCGCAATCTGAGGGACTACGGTAAGAACCAATTCATGCAGGGAAAGCCTAGCTTGGGACCTTGGTCAGCACTGTCTCCCATTAGCTTATTCCTCTAACAGCACATCAACCTACATACCTCATGCGCACATCCACATCACGTCTTATATGAACTCGCTTTCCTCGCATACGAACTAATGACGAAAACCACACCGCCCGTAACACTGTTAAGCTGATGTAATTCTTTCCCGATCCCGCCGAGATGTTCAAACACGAACGCTCTCCTTAATGCCACACGATGCGCCACTAGTAGCATGATTGTACTTGCCATCATCTTCCGGATGCCTTTGCGTTTGTGTCGCACAACGCAAGCGCATGGGGAGATACGTCTCACAAATGATCGAAGGCAAAGACAAGCGAAAGGTATAAGATATGTAACACTTCCCACTGGAATGCTAACAAGCTTTATATAAGATCAGAAACATTTCATTGCTATACGCACTGTTACAAACTGCCGAGTCCACTGCGCGATCTATGCCACAGTGATACGACGTAATGAGAGGACAAAATCCATGCCAGTAGTCCTCGTTTGAAGGGTCTCGAGATATTTGGGGAGACGGCGCTCGAGCGCGTTGATTCCTACCGAGACTTTTGGCTACAAGTCGTCGTCGTAGTTCTCATCTACCTCCATATCGCGAGTAGCACGAAGGCCGGATTCGACCTGGGTCTCCGTATCATGGTACCTATCCGCCTCCTTAGCTTCCTTGGTATCCCTGTCTCCTTGTAGAGATGGAGAACCACCATCGTCGTCGTAAGGTATGGCCAGCTCAAGAAGCTCTTCTTCGACATCGTCGAGCTTGTCCTGTCCGGCAAAGGGGTTGGCCTCGCCGGTTCTCGAGTACTTGGCAGGCCGCTCGTCCTCTTCAAGCTGATCTGAAGTATAGCGCTTGCCGCCGGGATGAAGATCAGACGCGTCTGACTGTTCATTGTTATCATTCAACCCTTCCACGTTCTTCGACGTCTTCTTGGATGTATCATCCTCATCATCGCTCTCACCGGCACCACCGTGTGCTTTGTCATGTGCTAGTTGGTCGGCCTTGCTAGGTTTGCCAAATTTACTCGCGATATGGTTCGATAGAGCGATACCCTCAGCCGACTTGTCGCCGCGCCATCTCACAATTGGTACTCTGCCACGATCGTAAAACGGCTTGTACGCTGTGTACTGGTGGCGAACGCTCTCCACTGTTCGACCGATAGACAAGCTTCCTCCCTTCACCTTCATAAAACCGGTGCTCTCCTTATAGTCTTGACCGATGAAGCGATCATTGTGGCGCTCGGCGAGGTCCAAAATGGATGCATCGGGGTCTTCGCGGATCAGTCGAGCCAGGTACTCTCGCTCAATCTCTGTCCAAGGTGCATCCATGGTCTCACGATCGATAGCCTGGTAGCGACGATCGTTGAGAGCCTTGATGCTTTGCTTGGAGTTCCAATCCCTGGGTCTCTTTCCGTAACAGTAGACGTCTGGTGATCGCTTCGGCACGGAGGTTTTTCTGTTCAGCCGCATATCGATGAGCCGAACTGCAAGCAGTTCTTCTTGGTCACGATCAATGGGAAGACTCGCCATGTTGGCCGGATCAATAGTATAATGGTGTTTTACCATTTGCGAACCACGCTTGTATCGATAGCCACGATTCTCGAACAAGGGAGGATTAGTCTGTCCGTTGCTCGCACGAGCAGATGGTTGATCAGGAGCGGGCCGAGCACTACCGGTCATGGGCCTGTCACCCCAGAACTGATTAAAGGCTGGTATGACAATAGAGTGGTTGTAGGTCAAAAAGCCATCGCCAACAGGAGGCTTACTCCCCTTTGCTTCGGGAACGGTTGCACCGTCGCCCTTCTTCGAGTCAGAAGCTTTAATACCCTTCTTTTTCGAGGCCACAGCTTTTCCATCCTTCTTCTTTGGGGTGGAAGCTTTTACGCTCGACTTCTTTGACGTGGTGGCTTTTGTGTTTTTCTTTTTCTGTGGGGAGGAGGCGACCTCCTCAAGTGCCAGCGACGTGTCCTCGACATCATCTGTAGGCGATGTGACCTCTTTTCCAGCTGATGCGGGGGTATCCGAGGCACTGGACTGGCTGTTTGTGGTGATGGGCGCGTCTTCGATATCGGCGGGATTCTCCGCTACCTCAGACCTTTCCGTTGCCTCGAACTGTTTTGGCGGTGTCTCGGGGGTCACCGGCGTTGTAGTGGGTTGTTTGGCCATATCGAAGAAGCACAGTCTCGTTTCGGTGTATTGGCGTAAACCAGGTGTCTCAGTAGTGGTTATGAGAGGACCGACCGGACTGGGTTGCGATCTCGTTTGGTTATGCGTCGAGCTCTTGGCGAAGTGTTTTGCGAGTGATTTTGCTGTAGTCGAGCGTACCGTGGTTGAAGGTGCGTCCTGAATGAGAGCCAACGTGTGTTGGAATTTTCGAGACATTTTTTAAAGGGATAGGACGTGGGCAATAAGTACGAGAACGCGTGGCCACCCTGAGACCCGAGGTGAAAGGCTCATTCGGTGCGCGGAGCTGGCGCTTTGACATATAGGTTGCACAGTGTGAAGTTGAAGTTGTCAGTCAGTGTCCTTTGTGCAAGGCTTTCGTCCGCTCTCAAAGTGAGCAAGACGGTAAAGCGCAAGCCAAACTAACAATGTTACAATAAGACAAAGACGACAAGATCAAAATCATGTTTTCGTGCACACAACTGGCAATCTGGCGTGTTGTCGTTGTATCTAGATGAACGTTCGAAATTCATCTCTCCAGAGCTCAGAGTCCAGTGTGCGTAGCGCAGGGAAGGCGGGCAAACAGCGTCCGACCCGTAATGTCGCTTTAGGTCCCCTAGAGCCGAGACTTTGTCATGGGCACGCAATCTGTCGAGAGGCGCAAAATTGCAAGGACAATGCAGTGAAGGTAGCGCTCGCCGCTGCGCGTTGAACGAGGTGACGGTGACACATATCTCCTGTGACTAGAGAGCACCCGCTTCAACACAAGCAGTCTTCAGTTCTTGTTGCGAGTTTCTTCAGTCGGGATCCGGAGCATTACCCAGGGCAACGGCTTGCACTGCAGCAAGCGGGGCTCGTCGTTCTCATTTTCTGCCTCTTAGAACGCAGCAGACATCCAAATTCATTGCGACGGGGCCTGAGACCGACGTATGAACCACAAAACTCGATTCCAAGACTCAGGAAGCTTCGGGATGGCGCTGTTTGTAGTAGTTGTCGTTATACATTGCATGAACATCAGAGAAGCAGGAGAAAGTAGAGGGAACAAGTAGTTTCGAGATGCCAAACATTTTGGCGGCTTTCTCTGCATATATCTTCCAGGTATCAGATCAGGTTCTATCATTTATGTGAGGGAAAGGTGTGGCCGAGAATCTAAGCAATGTAAGATGAGTAAAAGGCGTGAAGACGTGATGCTTGTCGATTTTTGGGCCTGGTCTAGCGTCTTGGCGTTCTTATCGATGATTTACCTGCGGTCGCGACCTTCACTGCACTGGAGCTTCACGTGTCAGGCATGTCACAAAGTAAAGGTTACATGTATTCACCGGTTCCACCATGTGCGGCTCTGGTCCTGCCATTGGTATGTAATTGTGGTACCGAAAGGGCTCCACTAATTCGCCCACCATTCAGTCGCCTACGCGTGGTGCCACCTGAACACTTGCACGATACGTCACGAATATCGAAGCTCGACCTCCCACCACCGCCGCTTGAAGACGAAATACGGTTCCTAGGTATTGCGCCCTATAACACCAAACGATGGTAATTCATTTCAAATCATCGTGTTAGGTATCGATGGCAAAGTACTTGAGATCATGTGTCAAAATATTCGATGCCCTTGAACATCAAATATAACTGTACATTCGTTGACAGTTGAATTACTATTAGACATTATTACACGATGCATGCTCAGTGCATGGCTAAGTGTCGTGGATGTACGACAAGGATATCATTGTTAACTCCTAACCACCCGTTGGTTTTGTAAAGAGTCTGAGCTTTCAATATAGCATTACGGTTATCCAAACATGGGCCAGGTGCTCGACTCCCTGGGTCAGCAACTGTCAAATCCAGGTCGATGCGCATTTCGTCGATTCTATAAAAACCAAAGATGCCCGAGTCTAGGCTCAAGGGCATCTGTCAATCACAACTGAAGACGAACATGTCGACGTCATTGATCTTCCATACGTGGCGTGCTTGCACTCGAGCCGCGCGATCGTTATCGAGATCGCGGAACAGCCGACTAGCGGCGGCTGATGGCGAGGCTAAGGGTATGGGTCGAGGCAAGAAGTTCCAGATTGGCGACATCTTGGTGTGCATCCTATGCCTCAGTCTTTGCGTCGCGGCTTCCTTGTAGGCACTTGCCTAGGCGGCGACTTGATCAACTTGCGCCGTGTCGTTGATGCTGCCCGTACAACGTTGTTCGATCCAGGAACAAGATTGTAGTGGTCATAGCGCACGGGGTTGATGGGCGGCCTTGAGCGAAGACCATGACAGCGACTAGTGCGTACGATTATGCGAACGCTTGTACCTGCATGACGATATCATGTTTTGTTTTCAAAGACTGACGTCGCTACCCCGGCTGCTTCGTCGGGAGAGTCGTCGATACCAGGTCCTCATGGTGCCCCATAGGGTGTAGTCGCTGGGTAGTTCATCCTCGGGAAAAAATGTGATTCCTGATGATGATGATGGTTTTCTCGATGGTGATGGGACTTCAGGTGTAGATGGGATTCCAGGTGTAGATGGCTTGCGATGCTTGAGATGTTCTTCGTCCATGCGCAAGAGGTCCGCAGTGAATTGCTCCATCGTGGTGAGAGCGGGAGAGTAACTAGGGCAGAGGTGGTTGGGAAGTGGAGGAGGGAAGGCTTCCTGGCCCGCAAAGTAGTGTTGTTGGTGCTCCATGTCGTTGAGAAGGTGATGCGATGCGTTGCTATGAATGAATGTGTTGCTATTGATGTGTTGTTCGCATATTTCTGAAGGACCGCGTCGCGTTTATATCACAACAGTACATGTCGTCATGCTCTCTGCTCATCCCACACGCGCTATGTCGCGTGGCAGGGACGACATCCCACTCGCTTCCCGTGGCCGTGCGCGGTTTCAATACAATAATAAAATAAGACGTTCCGATTACATATTGTTCCCAGATCTACTGGTCACCAATATCGTCATTCCCTTGTTGTAGACAGTACCCCTGAAACTTCCCGCTTTCCGGGGTCGATCGATCGTACCTAGGTGTCGGCGTCATCAGGGGTGTTGCATCGTCAGGGCTAGATCCAAGTTTGATCCTGGCAGGCGGTCCCTGCGCGCGACGCGAAATGAGTACAACTTGTTGATGGCTTCTTGCGCGCGATCGTGAGTCTCATGAGAGATGTCTTGGTGTTGCAGGCTGCCATCGGCTCGCAGATTCCGACAACACCCTACCTCGGCTCATCGGGCGAAGACGGCCAATGCAGTGACGTCCCTCACCAACACCTCAATGACCAGCCGTGAGCACCCTATCGTCATCGCAACGACACATAGAAATAATGCCCATCCCCACACCTTTCGGCGATTTTCTGCCCGCTGCTTGAGCTCCACCATCTGCATTGCTTGCAGCTTACATAGCGAAAGTCTTTATAAGTGGACGTAGCTGCCCGAGATGCCTACCCCACCGTTCTCCCAAGACCGCCGAGATTGGTTGAGCGAAATTTCTGGACTGTTTTCGCAGCGCAAGACCAAGGACATTAAAAGCACGGCATCCACATCAACTGTAGACCTTAGATTTGGCGCCCCAAAAGCTCTTGACTCTACTTCGACATTCAGCGTGAAAGATGACGCCTCCACAAAAGATCAAGCAATGGCTCACGGGCCAGGACGGGCTCGATAAGCTCAGGATGGACGAGGCGGAATGCCCGGCTCCTGGAGAGGATGAAGTGCTGGTTGAAGTCCATTCTGTTAGTCTGAACTACAGGGATACCGAAGGTATGTACACCGTGATTCGATCGTGCCAACTCCAGCGGCAGGGTTATGATGGTCATAAGAACAACGCTAAGAACGTGGACAGTCGCTATGGGCCTCTACAACCACCACCAGTCGGTAGATCATCCTCCCGCGATTGTTCCAGCCAGTGACATGTGCGGTGTGGTTGTTGCTGTTGGTCCAGTTTCCAACAACACTTCAGACCCTTACAAGAACCCAGCTTTCCAGCTCAAGGAAGGCGACAGGGTCATCAGCACATTTGCGCCGAAACATCTCAGCGGCCAAATCAAGGCTACAGACATTGCGAGTGGCCTTGGAGGCCCAGCCCCAGGAGTACTGACACAGTACCGCGTCTTCCCCACCTATGGCGTTGTCAAAATTCCAGACTATCTCTCCGATGACGAAGCGGCTTGCTTACCAATAGCAGCCGTGACCGCTTGGATGAGCTTGAACTGCATGCGACCAAATGGCGAGATCATTGGAAAGGGCGAATCAGTCGTCTGCCAGGGTACTGGCGGTGTGAGCATTTCTGCAGCTCAAATCGCGTCCGCAGCAGGTGCTGATGCCATCGTCACCTCCTCCTCCGACGAGAAGCTTGAGCGCGCATCCAAACTTGGTGCGAAGACGACCATCAACTACCGCAACAACCCTGATTGGGAGAACGCAGTCCTTGCTGCCACCTCCGACGAGGGCGCTGACATCATCATTGAAGTTGGCGGCGCGCAGACACTACGCAAATCGTTTGAGTGCGTACGCTTCGGTGGTTTGATCTCTTGCATCGGCTACCTTTCCGGTAAGCAAGATGAAGCCGGCGACAGGACCAACACAAACCTGTTGTGCTTGAAGAGGAATGTTACCCTCAAGGGCATCATGAATGGCCCTAGGACTGAGCTTGAAAGAATGCTCAAGTTTTATGATGAGAAGAAGATTAGACCAGTCGTCGATCGTGTTTGGCAATTTGAGGAGGCGGATCAAGCACTGAAGTATTTGTTTAGTGGAGGACATTTTGGAAAGGTTGTTATTAAGGTGAAGGAGTAGGTGATACTAGAAGTACACTATGACTCAAAAAGAACCACCATCATCGAATAATCTCAACGAATCAGCCAGCACATTCAGCATCATTGCGTATCCTTTTCGAGGTCTCTACATTACGTTGATGCAGAATGGCGTCAACGCAGAAGGACTTGACACTGGTGATATTCTCAACCGAATCGATCAACATAGAAGGAAGTCTCAACTCCCATAAGCTGCCAGCGATTAAATCATGACCAGACCTGTACGCTACTTAGCGCTAAATAACCCGGCCGCGTTCGTACCCCACTCCACGAATCCAGCAGCGAGCTGCAGTAGCGTCTTATTGCTCTCTTCATAATCGATCGCGTTGCGGTTAGCAGCAATCCACGCCTCCTCCGCCTCCAGGAGTGTTTCAAGCTCCTTCTTTCCTTTTGACCGCCCCAGTGTCAGACCCCTGGGACCAATTTTGAACACCTATACAACAGCAGAAATCTCGAATCCCTCCTTCTCGACAATCTGGCGCTCGAAGCGCATCCAGTCAGTCGTCTTGAAGATGGCTGAAAGGACGACGAAAAGGGTGACCTGGTGTTGCGGCGATAGTTTGTACTTGATATATCCGAACACTCTGGGCATATCATCGATAGTGGCGTTTGAGAAAAGTTCAGAGCAGATGCGTAGAGTATCGAGGCCCTCAACGAGCGCATCCCATTGTGGGCCGGTGTGGAGGTCTACTTTAGTTTCGACTGCGAGGATACTAGCGTGATGGATGAGGAGGCCAGAGACGCCCAAGTTCTGTGCATGTTAGTTCTAGAGCGCAAAAAGCTCCAATTCTTAATAATCGGGTACACTCACGTCGACAGCGGCAGCCATGGGGTCACTAACTAAGATGTATCCATCTTCGGGCTTTTTCGAGGGCAGGTCGTTGGGGAGGATGATTACCTTCTTTCCACTGACAAACTGTACGCAAGAATCCTCTTGGCTGGTATCGTCGGCTGTCTGAGTTTCCTTAGGTGAGACATACTAGCATTTGCTGACCAACTATGACCGTTGTCACTTCAAAGCGCTTTATTGTGCTAAGGTGGACAATCGACTGGGTATATAGCAGTGAACAAGGCAACGAATGGGGTGAGATTCATGCCAAGGCCAAAGGAGGTACAGCAGTCTAATACTTCTAGATTATCTCAATCCTCTCCGTGGTGAAAAAAGATCGCGCTGCTATGGTTCGGGGCCATGGTTGCCTGCCATGAACCATGGTTATCGACACCTAGCTCTGTAATGGAATCGCCGATTCGCAATCAATCCATCTCACTACACCCCCGTATTGTCCTTCACCCGGTAAGAATAGTCCTTGTCTTCACTGTAGCCGGCGCCAGCAGTCTAGTTCTTTTTCATTCACATTGCACCTTATTTGTTGGCTTCGACATTATCGTTCCCTTTATCTACAACCTCGTTCTCGGACATTTCGGACATCTCGGACATCTCGTCTTCACAGTCTGAGAGCTCGCAGCGACGGGGGAAACTACATCAGCGTAGGAATGGTAGTCGGCCTCGACGAACTCGTAACTGGCAACGAGTTCATGGTCTTCGAGAAAGTCTTCATCCTCGATGCCGGTTGGGTCATCACCGAGCGCATTCTTACACGATGCCTTTGGGAGCTCGGTGATGCTGTTCTTTTCTTCGTGGCTATCGTTTGCATGCTGAGTGGAAGACACCATGGAAGGAAAAGGTCAAGTATTGAAGTGACTTGCTAGAGAGTGCCGCGTTATTCTACTACACTCCTGGGCCAGAATTCGTTGAGGTCGAGGCCGCAATGAACTGACTGGTCTTAGGTGCTGGTGCTGCTACGAGCTGACGACGTAAACGCCTTCATGCTAGTGTAGTCGCGCTTTTACAACTGAGCAGGCAACAAGAGACCCCTGCTGATCTTTGCCACTGATGAAGCATTTGTATCTACTTCACTATAATCAACGCGAGGTACTCCTGCTGGCCGCAGAGGACGTGCGCGAGCTTCGCATCAGCCACTTCTTTACCGCGTGCAAGCGCAGTACCGGTAGACTAGACGTGAGCTTTAGTCATAGTGAAGAACACATCAACAGCTTTGAGAACGAATCTCTTCTGTGGCGCGGAATAGTCGATCATATCTTGATCCTGATTAAATTAATGGCAGTTTATAAATGTTGCTGTTATGCAAAGTGTCACCTCTTAACAACTATAACCTCGATGATATCCCCTCGTACTCACTCAACTCCTTCTTGTCGCAATTCCTTGGGCTCTCACCAAATTCCTTACCCTTGCGACAGGATAGTTCCTCCGCGTTCTTCCACTTCCAAGCAGTATCCTTCTCTTCGCCATTACTCTTACCAGATAGCACATTGCACATGTAGTTGCCAGCGACGGGAAGGAACCTAACGAAGACGTCAGTATCGCAGTCTGCTGCGCGACACGAGACATAGGTCTAAAGTCACTTACTTGTATGAATGAAAGCTACCACCGACTGCAAGGTATAGATTAGCGAGCTGTTGATGAGGATGCTGGCACATGAGCCAGTCTTCTGTGGGTGTGACGGCATCGTAGCAAATTCGCCAGCGGTCTGGTTGTCTGCTGCGCGTCCACTCTGGCATGGCGTTGTGAATTATCTGTGCACTTTCGTGCTTTAGCTTCTCCGGAACATCGTTTTGGTTCCTCCGTGATGGCATGGTGATGGTATATCCAGAAGGTGTTGTGACCCTGTTGACGATCTCCGTCTTGAGATCATTGATTTTCAGCGTCCGGTTCGGCTGCGAAGGTGGGATGATGTCGACTTCTCCACCAATGACGATCACGGGGACTTCTTCGTCGATCATGCCTTGGGTATCTTGTTCGTTCAGTGTGTAGTACGCAGAGACACGTCCGACAGCAGTGACTTGGCGCTCGATGCGATCCTGCTCTTGGATCTTCAAAGCGTCTTCAATTGGTGACATCAGAGAGCTGGTCCATGCTCCTGCTGCTAACACGATCTTGTCGGCTCTGAGAATCTGGCCATCTCTCAACTTGACACCAGCGACGCGGCTTTTGTCGGCACTAAGTAATAAGTCTTGCACTTCCCCGGTTACTCGTTTGACACCAGACTCGAGTGCAACCTTCGTAAAGCTTTGGGTTGCTCTTTCAGCATCGCACCATCCAGCTTCGGGATTGAAGTAGCCTTTGCCATATTGTTCACTCTTGATCCCTTTGGTCACAGCGTACTTGTCCAGGTCTTTAGCTGGTAAGTCCCGCGTGCAATCGCCTCCTCGCTCGCAAAACGTCTTTTTGATCGCATCTCCAAATGTACCATCTTTCTTGTCTAGAACAACCCAGCCAGTTTTGTGAAAGTGGCCTTGAACTGCAATGCTCCAAAACCAGAAATGAATAGCTTCATTTGCGAGATTGCAGTAAAGGTGCGATTCGTAGTCGGTACGGATGATGCGGTTGGTGTCGATGGCTGCCGCCTGCTTTTGACCAAGTGATGCATTGGTATTCCAGCGATCAACGATAGTTATCCGAGATGGATCCTTGTATTGTTTGCTCAAATGATACGCGGTAGACGCGCCGAAAGTACCTGCGCCTATGATAAGTACTGTGGGTTCGCGATATGACATACTGGACGAGTGATGTTGAACAAATATTAAGGTTCGCAAAGCTGTCAGTGATGTATATGATAGCGATGACGATGAGGCTTCCTGGATGGTGGATGAGACTGCTCGCACTAGTGCTGCGGGGTCTTTTGCGGATCCGATGTACCTGCCTGGCCGAAAACGTGCATTGGCTCGCACGATCGGGAACCAGAGGGAACCCCGGATACAACATCAAAACTGTTGACATCTCAACGCCGATAGCCTTTGTTGATGAGTCCAAGCCTGTTGGCAAGCGACCATGGTAGAGAGCCGCAACGCTTGACGCAAAAGCTTGTCCACATCTCCTCTTTCTCCTGATGTAAAGTGCAGATGGCCCGTAGACTACTGTTCCAAAGTCGGAAGTGCGTACACTGTTTGTTTGGGGGAAGGTAAGAACTACAACAACACAATGAAACGGCAATCCGGTAGAATTACTGAAAACAAGTAGCTACCGACAGACGGTGTGTGTCGCGTGACGCTCGCTCCAAAAGAACGTGAGATCTGTCTGTGGAGTGATGAGGGCCTATACAATAGCTCAAAGGACAGCAACACGTGCTGCATCGGTTGTATTGACTTGAGAAAGAAAATGTATCGGTAACCGAGTCAGAAACGCACTCGTTCCCGTCGCGATGGAATAGTTTGTTGCGCGATACTGAAGTTATGATGAGGGAAGTGCTTGAGGTTTGTTGGACGTACTTCCCCTGGCGGGCGGGCGCTAAATAGACCTGAGTGGTGTCATCGCTCCTGTCCAAATATAGCGACTTACTGAAAACACCAAACATTATCTATTGCACGCGTGCGAACTACCAGCAGCAATCTTGTGTACCATGGGTGCCAGTGCGAGGCATGTAGTACGAAAAGATTTTCTTTCCTTCACGCTCGACCTGAATTCCATCGCAACGTCCGATTCTCGTGTTCTTTTCCTTCGAGTGGTTTTCCGCCGCAGTTCATCGACCAGCTTTACATATTAATTTGCTCATACGCTTCACTGCAACAAGCACTTGGGGGTGCGTGCACATAGCAGTTACTCGTTTTTTCTTGAAGGAAAAGAGCTGGGTCATGGCAAAAGGGTCGAGGAAGGAAGCCAGCGGTCAACCATGGACATAGACCAGCACATCCATCAATCGCGCGTCGCGGGAGTCTGATAACTCACTCCAAGCTATTCAATGCTTTGATTGCTGGACTTTTGCCGTTCAAAATGCATTCACAACCGTTTACCTTGTCTCGAAGACACGGATTGCGACAACGAGATTCGACCCCGGAAGCGGCCTAGTGCGGGTGGCTGAATTGCTGTCACTCGGCTGACCTTCCTTGTGTGAGCGATCTCTGTTCCGTAGAGAAGTACCAACACCGCGGAGTGCAACCACGTAGTATAAAGTAAGACCTGGAAGTCGGCAGTTTAATCGTAGACCGAGTGTAGGAAGAGATCGAACATCATCCGTCAAACTATCCGCTCACCCATCAATCTCCGATTTGCCGCTGCACGATAGCACCCTGGTGACTCAATCGACAAGCCCCACCACCAAGCGTACAGTGCAGACTCAGCAACACTCAACACCAACACCACGATGCCTCCAAAGATTCATATTGTTCGCCATGCGCAAGGACAACACAACGCGACTGTAGGTGACAGGGCGGGGGGGATGATCTCTACGACATCGACGCTAATCGACCGCAGCGCGATTACAGCATTCGCGACGCTGTCCTGACCACGAAAGGCAAAGAGCAATGTCGCACACTCAGCTCGGCATTTCAGTATCATGAAGAGATAGAGACGGTGTTTGCGTCGCCCCTGCGCCGAACGATCCAGACCGCTGCGCTGAGTTTTGGTCCTGTGCTATCGCGGAAGGAGGTGCCGTTCGTGCTGTTGCCAGCCTTGCAAGAAGTCAGCAACATTGGGTGTGACGTTGGAATTGCAGATACTGCAGATGACGTGCAAAAGTTCCTACCAGAACTCTTCCCCGAAGGCGAGATCGACTTTGATATCAGCAAAGTCGACGCCTCTGCGGTGACAGCGGGCTGGAATTCCAAGGTTGGTCGATCTCCCGGTCTGACATCAACATGCATGCTTACGAACACATCCTGCAGCAAGACTATTGGGCGTATGAGAAGCGCGCCATATCGAAGCGCGCTTCTGATCTAAGGAACTGGTTGTACCAACGGCCTGAAGCGCAGGTAAGTCGACCGTCGTCCTCCTCTCAGGGATGATGTGCTAACGGAGCAGGTGATGATCGTCACTCATGGCGCATTCGCACACTTCCTGACTGAGGACTGGGAAGTCGAAGACCCGATGCTAGGTACCGCGTGGAAGAACTGTCGGTCTGCCTCTATATCTGGACCCGCATTATAGACTAACTTTTGTCCAGGTGAGCATCGCGTATTTGTCTTCACACCAGAATCGACGGCGGAAGACGCCCACGTGAGCGAGACATGGGAAAGCAGGCGAAGCAGGGGAGCCCAGGAAGTCGAGACCGACCCGCATGTAGTGGACGAATTTCTAAAAACCGCGGCGTAGTCGAGTAGTGTATGTACAGAGGCCGCGGCCTCGATAGCTTCCGACAACGGCTGTAGTATGCCGTTTGTTCGGTTCCAGTGGCGGAAGGGTCCATGAAGAGATGGAGCATCTGATGCAGTCTGCAGTAACTTGCCCGAGTGCGTTTGCGCTCGTTGCGCGGCATCCTTGGCCAGTCTCTCCCAATCTGGAGGACCACGGCTGTTCGGCAAGAGCAGGACATTCCACGGTGTCCTTTGAGGCTTCTAAGATCCTGGGGTAAGACCATAGCTATCTCCAAGCAATTCTATTCATCCCCCATATCATTGGCCGGCGCAAAGTTCGGCAATGCACTCCACAAAACCCTTGCTCCAAAGATAAGCCGCGCGGTCACGCAACGCTTGCCATCACCCATTCAGAAGCCAAGAAGCAATCCGCGCCCAGGCTCAAATCACCGAGAAGTGTCGTGCATTACCACACTCGGCGTAGTCGACGGGAAGGTTCGGGGGGGCCTCGCTCAGAGTCTGCGCCCTGTACCTGTTCGGTTAAACTCCTCAAGCCCCGCCGAGACCCGGGATGGCGCGGCCCTAAAGGCTTGTCCGCCGCTCCAATGCAGCCACACGGTCAGCCCTACGCGACGCCTCTGTCGCCATGGCACTCGTCACTGCAAACTCAGAATGCTTATCCCCCATCTCCCGGTCGTCGCGTGAGCTGAGCGGCTCTCTTATCTGCAACCCTCATGCAGGTTCCGCCGTGATGTCACCTAGTAAGGATTGAGGCGATGTCACATCAAGCACGTCCCAACGCTCACCACTCAAACACGTAAAAAAGAGAAAATTTTACGTCAACTGCGACGCACCATGTGGACCGCGTTATTACCAACGCCACTAGAGAGCGACGCTGCTGGCTGCACGCACCATACACTGGTACGATACGAGAAATGGACCGAGAGTCGCTAAGGCCCTCGATAGCCAGCTTTCGGTCAACATCGGTCGTCCAGCATGCTGGGAGCGCGCGGGGGAAGGCCGCTTGGAACATTCTATTACACATGCAGAACGTGCGGAGAGATAAGGCTCGTTGATATAAGAAACAACTGTAGCCGCTGGCGTTGAGAAAACGGCTATTGCTGTGTTACTATACTAATCCACCTCTCCTTCGGTCCCACGGTACGTCACAGAGCGTCGACATCGACCGCCGTCCTCTTCCCGCTTCCGACGACTGGACCTGTGACCTACACTGCAACTGCTGCTTTTGGTGTATCGGGCAAACTAGCTCGTCAGCAGCGCCAAACACCAAAAAGTCGCGAGTGCCCTTGGACTTCCAACTTGACCACGACTCCACCCCACCGTCAAATTCAAAATATCAATATTTGAACACCCGACATCTTCCATCATGCAGGAAGTACCTCACGCAAACGGGTTGACGACGGGCAACCCTCAGCCACAATACGCCGCTGCAGGCTCCAACGGCGTCAACACCGGCATTCCCGCTAGGCATTACGCTGCTGCACCGCCAACCTACCGTTTGGACGACCTTTCATCCGAGGGCAAGAAGAGCGATCCCGAACTCATGATGCCCGTCGACAAGACTGCTACCGTCCAGGAGGGATCTGAAAAGTTCCACCGCCTTGGCTGGAAGCAACTCACAGTATGCTTGATCGTCGAAGCCATCGCTCTTGGTTCCCTCAGTATTCCCAGCGCGTTCGCGACCCTGGGAATGGTTCCCGGTGTCATCATGTGCGTTGGTCTTGGTCTTGTCGCAATTTACACATCGTACGTTGTCGGTCAGGTTAAGATGCGCTACCCACATGTCAACCACTACTCGGACGCTGTCGAAATCATCTGGGGAAAATTCGGAAAGGAACTTACTGGTGTCATGTTTGCGCTCTTCTTGATTCTGCTCGTCGGATCGCACGCGCTTACTGGAACAATTGCCTGGATCAACATCATCGGAAACTACACCACATGCGCGCTTGTATGGGGTGTTGTATCCATGATTATCTTGTTGATCCTTGCTCTGCCACCCACTTTCCACGACTTCGCGTTCCTGGGTTACATCGACTTTATTAGTATTATTGCCGCTATCTTGATCACCATCATCGCGACTGGTATTCAGGCACACGATGCTCCTGGCGGACTTAGCGGAGTCAACTGGTCCGCGTGGCCTCAACCCGGAACTTCATTCTACGAAGCTTTCCTGGCTACCACCAACATCATCTTCGCCTACTCGTTCGCCGTCTGCCAATTCTCCTTCATGTCCGAGATGCACACACCCAAGGACTACGTCAAGTCCATCTGGGCCCTTGGTCTGATTGAGATTTTCATCTACACAATGACTGGTGCTCTCGTCTACGCTTTCGTTGGCCAGGAGGTCAAGTCACCTGCTCTTCTCTCCGCCGGTAACACTGTCTCCCGCATCGCCTTCGGTATCGCGCTCCCCGTCATCTTCATCTCCGGTTCCATCAACGGTACCGTGGTCTGCCGTTACATCATGGACCGCGTTTTCCCTACTTCGCCCATCCGATTCGTCAAGGACGCCAAGGGCTGGGGTGTCTGGGTCGGACTTATCACCGTCGTCACCGTCATTGGATGGATCATCGCTGAGGCCATTCCCTTCTTCAACGCGCTTCTTGGTCTCATCTCCTCGCTGTTCATCTCTGGTTTCACATTCTACTGGCCTGCGCTCTTCTGGTTCCAGCTGGTCAAGGAGGGCAAGTGGAATGCGAACGCCAAGAACATTTCTCTCAGTATCCTGAACGCTATCGTGTTCCTTATTGGACTTGTCGTCCTCGGTGCCGGTACCTACGCGTCTGTCGAGGATATTATTACACAGTATAACTCCGGTGCTGTAAGAAGTCCCTTCACCTGCTCCGCCCAGTCTTACGCATAGTTGCGGAGCGCAGAGGACGTGTACATCTAGCGAAAAGCCCTTAGACAGGTGCTTTGTTTTATTACGACTTATGAGTCTAGCGCCAGCATAGCGATGACCAAATCAATTTATACTTATTCAATACTATGTCTACCTTCATTGTAATGAAATGTGAACGCGCTTGAGTATGGGATTGGAAACCACTCTTGGTCGCGGACGTCATGATGAAATGTGCTCGCGTCGCGAAGAATCTTGTCGAAGTTGCACATAACAAAATCTTTGAAAGTGCTTACGATGTTCTATGTTTACATACTTACGAGACCGCCAGATAACGTATTTGCCTGCCTGAGTATTTTCTTTTTCACTTTAGAAGAATCGAAATCTTCATTCTATGAGTACGAACACTATGGAGCAGCTGCGCTGCCGACCACGAATGAGAAACAACAAAAAAGTAGGGCCTCGCTACCCTACTACCACGAATGAATTGGAACGATTGGCTTTGAAATCTTCACACTTGGAAAATGGTACGCGCCCGCACTTTCACAAGCTTATACACAATCTAGTACCGATATGGACTAGTGCACCTGCTGACGCAGCCTGCTCGCACCTGATGCTTTATTGCGTAAACGGTCCTGCACCAGGCTACAATTTAAACTACTCACTTACAGTCCGCTACATACGCGGGCTCTTAAGCATGGACAAAACTAATACTACACTTACGGCGCTTAGCCTTACGACCACCAACGCTTTGCATGCAACTACCACTAACGACACAATGCCTTCCGAGTTCATCGTCTCTGCTCTCCACGACTTCATACAGAACGAGCGCAAGACCAACTTCTCGTTTTTGTCACGGTACAGCCACTTCTATAAGCGTCAGGAAAACCTACTCGTGGTTTCTCGGGCAAACATCGAAGATATCGAAGCCGTTCGTAGGGCCACTGTGTGCGATGCGATAACTGACTACGATGACTGGTATACCTTTATCGAGCCGCGGCGATCCGACGGCTTTGCCCGCACCGTCGCGATTTTGGGGCCGCCTGGAAGCAACGGACCAGTACACGTCGATGATCTCAGGGTCGTTGAGTTTGGTAAGAAGAACATGAACGAATGCGGAGCAGTAGCCTGGATACGTGATACATACTGTACCGCTGCCGACGACATGTACGTGATGAGATTTTCCAAGATGCAATACGACGAGCAGAATTTATGGTGGCAAGGCACCGATCAGGCTTTCCGGCTGTTGGCATTGCCTCTGGAGATGCGCGAAGCCATCTACCTGCAAATAATCGGTCCGGTCGTTGTTCCCGATATGATTGTACAGCCTGATATGCAGAAGAAGCTTGTTCTTGGAAAAGGCCATTCATTCGAGGATCGTAGTCGCGTAGGGCGCCGGGTCGACCCTGATATACAGCGCCCAAATATGGCTATCATGCGCATCTGCAAACAAGTCAACGAAGAAGCGACGACAGTCGCCAACCGCGATACCATCAAGCGGTTCACACGGCTTCGCGCGCCAATCGGCCCTCAAAAGTCGACGACTGATATCTGGCACAACCTCCCATTTGTGTCAATGCCGGTCAACTTCCTTCGAAAATTACAGCTCGAGATGTGCGCAAAAGATTACCTAGAGTTTTGCGGCATTCGTCCACTCCCAGGACAACCGCTGCATCAATCTGTTACCTTTCCGTTCACTCTATCCTCTCTGAACTCACTCCAGAACCTCGACACAATCGATTTCCGCTTCATAGGCCCCGAGCACAGCCTCGCCGAATGTCCTTGGAAAGGTCCGCACTCCTGCCAGAAGAAGTGGATAGACCTCTTCTTCGTCGCTGCCTGGGACGCTTTGAACATGCTCAAGGGCTCCAAAGGAGTTAAGTATAGCATGAGTGGATGTATAAAGAACTCTGCGCGGCACTATTGGACTCGGCTTCTCAACGACAGGAGCGTCGACCATACGGCTGGTGTCAAGGCGATGGAAAGACACATGCAAGCGACTATGACGAACGATGCGAGTCTAGAGTGCGAATGCACGAATCCTTGTATAGGTGGGGGTGGGTTGTTCCAGGTTGAGCCATTTGAATTGAGGTTGATTGAGGGGTTACAGGCGGAGTTGGATAGGGCGTATTGGGATTTTGAGGATTAGGCGGTTACGAAGGTGGATGAGACATGATGCGAGGCATTTCCTGTTATTGTTGTCATCTGGCACACACTGCAATTAGATTTGACGCGTTCTAACAAGTTAGCAGTAAGACGAGTGTGATTGGTATCGATTCTCGGACGAGAGTGCATTCATAAGATGGTGATATGCTACGTCATGCTCTAGTCTCAACAGGGTAAGTGCAATCGCGCTGTCACGTGTGGCGTCAGAAGCTTCGGGTGGCCTAAACACTTCCGCTTTCGACTCTCGTTCATCCTTCGCTCGTCTAAACCATGATTGTCTGCACACAAATTTCTTTCCTTTAGCATTTCGTTGCATATACTGATAACTTTTTCTTATACCAATGAATTATGCTCTTCTGCTCGCAAAGCAAAATCTGGAAGACGAGTGCAAGTGTCTTCGCAGCAGGTTGAGCTCAATGTGTCGACGTGCCTTCCCTCGACACGAACTCAACATTGCGCATCATGCGCTTTCTTGCGATGCACTGCCTCATCTACGACAAGCGTGTCGCCGTCGTCTCTAACAGAAAGCGACGCGTTTTGCGAGCTCGAAAGCGCAGCAAAACCGAGAACCGCCAATTGGTAGACAATCCACAAAGCCACCTACAAGGTCTGATCGGATACTCCCAATAATTCTTCAATCTCTGCCTGAGAAATGCGTTGCAGCTTGCCGATGGCCAGACCAGCGCACAGCTCTCGGAGATGTTTACCTTCTGAGTTGCAGTCCTGATAGCCGCAGCATAACGGGTATATGGTGGTTGCACGAACGCGCCGTCAAGAAGCGTTACTGGCTGGTGTTCTCAAGACGATTGTTGGTTTCGCCCTTTTATCCGATCTGGACGGTTTCAAGTGGCCGTCAAAGAACCATGGCCTCGAGAGCGCATCAATCAGCTCTTACCTTAACGAGGCAGCCGCAGTCTGCATTAAAACTCTGCTCGCATCCTTGCGCCATTGCCTTTATCGGACGTGGGAGTGTTGCGCAGGCACACACACACACACACACACACATATATATATATATATATACGACCAACAGTTGCGTTGGCGTTTCAAATGCTGTGCCGTCCTGCGTTTTAAGGACCGGTCAACATCGCTTGCATGCCGGCGGAGGAGAATATCAGCCAATGACCGTCTATCTTTACCTATCACAGCCACACAGTAACTGGCTCACCGTTCCTGTGAAGCTCGTGCTTCCTTCTAGAAACAAGGATTGCACGCATCAATCACGCATACGTACAAGGCGACGTTCCCGAGGCCAATCAGCCTGGGAGACGTGCAGGAGATGCAGCGACGGAGCGAGGTGGCAAATATGTGGGAAGCTTACTTGAGTAAATGCTCAACAGGGACCGTGCAACATCACTACACTTGGAGAAGTGAAGACGATGCTTTGACCATCGTGCATGCGTCAACTGAGGACGCCGGGCGTAGGGCCACACTGCGTTGTGCATGGAAGAACCTACACAATGTTTTGTGGGAGAGAACCTTGCTGCGTCCGCTGCCATATGGGCTGTGTTCGCAGCAGGATCGGGACACCAAGCAGTAGGAAATTCAGACGACACCGCCGTGCTTGCGATGACTGCGCGGTTCAAAGACGACACCAAACCGCTACCGGCGCTTGCAGCGCTCCATTACACATTTATCCGGGTGGTAGTTTTGTGGCGCTGTTCGCTAATTTGCTGACCGCAGCTCTTTTGTGGTGCCAGCCTGTGCAGTCTTGTACCACTTCGATAACGCAGAACCCTGATGGGCGTCTCTTATCGATTTGTAAGGGAAAAAAGATTGCAAGACTGAGAGTTTATGGTGACCTTCCGAGCATCGCTTCCTGCTTCACATGTCGCCTCGGCTCTAAGAGATGGGCTGAAGTTTTCTGATCACCGATGAAGAGTCCAGGAAAAGATGCCTATCGCTGTAGACATCAGCGGAATTTAATCTCCCGAACTGCTTCCCCTGAGCAAACTTGATTCTGGGCCACGCAGCAACTGATCTTGCACGTTGACATATCTCGCTAACGTTGGACGCATTTTACCTTCACTCTTGTCGTTGAGACTATGCTGTTGGCTTGCTTGGAAAAGAGAGAAGGCTCTGGCTGGCAAATTATTGCTAACTCCCAACATACTAGTGACCTGTGGTACTGCGCGTCCCCGCATCCTGGAATTTTGGGGTCCGCATACAATTGCGACGGTGTGAAGATACGTCGCACGCGTCAGGCCTGTGCCATCGAAACTTTGCGTCTTAGCTTTATTCGGGGTGCTCTCTCTCCGACTCGGCCTGTATCTATCCCAGGTACGCCTTGGCGCCGACCGGGAGGAATGCCTTGTTCAAGCGTTGTCCCGAGGCAGCGATGAGATTGCGTACGCAAAGTGCACGCGACGACCAACAAAGTTCTTGGTGCTGCAGAATGACGAGGAGAAAGTACGAGAAAAAGAAAGCAAAAGCGTAGATTGCTGCAGCGCATAGACCTACTACCAGATGACAAAAGTCCATTCCTGCCAGGCACGTCCTTCGGATGTACAGTCCAATAGATTCGTTTACATCGTTTGGCGCGCTTGTGTATTCCCGACTCGTTGTGAAAACGCCCAAGGAAAAAATGTAAGATTACATCTATTGCAGAACTTAGCGTGGTAACAATGAGCAAACGAGACGAATCTTGTTGGTAGGCCCTGACTAGTGACGCGGTAAGACACCTGCAGAGAGCTGGAGGGCTGCAGCCCCGCGCTTGCCGCTACGCCCACCATTTGAGGCCCACGCGTTCTTTGCTCAAGTTTTTGTCAGCGCACGTAGTATGCACATGCAAGGAGTAAAGACTCCCAGCATCTGATGATGTAGAAGCAGTGCATGGCGAGATTTCAGCCCCCCAATCGCATGCGTTTCTCCTGCAGCGCTCTGCCGGTGAAGGTCTGAAACTGCAGCCACATTTTCGCCAAACGCGGTTCGGCAACATCACCACCTCCGGCTATGGGGACTGACGGGCGTCTCTCTATCGCGAAAGATCCCAGATTCTATGCATGAGCCCTACCCATCGTACCTGAAACGAATCTCCGTCTTTACATCGGACGTAACGCTCCCTGCCAATCGACTAGGCTCGGTAAGCAGCAACATAGGTCGCCAAAGCTCCACTACACAATACGCAATGGCCAAGCGCTCGTTCGGGAAAAGGGTATGTGCCTTGGTCGTGAGGCTTCAACGTGGTCACGAAAATGGCCACTGGGATACTCATAAGTATGCTATGGACGCGTATGCGCATTTCCCTCTTGCTCGTTCTGCGGATATACTGATTTGCATACGCAAGCTGGAAAGGTCTCTCGCCAACCACGTTCTCACCTTGCACATCAACTCTCCATCTACGCCTTGAACATCCGGCCACTACTCGACAGCTACCTCTTCTCAGCGCTTCCATCCGAACGATAAACCATATAAAGCGAGGCACCCGCCACACGAAGCTCACCATCAAACGTTCACTCAGACTTCCTGATTCGCAACACCACACTTGACGACAGCCCAACTGCTTGACCTTTACGCCCAGCC
Organism: Alternaria arborescens; assembly: GCF_004154835.1. NCBI lineage: Eukaryota > Fungi > Ascomycota > Dothideomycetes > Pleosporales > Pleosporaceae > Alternaria > Alternaria arborescens. Next base: position 28,756 of record NW_021167886.1, read on the forward strand.
ACGTCCAAGCTTCATACAAAGCATCTACCTCGGTGTAAGATGTCTCGCAATAGTAAGCCAGCCTATCATGCCGTCTCCACCTCCGATCCCACTCCTTCCCATTACCGATTTGCAGCGCCTCACTGTGGCGCAACATACTTCCTGGAGCCTAGCCTTCTATCTCAGCCGCACCATCAACCAATGACGGTTTGGCTTCCTCGATCGCTCTGCTGACCCACCTGTTCCTAGCCCATCCTTACGCTGTCAAGCTCCCGTCCCGTCGCTCACTCGCTTTTATCGGCATCCCGGATCATCGCGACGCGCTTGCCGTATACTTTCGCTGGGTGCGACAACGATACTATCGCGCAGAAGGTGTAATGCGTGCAGATTTGGCTTCCTCCGTGGAGTCAGTGGCCAGTTCATGCGACGCATCCAGTGGGGATGATGAAAGCGACTTTGCGCAGCCTCGCACGAGGTTCCAACGCGATACCAAAATGCTTAGCATCGATCTACTAAGCATTGGTGCGAGGTTTGAAGATGAAGGTATCGCGCTCGCGTACCCTGGCGAGATCGATGTTCGTGGCTGAGGGGTTTTCGCTTGAGGAGTTCAGTGAGGGGTACACGAGTATATGACGAATCTGCGTTCTGGGGCCGCCAACTTTGGCAGCCATTGAGTTCCATGTTTGAATCGCGGGTAGACTCTAGCTATTTGTATAACACTTGTACGATATTGAAATGTTGAAGGTATCATTACAGACATCATCTGTGGTATGCAAGCCTTCCAGTAGTGGGAGGCAGTGCAATAGAGGCGTTTCTGCGTGGAGCGATGCGTTGGTGAAATGTGCTGCGGCTGAAGCCTGGGCATTCTCACCCGCCCTGCACCAACCCTCTTTCTCTCTTTCCTGTACCATGTTCTTGTAGCCTTGCGACACAAAACGCTCCTATCGCGAGACCCCAACAACCCTTTACAAAGCGCATATGCCAGACTAGACGGCGCCGAACGCATACACGTGCTGAAAACACGCAATTATGGACGAAGCCACGCTGCTGGACGAGGCTATGCTAGCCTGGTTCCCTCCCTTGGGTACAGTTGAGCTCTCCACGCGGTCGACTTTCACGGAAACCGATCTGAGAAATATCTCTGACTTGCTACACCGGAGCGGCAAGCCCTCATGGAGTCGCATTCCCCGCATATATACCACGCTTCGGCTCATCGACGAGCTAGACGTTATCGATTCGTTCCTAAGCTGTGGCATCAGCGATCTGTCGTTACCATTCAGCCAGAGAACATTGCCAGGACAACTCAAAGACCAGTCATCCCGGGTCCGGTTCCTCGAAGTTCAGTCTAAAGTTCTCACGAAAGCGCTTGACCTGGAGAGGGAGAGGGGCAAGCATCGCCATTTCTCCAATCCAGATGATCTTCCGTTCAAAAAGATCGCTGAACTTGGGAAAGGAGGATATGGCTTTGTCGACAAAGTTCTCAGTACCGTCACCTACCGAGAATATGCTCGTAAGCTCATTCCTAGGGGTCGCACATTCCGTCAAGATCGAGATCTATTACGCGATTTCGAGAATGAGTTACAAGTGCTCAAGAAGTTGTCACACCAGCACATTGTCAGGTTGATAGGAAGCTATACAGATCCACGGTAAGACAAAGTGATTTACTCTCTGTGGGCTATAATTAACATGTACCAGTTATGTTGGTGTCCTCATGGATCCTGTCGCCGATTGCAACCTCAAAGTTCTACTGAACGCTCACCCTTTGTCGTCGGATACCCGTTCACTTGTTCGAACCTTCTACGGGTGTCTTGCTTCTGCTGTTCTCTACCTTCACGAGAACAAACTGAGACACAAAGATATCAAACCCGAGGTGGGAAACATATTGAAGAACCCTGAGTCTGGCTACTAATCTGTCATCCAGAATGTGCTAGTAAAATCTCACCACGTATACCTTACCGACTTCGGCACCACCTTAGACTGGTCGGATACCGGACATGATACTACGACTGGACTTGCATCCGGATTGACGCTACGATACTCTGCTCCAGAAGTCGCCACCAATCAACCCCGGAATACATCAGCAGACATTTGGTCTTTAGGATGTGTCTTTCTTGAGATTTGGACAGAGCTTTGCGATCACTCCACATCAGAACTCAAGTCGTTCATGGAAGACCAAGGCACAAAATCAAGCTTATACTACGCCAACATCTCGGCTGTGACAGAATGGTGCGACATGTTGTCGTCCGGAACCAACAATGACGCTCAAATACCTAATCCATGGATCAGATCAATGTTGAAGGACGACCCTTCGACCCGCTGTAGCATCCAATCACTTACGGAGGATATTCAAGTTTCGAATTTCGGATCCGGTGTTACAGATAGCTTTTTGGGACGTTGTTGTGACGGAGGATATGTTGTCGCCGAAAGTGTTCTTTCCTCCGACGATGAAGCAAGCATTATGAGTTTCAACCAACGCGATGCAGCCTCAAGTGATCTTTCCTCAGCAGACACCGTCTTATCACCAATAGAGGCCTTGGAACACGAAGCTGTGAGCTCTCTTCTGATAGTTGGAGATAGAGGCCAGAGTGTCCATTCTGGACGATTTGATAGAGAGCCATTAACAACACCATCAAAGACTACACAATCCAAGAAGTGCATCGGACTATCCGAGACCCAATCACATCAGGACCCAACCGAAACCATACAAGAGGAATTTGGGGCCGCACATTATGTAGACTGGTCACCAGACGTTGACGAGTATTCAAGGTCGAAATCTAAACATAGTACACGACAAGCTCAATCAACACAACATGCGACCAGTCTGTATGATATCGAGGTATCGTCATTGACTCCGAATTCTCCGCGAGATACTCCTAATGAAAAAGCGCACGGGAGCGATTACCTGCATTCTGATGTAGAGAATGTGCAACGATACACCCATTTCTCAGATGGCCCGAGCAAAGCGACCTCCATCCATCCCATCGAAAGCCTGCTGGCTCCACATTCTCGACAAGGAAAAGTTGAAATGGGAACTTTCCAGATTGGTAATACTAAAGATGAGCCTTCCATGCTACGACCTCCATTAGTCGGTGACAGAGGCTATGTAAATGCGGTCATACGTCTATGGCTGGCCAACTTCGATCCTTTATCATATCACAAAATCATGACGATCGAATTATTGGGGCATCACATTGTTCCGATGTATCGACTAGGAGAGTCCAAAGTGGAGCCTGAACTTTCCTCATTGTCCAAAAAGCTCACCGATGACTGGTATAACCGCGGTGTTTGGGAGGATTTTATATGTCGCATGATGGGTACTGACATTGCTGACCCGCGCAATCTTACTCATTATTGCGTTAGCTTGGTGAAGCGCGTTACTTCTGCGCTGGCTTACATTCATGTTCCTTTTGTTGAGAGAGAAGGTTCTCTCGTCTGCTTCTACCCTAGAGGTATACTTCCGAAATATGACGATTATATTACTAGACATGCAGAACCGGATCGATCATTCCGACTTTTGGAAGGGAAGCGCCATGAGGTTCTACAGTGGTGGCACAATTGTTTGACAAGTCCCCAAGATACCTGGGCCGAGAAACTTAGAGAAAACGAGATATTCGAGATTCAATTTAGACCTCTAGATGGATGTGGTCGTATGGCAATAAAGCTGACCACTCTTCTTACAGCTCAGGATCTGAGTGAATCGTCTAAGACGGGGCCTCAGTATCAGTCGAGTGAGTATAGATTTGTGAGTGCAGCGTTATTAAAAGGCTGTCTTTTTGATCCAAGGGGGACAACTGTGTTAGATAAAACGGAATAGATATATCCAGCATGAAAGTCTAACATCAAGGAGTATCTTTGGAGTTCATATGCTCAAAGAACCTTGGGGGAATGATCGATTGTCCCACATGTATATGTGATTTATTGTAATCTTCTAGAAGATTGAACTCCTTTGAACCTGACTTCTACCAGTGTTACGTAGAAAGCACATTTACTATCGGACACAATATATTCCGCACCTTAATTAAGTGCGGGCATTTCCCAACTCTCTTCATGGGTTGTAATCGCGGATCGGCCATGAGTATGTATTGTTCTCGCTTCGAAGAACGGTACCATTTGCTAAGGTGTAAAAGTATCTCAGCCACTCAATGTCCGTAGCTTGAATTGACCTTTGAAATAAGTAGCCCATGATCGACAACGGGTTCTTCACTCCTATAAGGATGGCTGGAGTCGGTTCGTCGGAGGTGTTCGCATGCTCGTGTCGCAGGCCCATCACCTAATGTGGAAGGTCGAGGTCAGCGTGGTCTTCAATAAGTAGAAAAAAAGGTAGGCACGACATCCATGTGCAGGTTCTATGCGATGCCACCTAGGCCTCTTTCGCACCCACTTTGCAACAAGATATTTGATCTTGCCCTCCAGGCTTGACTTACATGTCCCAATTCGTGCTGGAATGAGTTCCTCATTCTAGCCAGACCACTTGGCGTGAAAGTTCCGTCATACACCAGCAATTGTCTGGGTTGTGGCCCGCGCGGCTTGTTCGGGAAGAACGCTTCCGCCACGAAACCTGGATTTGCGCCGCCATATACGACCTCGAAAGCCGCTTCTGCCCGAACAAGCGTCCATTGAAACTTCACTCCAGGATTTTTCGAGTTCCAATCTGTTGCTGCGGCCCACATGGTGTCGCTGATAAGCTGTCCTTGTCCTCCTGGCCATCCTGAATAATATGATATGTATTTGATGACGCTGCCAGGCTTAAATCGAGGAACCTGGTCCGGAAGGCCAACATTGATAGCTTCTACATCGTCGCCAGATTGAGTCACACACTTGTATCCTGTTGCAGTCTCATCAGTAGGTGTTATCGGTACGGGCGTCGCCTCCCGGATTCCGGTTGTAGCGCAGTCGGCGCCATCAGCCCCGTCGAGGGCATTATGGCTTGTTATGTCTGATAGCTCGCCTGCTGGTACAGCAGCAGCTCCGAAAAAGGTGTTGTTACCATCCATTTGGGTGTATGGATTTAGCAGTGAGTGAACGTAGAATCCTCGTTGTGTCGAGTTGCGTTAGTAATGGGGTGTTTGCGTTTATTGGAAAGATGATAGAGGAGGGCGTTTGCATGGCTAGTACTTATAGACATCAAGTTACCACCGATATGTAAAGTAATTCATCCCCGCAGCTGATGCTCCGGCTTCCTGCGGCTGTGGCTGCGATGTCTTGTGATTGTTTTGTTCAGCTTTGTGATACAGGTGTGATACGAAAGCTCAGCTCCGGAGGATCGAAATGTATCATTCGACCAGTTGAATTCCTCAATCCCTTCTCGACTCCAATATGTGCCTACCGATGGCCCTATCCGTGAAAGCCCAGGTTTCAGCTTGACGCAGTAGGACTTCGATCCGTACAAGAACTATTGGTCTTAAACTCCCGATGAGGGTCATCTGATGGAAGTAAGTTCGCATGAGGTGATACCCTTCCAGTGAATGTAGCCCTCACACCACCAAGTTCACCTGCAATTGTGGCGATCAGGTCTGATGTCTTTGTCTCATAAATATGTCGTGTGCGTTACAATGAGCTCTATCGAATGGGTGTACTTAATATTTTGGAAATGTGACAAATTGCTGTGTAATCTCCACCAACAATAAATCGGAGCTCGCAGCACTTAGCGGAAAGCAACCCAGTCGCTATATGATTCCAAAATCGATACACCATATTTGAAGGACACGTTATGATGATGTTTAGTTAGTGAGCTACTAGCATACAAAAGTCTTTCCTAACCAATTAGTGGAAATATCGTTACTGATGGGCTGAAAAACCTTTGGTATGCTGACGGCTGCTTAACCAGCCATCTTTATGACGTGTTGCCCAGGTATGTGGTGAACTCTAGCAGCATTCTGTTTCCGACATCAGGTGAAAAGAGTGACGACCAATAGGATGGGAAGAGCGTTGGTAGTATGCTGTAGGCCGCCGACGTTTCCCCCTATTTCAAGTTCTTCGTTAGACCTAACACTTTCGTTTCGTTGTGGGCCAGTAAGTGACGTCCTGAGTGTTAAATCAATACAAAATAAAGAGACACTGAACGCACAACAGAGTAGAAGTACCCCATTCAGACGGTCACGTGGATCTGCTATTTTCTTAGCTTACGTGCCTCAGATTTTGACACCCAAGGTTTGGCCAAGCAATATAGAATTTCGCCAGGGAAGCCAAGCGCAGCTAAAAATGCGAAAGCTGAGCATTCTCCGTTAGTGCTCAAGCGTGTAGGTATGTTTGCATTTGTTCATGCAAAAGATGGTGTGGTGTGGTATCTGCGACTCGTCAAATCAAGTCCGTTGGTTGGTTCGCCGATGCGGGGTGTCCCCCTCAATGTCTTGAAAAGCAATACTGGTAGAGCTGAAACCCTCCCTAGGTAGCAACATGATGGCTTGATCATGCCATTGATACACTTTCCATTATGACCTTCAGCTGTGCTGACAGGCGAACGCCTTGTTGGTTGAAGTGCACATACCTTGTGCGGGGTTAGAAGTTGGAGGTATCTCAGATGGTGCATCGCCAAACATGTGGTGCTGAAGCGACAGGCAGTCAGCTCAGCTTGAAATACCCACTACAACACTCATACGAGAATTGAGAGCTGATCCCTGTCTACACTGCATCACACATCCAAGCCTCCCAACAACTGTAACATATAAGTCCTATTAGCCCTAGGCTACAGCGCTGTTCTCCTTCATCCAGCGACGATCGAATCCTTTAATTCTCTACTCTTATTAAAAGACTTTATTTTCCGACGTGCTACTCAACCTCCATCATGGAAAAGGTCCAGCAATATCCTATCTGCGGATTTGTACCTCCATACATTCTCTCGGCCATAGCCGACTCTGCCATCGCCAAATCCGATGATGTCGGAGAAAGTTCTCGTACTGCCTGCAAACATACTCTTCAACATGGAATGACCTATGTCACTCATCGTCATGAGCTGTGCGCTAAAACTCAGGTTAGTCCTCCAGATTCTGGGAGAGGCTTCATCACTAGATACGTTCTTTGGGCAATTGCTGAGTCCAAGTAATCTAGCAAACTCTGGTAGCAGAAGCAGCTACACTACCAAGTACCGTGCAAAGAAAGATCTACAATTGCAACGGAACCGACAATCTCCCTGGAACTCTTGTCAGATCGGAAGGACAGGTACGCATCAAGGACCGCCAAGTCAACAATGTCTACGACGGATTCAAAATCACGCATGACTTCTTTTCGAAGATCTTCGGCCGCAACTCCCTTGATGGCAGAGGGTTGCCTCTTACCGGCAGCGTTCATTTCAACCTGAGCAGCACGCCAGAAGGATACAACAACGCCTTCTGGGATGGCGAAGCGAAGCAAATGGTTTTCGGCGATGGCGACCACATCAGCTTTGACTTTCTCACCGACTCGCTGGATGTCATCGCCCACGAACTGAGCCATGGCTTCGTCCAATTCTCTTCTCCGCTTAAATATGAAGTACAGTCAGGAGCCTTGAATGAGTCTTGTGCCGATGTCTTTGGCTCCATGGTCGAGCAATGCCATATGAAGCAGAGCGTGGATGATGCAGATTGGATTCTCGGTCAGACACTTTTTCCAGTGGCGTTTACCGGTTCTGCGCTACGAACTTTCAAGGCCGGGAAAGCATATACGGATGACCCTGTCTTCGGAACTGACCCGCAGCCAAAGCATATGGACAATCTTTACGAAGGAACTAATGATAGGGGAGGCGTTCATATCAACTCTGGTATTCCGAATCATGCCTTCTATCTGGCTGCGAAATCTCTTGGTGGATATTCCTGGGAAAAGGCTGGCAAGGTGTGGTACAAGACCATGATTTCGGGTAAGATTGAACCCACGTGCGATTTCAAGACTTTCGCGAAAGCCACAGTGGATGTCGCCGGAGAGGAATTTGACGATAAGTCGGTACAGAAGGCTATCGGTGATGCGTGGGTCAAGGTCGGAGTCCTTGCTCAAACAGAACTCTGAGCTCATATTTGTTGATGAGATGAATGGTTTCATAACGTAAGCGGCAGCTAAGCTGTGCACCCTTGCTAAGGGGTAGCCTTTCCACCTTCTTTTCTAATGTCTTAACCGCATGGTATTAAACTGCCCCCTCGTGAGAACGGGGTGATCCATGCTATCTGTCACGACGTTCTGACACCACAAGGCTGTTACGATTAAGGGAAAAGAACTTCTAGAAATGAAGTTCTAAGTCATCGACATATTCAAAACGGTGGCCAAATAGCAGTCAACAGTCAATTGAAAGTACCTGATTGAACTCCGCTGTATACACAATACTCCACAGTCTACGTGATGGAGATAGAATACGCACTGGTAGTCAACTTCGCGTTACTACCTGTGAACACCTCCGTTCCTGCCTGTACGGTCTGTAAGTACAAGCTATTCGTAAATCCTTTGTTTCCGTAGTTGGCCAACAAGTACTTGAAAAACAGATTCTGAAACACAAAAGTCAGCATCTCCAACACACTCAACGCGAACGACTTACTAAATCAGCGCTGAAGTTAGTCGCAGCAGCCCCACGAGCGACGAAGCTGTATACTTTGACGGAGCCATTTAGACCATACGCGAGGTCGAAAATCGTGCCACCGACGGTCACGGTGGCAATAGGTGTGAAGGGATATCCATTCGAAGACAAGGGTGATACACCGCCGAATACACCAAGCCAGACCATGATTTCGAAGAGATTGGCGTCACTGGCTGATGCGCCGAGGAAGGTGTCGTAAGCGACTACAAGATATTACATTCACATTAGCTTGTAGTCGCGCGAAAGAGATCAGGAAGGGTGCGCGAGGAGCATACCGTTGACCCGCAGATCTGTTCCAGTATAGCTCCACTTCCATGCCGTCGGCATACTTGTGTAAGAACTTAGCTGTTTCTTCGTGAAAGTCGTCTCAACGTTCGTGTAGCTCTTCACCTGGTTGGTTGTGCCAGACCAAGACCATGTTGTTGAGTAGGCCAGAGTGGTACCAGTCAAACTGTCAATTTGCGAGCATTGAGACCCGGTTCCAGAAGACCAGCCCCAACCATTGGTGTAAAGCGTGTATGGACCGGAGGCTTGGGATTGGTATTGACCGCATTGAGCAGTGGCGCGAGGAAGGAGGTTAGTGGGTGAGGCGAACGCGCTTGAAGAGAGAAGAAGAATGATGGAGGTGGAGAGCAGCATGATGGTACTCGAGGTGCAGTGTTGCGCTGGGTGGACGGGGATAATCTGGATGAACATAAGCAAATCCGAGCGCCTTATATACTTTTCTAGACACTCTTTTCATCCGTCTCGAGCGATGTTGCGTCCACATTTCACAATCACTCATCCCGCTTCCTACAAGATCATCAAACTCTAATGAGCAGTTCTTCCTTCCACATTTTTCACACTGGTCATTCTCTATGTGCGGACATCGCTGTATGCAGCACAGCAGTAGTAACGACCAATCGCACTCACCAACCCACGACCCATCATCGCGAAAGTCCGTAAGCCACTGACATAGCGAACTTCCGCCAGGCAAATGTGGTTATCTGACAGGAGCTTGTTCGAAGTCAATGTAAGCCACACCTGCTGCACGACATCAGCCGGTCCAATGATTCGCCTTCAGGGTCCACCAATATAGCTCGCATACTGCACGCGCGGGACGAACCACGATTGAAGGATCGAGGCCGCGGTGTGGCGTCAATGGATGACTGCGTAACGGGTACGAGGCCGGACCGGAAGACCAATAGACTTGTTTCTATAGAAACGTCGGGAAGGATATGTGCATCAGTGGCGTGGACTTCGTGGTCGATGTGAAATATTGGATGAGAGGATGGGCCCATCAAGTGGTTTACCCGGATGAGGGTATTGGAAGAGTGATAATAAAGAGGTTTAGTTAGTAGAGAGTGAGTCTTTTGTCAGGTGAAGAAGGATCTAGCTCGAAAATCCATCTGCGCATCTTTGTTCTAGAGGGCAATCTAGACCCTGATCTATGAAACCCACTATTCCAGCACGGAAGCTAGGAACACCTCCCGAGGCTGTCTTCACTCAACGATTATGCTGGCCATCATGCAGCATCTCAACGGCACCTAGATGCGTTGCAATGAGCATCTCTTCACACCCAACCTTTAGGACTGCATATCCCAAGGATAGGTCCTCTTGACCCACATGATATCCATCTGACTCGGCTTAGTTGCACGATTCAACAGTGTAGTCCCCTTTCCATGATCATTCCGGTCAATATACTGCTGAACAGGACAGTCTTCGCCATCGTTGTTACAGTCTGGCTTCGCGTACCCACTCATGCTAGGATAGTGCATAATGCTTTCGAGGTCGTACCCGGAATCTGCTTTGATCGGCCAACCAGGCTCGACCATGTTCTTGATGAAGGAGGCGCAAGTGCATTGATACTTCAGAGCGTGGTACATGGAAAGACAAAGGCCATCTTCGATGATGCGGTCGCCTTCCTTCTGGCGGGCGCGAGCCCAACACTGCGTTGATAATGTTAGCATATGAGAGAGCTTTCTTTACATGTGAATGCTACTTGCGTCCTCCCAGTCGGCAAGTTGCTTGTACTGGACTTTGACATAAGTGTCACGATCTTCGCGGTTGTGTTCATGTGCCTGGCCTAGTAGCTGTCAGTGTTACTATCCGTCGTCTTTGCCGAGGACGTCATACCTAGTACGTGGCCAAGTTCATGCAGGACGCCACCAAGCGTGAAGCTATCAGAAAGCCTGACGAGATTCTGCCAGGGCTTGCCGTTTTGCGTCAGTCCAACGGAACCGCCCCAGCCACCGCCATCCATGAACTCGATCGCCACTGTGTCGTAGGGTATACCTGCGTTCCAGCCATCGCGATACTTCTTGACGAGTGCACAGTACATTGGCTTTCCCTTGCTATCTAGGCGCTCTTTGAAGCTGATAGCGTGGCCGGAGTCTTTACCTGCGGTACCACCAAGATACCTAAAGACTGGCGTTAGACAGTCGTCGCACCTCATATCAACTGGGCTTCTACATACTCGATCCATTTATCCATACCGCTCTCGGTGATATGACGGATGTTCTTGCGATCCCACTCCTGCGTGAAGCAGTACGGGATGACGACCTTGTTCTCTGAATTGCGCGGCCAAGGAATCGGTCCGGGGTTAGCATTCCAGGCGTCAGTGGCGCCCTGACCGTTCTGGCCAGAGGTCTTTTCGAGCTCTTCGAAATACTCCACCCAACTAGTGGCTTTGGTACCGTTATTGTAGACTGGAGAAGGAGTGCAGCAGAACGGACCGAAATTGAGTGGAGGGTCGTTGATAGCGACTGCGGCTGCAAGGACAGCGAGTTGTAAGAAGTAGAAGACAATCATACTCGTGGATATTCAACTCAAAGTGGGTGGAGATGATTCAGCTGGTAACGCGGCCAGGAAGAGAGTCGGTAATACCGTGAACTGGCCAAGGCAGAAAGACTGTGAAGGACTGGTGATACGTGCGGGTGGGTGCTTCTCGATTAGTGAAAGTGAGAGTAAGTGTAAGATTGTGTAACGGCTTAGCTGTAAGTATAGTGGAGAAGGCGAAGGCGGCTGGCAATGACAATATAGACAGTGACCACAACGTTCTTCTGGTCAACTCCAGCTTTCTAGTACAAGACACATGGTGTAAGTTGAGATCGCTCTCAGCTGTCGAGGAATGGATTGGCTTTTGAAGCGGAGATATCGCTCGATGGAGGTGGAAAAACTAAAAGGATGGGCACAACCCTTTGATGAGGTCTTTGACGAAGGCCTAAGAGTCTGTCGGTTTGAGTGACAGCAATAGCAATATTGAATGTTCTTACGTAAACAACGAGAGGCACATTGCCAGTCGGTTGGCGAATTATGAACCATTGTGAGCGACGTAGTTGCCGAAGCTGATTTCATTCTAGATGTGAGCTTTAATTGTGGAATTTCGACACACTTCAGGGTTGGAAAGTAAAAATTGAATTGGACATTGCCAACAACCGATCTCAGCGTCTATGTTGTCAGTTGACATAGTCGCCTAGATAGTCTACGTGCATTCAAAAACCCCAAGGTCTCTAGTGATAAGATTGCGCCGACGTGTATGTCAGTGTGATAAATGTTCTTGGTTAAGTTTGACAGATCGAACAGCGATGCTGCATGGAGGCGGGCTAATAGCACCGGATGTAAGCCTTGAGCTATCGCTGCCCGACGGCAAGGGCACAGCGAACGGCTGGCGCGTGAGAAAGCGGGCGGAGCGATCTGGGGAACGTTGGAGACGAGCGGTTGACGCGTCGCTCCGCATTGGCATCGAAATTTGCCAAGCCAATGATTGCGCACGTGAGCGGACCCTCTGCCTTCCCGATGCTCCGGCCCGCCGCACTGGAACTTCTAACTTGTTCCTTCCACATTGAAACACGCGAACGGAATGTTACGAGTTGTCACAGCTTGTATTGCGTACAAGAGAGACAAGATGTCGGAGTTCCTGCACCCAATCACAGCCCCTTTCCGATTGGCCTCATTTGAACGAGTAGAGCATGATGAAGAGGCAGGCATTAGATGCAAACCATAGCAAGACTGACTTCCAAACCTGTGAAATGGCTCCACTGGAAGTAGGTTTCATTCTCAAATTCAATATTTGTCTGTCACGTTGTCGCTACTTTTGAGATAGCAACTCTCGCATCTTCTGGCCCAGATACGGACGCCGATCTCATATCATTCAGCTTCAATTTTTTTAATAGCTACAAGATTTAGACTCATCTTCTACCAAAAGCTGTTGCGTCTCATGACGAGTAAGTGATGATCACAGAGAGAGATGGACTCCATCTAGTTGCTCAGACGAGGATCGTCAGACAACACAAGTAGGTACTGATGTGAAGGCAGCGTGTCATATACATCACTCCTGAAACGACTCGACAAGAAGCAAGAATGACGCGTACTGTCCACGATACAACAACGGGCCCTCCATATTCGTTGCGTAAACGGTCCGATGACTGCCATCCCACACAACAGCAATGACAGTCAATAGCCGAAGTATCCAGGTGGATTATAGGTCGGCCATATTTCCGAAAAGTCCGCATGATAGCAGAGATGTGCATTTAAAAAGACTGCGACACACGAATTTGTAAATTTATCACAATTCGGTATTCTTGCCAGCTAAAGCAGGTCGTCCGCAAATCATGAAAGCACGATGTGGCCTTTGTGGTTACAGCCGCATCAATACCATGACTGGATGACTTTCACGTCCAATTCCGTGACAAAGCACGTTTTCTGTTTTCCGCTTTACAACTCTCCTGTTCTAGAGCTGTAATCAATGAAAGCTAAGCGTGTCGTTTCCTGGGCAAAGTGGTGTAGTGTGCAACTCGCATTTGAACTAAGTGACATTATATTTCCAGTATTTCCTTGACACAGCTCAGGAGAAACGTACAAGCTGCGTGCGGAAACTCGAAGGAAGTGGGTTCTTCCATGATTCCCAAATCGGTCGGTATTGTCATATTGGTGAAAGGTCAGTCAATGTCAAATGAAAAGAGCGAGAAGCAATGCGCGTCCGGAACAACCCGAGGACACCCGCACCATGGTCCAGATGGACACCACGTACCCGCTGTTCTACAGGAAAACCCTTCTTCCAGGAACGCACCATCTCGAGTGTAGTTTGGGGCGTTTCGGGCTGCATGTAGAATTGAGAAGCTTGTCGCGGCAGGACATCGTGGCGACCAGGAAATGGTGGGGCAATAGTGATAGTGGCTGCTTCCCTAATACCACCGCGACCGCTCGCGACCCTGCAGAAACCGACCCATCATTCGATTGATGCCCCCACCAACTAACCCAGACGATGACCAGTTCCCGCAAATTGGCCACTTCGACCGAGCCTGGTGCGATGATCTGATTAGATTAGATGTCATCGTGACCAACAAATCCGGCTAGTGGTGACATTTGGCTGTCATGAGGGACGCTTCGCGTCGCGCGTGGCTGAACGCTTTCCCAACACTCCACCTCTCTGGCTTTGCACCAACACTACCAAAAGCCACATGTGTCAATCGAGAAGCTCACAGGTACACAAATAGCCGCGATGAAGTTTCTGCCCACGCCCGTGGACAGCCTCGGGCTCCAACACAACGTTGTTTCCGCGCCGGCTATACGTGCAGCCAGCTAGAAGGCGCCAGGAACGGCGGTACACGCGATCATGCAACACCACCGCGCGCTTGCTCAACGAGGATGCTCTTCCTGGCAGCTGGTGTGGTTCCAGCATCAGGCGAGGCCCTCAGGCTGGTCCGCACGGGAAAGAAGCTTCGGCGCACACTGCTCGATTCGATGAGCCGGGAGCTACGACCGCCACTGGCAATACGGGCCAAGACCTTGGCCATGCAGAGTTGCGGCACAGCCAAGACAAGCCAGGTATTCACTCAAGGCGAGATTGGATCTTATCTGATCATCTAGCACTTATCTGATCATCTAGCCCGCTACTAATGCTTTCTGGGCATCCCAAGATACCTGCACGGTGGGAGATGATCCCAAGCCACCGGGTGCCGGGTGGGATACACATGGCAAAATTTTCATACGCTGTAACTGAGCTTACATTCCCTGTCCGGTTCTCGGAGAGTGGGCCGTGGGGATACTTAAGAATGGAAGGACTGCCTATGTTGCGATCGTCACCCATCTGCGTCCCAATTTCATACCCTGCCTTACCCGGCATTTCTTCGGCATCCTTGTCTTGTCATGTCGAACTTGCTCGCAACCGATGTGGTGCGGCCCGTAGAGGGTCTCGGACGCCCTTCACTGACTGTCGATATGGAGAAGAATGAGACGGGTGTCAATACACACGCCCGCGAGGCTGGCAGCGATGCCGAGACCAAGTCTGTCGAGTCGGAAACCTTCCAAAACGGTGTTCAGCGTGTACGCGCAATCACAGAGATCTGGGACAAGAAGACCCTGATTACCATGTTTGTCTTGTAAATTGCAACATCAGGATTCAAATTGGTGAGGATCAAAGACTGACCTATTCGTATAGCTTGTACCTTATCGAATTTGTCGCTTTTCTACAGAACGCAATGGACTCATCGCTCGGGGCTTTCGTCACTTCGACATTCGGCAAACACGGTCTCCTTACTGTCATGAGCATCATGGCGACTGCGCTCAGTGGATGCATCCCTCTCGTTATCGCCAAGGTCATCGATGTTTTCGGTCGTGTTGAGGGTTTCTTCACGATGCTCATCATCATTGTCGTCGGTATGGCTATGAAAGCTGCCTGCCTCAATGTACAAACATACTTCGCTGGTCACATTCTCTACTGGGCGGGTCACATCGGTGTTCTGTTTGTTTGCGACATCATGGCTGCCGATATCACCACGCTGAAGAATCGCATGATCATCTTCACTATCAACGGAACCCCTCGCATTGCAGCTACATTTGCTGGACCTAGGATCGCTGAGAACTTTTGGTTCAGTCCTAACTGGCGTTGGGGATACGGTGCCTTCATCATCATCTTCTGTGGCATCTCCCTTCCGGCGATGATCTTGATGATAGTCATGTACCGCAGGGCCAAGAAGGCTGGCTTGATCAAGCAGGTCTCATCGGATCGCAATATCTTCCAATCACTGTGGTTCTACTTTGTGCAGTTCGACAGTAAGTCAGACTGAGCCAGGATCGACATGCACATCCGCTAACACACCGTCTAGTCTTTGGTATCATCCTCCTCATGTGCGCATGGTGCCTCTTTGTGCTGCCTTTCAGCCTCGTCACCTACGCTCCGCAAGGCTGGAAGACCCCTTACATCATCGCCTGCATCGTCCTCGGTCTCTGCCTCTTCCCTGTCTTCTACATCTGGGAGGCAAAATTCGCACCGTTCCAGTTCCTGCCCTGGCATTACCTCCGAAATCCCACCATCATTGGCTCTTGCCTGCTTTATGGCGCCATGTTTCTTTCTGTCTTTTGCTGGAACGGATACTTTTACTCTTACCTGATTGTCGTACACAGGCAAACCATTACAAACGCTGGATACATTCTCAACGCCTTCTCGCTCACTTCTTCCACATTTGGCCCACTTATCGCGTGGTGGATTCACTACTCTGGTAACTTCAAGTGGACGGCCGCCACTGGTGTACCGATCGTCCTGCTTGGTACCGCTCTGTTGATTCCCTTCCGAAACCCATCTACCAACCCCGGTGTCCTTGCTTTCACTCAAATCCTTGTTGGCCTCGGAACGGCCTTTTTCGTCACCTGCGGTCAACTCGCCGTCATGGTTCCCGTCACTCATCAGGAAATCGCCGTCGTCAACGCAATTTGGGGTCTTTTCGGTAGTTTCGGTTCTTCCATTGGGTACGCCATCGCTGGCGCCATGTGGAACAATATTCTTCCTGAACAATTACTCCAGCGTCTGCCCGAGTCCAGCAAGGCGGACTACAGGACCATCTTCGGCGACATCACAATCCAGAGTTCGTTTGCTGATGGTACACCGGAGCGTGATGCTGTTGTTGGTGCTTATGCTGATGTACAGCGGAAGATGGTCATCACGGGTGCTTGCTTTGTGCCACTGTGCTTAGCTTGTATATGGGTTTGGAAGAACACCAACGTCAAGAAGCTCGAGAAAGAGGAGGGCAAGCAGACCAAGGGTACCGTCTTCTAGGCGGTTGCCTTGTTGGTTCTGTGAGATGCTCAGTGCAACTCTTGCAAGAAGCGTCGGTCGAACTCTCTAACTCGTCGTTCATGATACCCTCATCGCTAAGATGATTTAAAATAATACTGTCGTTTCACACTTTCAAACTCGTTGTCATATCGTGATTTCTTGTGCTTGTCACCACGCAAAAGATGTCATTGCTGTAGCGCCTGGTCTATTCCTCGAAGTCGGACCGCCTTACTAGGACTAACCCCTTCCTCACACTTGACCCGCGTACTATTCTTAACATGAGCAGAAACTGTCAACATGAAGTATACATCTCGATTTCTCCCACACTGATGTAAAGGAAGACTAGTCCACAAACATGGTCTGACACGAAACAACCTCCGTGCGCTATTCATCCGACCACAAGCGACGGATCCGCATGTATATATGAAGTGGTGGCCCGAACATATAACATGAATCGAACTTCTTTGAGACAAAACAAGTAGAAGGTTGAAGCTGCGGTACCAGAGCGATGTCTCTTCTGACTGACTTCTGAACACTCTGACGTTGGCGACCTTTATTCAGAATTCGAAGTTGATGCGACACTGATCTTCTAGCTTCGTAAAGAGACTGACCATGGAGAAAGTCTTCTGGGTACGACACTGCGTCATAGTGTCGGCTTAGCCACGGGCCAGAGCAAAATCCGTACATCTGACGAGAAAGGGATAGGTAGAGGGATAGTTGCCACTATGTAAGACTGGATGAACGCCGCAGTGAACAGAAATCGCGGCACCCTTACAATCCAGGGCGTTAGTCATCTATAAGCCCTTCTAATTCAGTCGTTACCTCCAATCCAGACAAACAAAGAATACTAATTCACAAGCTCATTCAGCATCAGTATCGTTCTCAGTTGAAGAAGGCGGACTCGAAAGCGACGACAAATTCGAGCCAAAGGAAACCATCAAGTCTCTCTCCCCACCGCCTCTGCGCTTATTACCTTGCATGGGCTGTGGCTTCTTCCCATGTTGCATCTCGAGCACCTCGAGCAACCCCAACAGCCTCTCAGAAGACGTGTGCAAGAGCTTCTTAGCTATATTCTCCTCTTCAGCGTTCCCTCTCTTGCCCTTGCCCGTCCCAAGCACCTTGTTCCGCGCATCGATACCAGACTCCATAGCTTCCCTCAGAGCGTCCGTGGGCTTGAGGAGTTGCTGTTCCATCGTGCGCAGCACTATCTGTTCTAGAATCAAAGAGATCTTGGCGTTTGCCGCAAAGCTCTTTGTCGTCCCTCGCAAGGGTAAAAGTATCTCTTCAAAGTCCTCTTGTGTGGGCTGGCGGATGAAGTAGTTGGGTGGCTTGCCTGTGATCAGGGGATGGAGGAGGTTGACGGTAAAGGCAAGACGAATCTTATGCGGTAGCTTCATTGTGGATAACAGGACTTGGAATGTGACGGTCGGGAGAGCGTTGAAGTCTTCGAGGATGGTGTCGCAGAGGTCGAAGAGGGGTGTGAAGTGGGCTGGTAAGGCTTCGGCTACGTGGACAAGCTGAAGGTTTGTCAGATGGTGTGCATGCTGGAGTAGGGAGATACGTACAAGTGCTATGAGACGCTGGCGCAGCTCAATCGCGTCTTGCCCGCCAAGGTGCTCTATGGCTTCGCGTGTGTTTCTTGCGGCCAGTCCGCTGGTGTCCACAACGATGCCATCTGTGCTCTCACTGTCGCTGTCTTCCGGTGCGTCCTGCATGTCTTCATCGCTGCCATAGTCGGCCAGCTCCCCAGTCTCAAAGTCAATGTCCCGCACAGGCTGACCTTCATCCTTCTTACGTCTCAGCTCTACTGTCTCCTTGTCCCATATCTCCGGATACTCTTTGAGCGACTCGGATGTGGCCGTCGCAAGTATAGCCTTGACCATTCGGCGCCTCCTGGAGCGGTTCATTGAAGCTCCCTCATGTCCGATAATGTAGTGCCAGACTAGACTCTGTTGTAGGGCTGCCGTATCGATCGTCCCGTCTAGCAGCTTGCTTTGCTTGACGCAGACATCCCAATCTGTTTCTAGAAAGTCGACCATATTCGCCAGCCATAGCTTCCACCGACTCCACCGTTTCTTGTGTATTATTGCGCAGTTGAATGACCATCCTACGATATGCCAGAAGTCGTCTGCGCGATACCACAGGCTCTTCTGATTCGCAGCCTCGCCCGCTATTCGCTCGATGTCGCCAGCCGGCTCTGGCGATGAGCTGGCATCTGTTCTTTTGGCCGGCGCACGTCTTCTGTTGCGCTCGTCTGGGAACGTGAAGGCTTTCTTTATAGTTGGGTATGCGGGACCGTCTATCGTCGTGCGTAAGCATTGCAAATATCGCAGCGCAGCATTGGAGCCTTTGACAGCGTCTTGTGATTGCGCTTTGGTTGTGAATTTGGGATCGACGACTGTGGAAGAGGCGAATGCGATGTATGCAGGCGGTGCGAGAAAGCCTATGTATGGCTTTGCGGGCGTCGAGATGCTGGTGCCAGCTGCGAGTAGGCTGTAGAGGAAGTCATAACCGCTGGCGTCTACAGTTAGTGTAAGCTTGATAGTACAGAAGTCGTTGGTCTCATATACATTGGCCACCCTCAAGATAGGCTTTGGCGTGGTTGGCAAGCTCGTAGGACGCTTGCTTCGTCGGCCGGTGTAGTTCTTGTCGTGGTAGAGTCCTCAATGCTGCCTCGTGCGCAGGAGACGGCGCATGCTGACCATTGTTACCTGCGGACGGTTTTGGTGTCTTGGACTTGGTGGCTGGTGTCGAGAGCCTTGCCATTAATGCGACGCGACAGTTGATGGTGGTGGTGTGGGAGTAGTAGTGTGTTTAGGCGCGTCCTCCGCGGCGTTCAAGCGCGCGTTCACGTGGAAGGCGAGCTGCAGACATAAAACAACATACCCAGTAACTTCTACACTGACCATCGATTGCTCGTCACCCAATGCTGTGTAACCACAGACTGCGTACTGCATGTACTAGAGTCTGCATTAGAGTACAATATCTGCAGTCATCGAATTAACCCCGCCAAATCTACACAATTGAGAAACTTCCGGCGCTTCCAGACGCGATATCCTGTATTCGAGTGCATCACTCGGTCCGTGTGTACACATTACTATTGTCACATAGCAATAGCACAAAGAGAAGATGAAGACGACTTTTGTAACGTCACCAAAGCCCGCAGGTAGTAGCGATGAGCACCACACCTAGATAGGTTTCAAAAAAGAGGTCGACCAGGTGCCACTGCCACCAAGAGATTCACCACTCTCACCCACCTGAGGGCAAAAGAAAAGCAAAAAGATGATTTCCGAATCCGGGAATCGAACCCGGCTCTTCTCGGTGAAAGCGAGATATCCTAGCCGATGGACTAATTCGGATGATCTGATTGATGAAAAGAAGACAATTCATTGCATTAATATCCTCGATGATAACAAAGCTGTCTGCAGTCGACGCGACTGCTCATTGCTTCCATCTTGGGCGTACGTTCTTGTGATATTTCCTTAGCTTTATGGTGCGGGGCAGCTTGCATACCCCACCGTAGGCGTCACAAGCATGGACTAGCGCCTTCCAATGACATGGCAAGCTTCTTCCGCTCTATCCCTATCGCATCTGTATTTCTGATTCAGTCCTCTAAACAGCCTGCCGTTCTCCTCCAACAGGTGCTTGAGTGCACTTTGGCTGTCCTGCTTTGGTGCAAGTCTTGTAGGGTATAAGCCAAAAACTGACTCATGCCGAGATCTCCGCTCAACTAGCTATCGATTCCAGCGAGCATGGCTTCCTATCATTGCCAGATATGCACAGTGGCCATGTCCATAGCACGAATTCGGACTCCGGAAGACCCTCCCGACGCGGCCTGGAATTATGAAGGTCACAGTTATGTGGGCTTTGACGAGTTCCGAGACATTTATGGAAATGCTGTCCCAGATCGACAATGCGAACAATGTACCACCCTAGATCGAACTCCAGCTAGCCTTGACAAAGATATCAAGAACGCAATCTTTGGCGGCCCTCTTTGGCCAGATGAAGACGATGAGGACGGCGAATGGCTACCGGAAGATTATGAGGACGCGGAAGGGGAAATGCTGGAATATGACAGCGAAGCCGATTGTGACGTGGAATCGTCAGACACATCGCAAAGCGATGACGAAAATGCAGATGGCGAGGACACTGATAACAACATACGCAGCGCCTTGCGTGAGCTGCATGCGCCTCCACAGCCAAGACATCTTCCGCACGGTACGTTGCGCAACGGTTACATATATACCAGAGAGTGGGAGGGGCCGCGGTACCTTGGAGACCTTCTACCAAAACAAGCATGCGGCTCGTATAGACTGCCCTTGGAACATATCGCGGCACCTTCTTGTCAAAGTCTCCAAGGCATCAACGGTCATTTTCTGAGCGTAGAACAAATGAAGGGCTGCCGTAACCATAGATTTCTGTTGGCCAAGCCACCGAACTGGCAAGCCGATGAGAGCGATAATATCTTCGAACGTGGCAGTTCTTTCGTCTTGTCCGGCGAATCAAACGAGTCCTACTTGTCGCCTGTGGCTCCTTACGTCTACCCGCCCCGCTATGGTGTGGATAAGGTAGACTGCTGGACCCTGTATATAAATGACGGATGCAACGTATGTGAGATATGCTTCCTGCTTAACTGTTTGCTCCAACTTTTAACACTAATCCAGAACTCTGATGGATGGCGGCCGTTGCCTGTGCATTCGTATTGCCTTGATATGTTTGCAAAGGCATCCTACCGTCGACTTGGACGGAATCTGGCATTGGCGGGAGATGCAGTCCTATCCAGAGTCATACAACCTTACCAGAGATGATGTGCTTCACCGTCCAGAGGTAGCTCAAGGGCGACACGATGATGGCAATCCATGGTGCCATCAGCCGGGCGATGAGTGGTTGGCTGCAAATCCCGTAGAGATTCCGGAGTTCTGCGGTTTAGTAGAAAGTTGCTTTACCTCCAGCACACTTGAACGTACGGTTCAAAACTCCCAAGCACGCCTTCTTGAGCTACCAGCCGAGCTTATCGACCATATCATATCCTTCCTCGGGGAATACGAGTTAAGTGCAGTGGCAGCTACTTCCCGCAAACTCCGCTGCCATACACAATCGTTTTTCAGAGCTCTTGCCGTTGAACACATGGGCTGGTTGTGGGAAGTGTTCGAAGCCGAACGATACCCAAACTCACCAGACTGGCCAGTGTCATGGGATCCCTGCAACCCCCCTGGCCTCGTTCCTGGCCTGCCATACGATCTTGAAACTGAGGAACAAGAGAATGCGCTCTGGGCGCAGATCATAGAAGAAGACCCAGCAATGGAATGTTTTGGAAATGCTGTCAAGACATCCAATTCATCACGTCGTGAGGCCATCCTTGCTCCATATAGGGCAAGAGCAGAGCTCTTGCTTAAAGAATGGCGAACATTCCGCGACGGCGTAACAGAATGGATCTGTCGTCTACCTTTAGGTGGGAAACAAATAGGACATGATCTGGACTGGGCACGTTTGTGGCGCCTATCCAATCCTGATACGACCCCAATACCGGGCATGCGAAACCGTGCGCGGATCTGGAAGGACTGTGAACGTATCCTAGATTACAATATTCGTTTGCGCGAGCAAGGTGTAATGGATGCTAAGTGTGAAGTTGTGAGCGAGGCTTTATCGGAAAGCAGACAGCAATGGTGGCCTCATGCAACAGCAAGCAGGCATGACAGTAACCATAAGGGTTTTCTGAGGCAACTGTGGCATAATGACTAAATTGTGCCTTAATATCACATTATATAGTATCTTACCAGGGTGGACATCGCAACGCCCGACCGCTAATGCTGGTGTCGTAAGCTCTACGATCTTGTTGGATCTGGTCCTTTTGTGGCGCCTTCCCCTGTTTTCCCCGCATCACACTAATGACGTAGCGCGAGATAGCGCGGCTCGGCAGTTACACAAGTCGCTCAAACCTCACTCACCATGATCGTACCATCACTCATTTGATCAAGTATCCGTGCGGTCAGCTCAATCTCAACTAATCCTGGTCAGCATGGCTGAATGAACTGCGACTGTACAGCTCATTTGCCGCACAATTCATCCGCCTCCGCTCGATCCTGAATCCGGGGTAGGAACACCAACCGTGCAGAGCTGCGAGCATGGGTATGTATCGATGTGCTGGGGCTAAAATCAGGCTATCACATATACGAGGCTCCTGAATGGACAGCATCCGCTGATATGAGCCGTCGATGATTAGCTACAAAGGATGAGACGGCACAACCGACCACCAAGTGTAAAGGATGCGGAGAACCTGGCGGCTGGGTGTCAAGCTTTCTCATAAATACTTAGCTGCTCAGCCACGCGTCGGCCCTATTGCTGTGTATACACCAGCTCTTCACTTTGAAAACGACTCCGACTACAATTGCCGAACTATCGTGTCCGCTCGCGGCGCTATTCTACCGACTTTCGACGCTTGATAACAAGCCACCGCTGAGCTCTACCTCGGAATGAGGTGAGAAGTCACGTTGTAGCAGCATCAGTACGCAGTTCGAGAGCTTTGGGTTGCGCGGTTTCGGCTATTGCAGACGACATATATACTCCGCCGCGTTCTGGAACTGACCACCATCCTCGCTACTCTCGCAGAGTAGTTGCTTAACTCACCATGAATGCTCACGACTACAATGAAGATGTAAGGTTCCGTCTTGATCTTCATTTGACAGTACTAAGGAATGCAGGAACGCCGACAGCTCGAAGAGGAGCTTCACACGGAGATCCTTCCTGGCACGGAGGTTATGACAGATGTTGGCTCACATCACTTCGTCAAGGGTACACATCGCGAGGTCCTCGTTCCACAACCTAGTGATGATCCAAATGATCCACTGAACTGGAGCACTGGGTGGAAGCTAGCATGTATCATCTCAGCATCTATGGTCACGTTTACGCAAGGATTTGGTCCGTTAGCTCTTGCACCTATGTTTCCCGCACTCATCGAAGCTTTCGAGACCGATCTTGCGGGAGCAGTGCAATTCACTGGCGTGTGTATCCTGGTACTCGGATTTAGCAATTTCATCTGGTGAGTACGAACATTGTATCATCCAGACTCAAGGCTGACAAGCAATCCCTAGGGTACCGATCAGCACATCTTTCGGTCGTCGCCCCGTCTATCTTGCGTCCCAGCTTATCAACATTGGTACATCAATATGGCGTGCCAAGTCCAACTCCTACAACTCCTTCATGGGCGCCTGCATCGTTAATGGTATCGGTGCTGGACCTGCTGAGACTATAATGCCAGAAGTCATCGCCGACGTCTTTTTCTTGCATGACCGCGGAAAGTGGAACACTCTGTACTGGGTCGTGTACATGGGCTCGCTCATGGTCGGTCCTATTGTGTCAGGATCCATGACCGAAACAGTCGGCTGGCGCAGCTTCTGGTGGCTCAACACTGGCATTCTGGTCCTCTCGTTCCTGATGGTAGTGTTCATGTTCCCTGAAACAAGGTTCAAGCGTGCTTTACCCGAGCACGTTGGGCAGAAGCAAGCCAACTCGCTCGAAGAGAAGACGAAAGCGACCACCAAGGAAGAAGTCAACAACTCTGATTCTGAGAAAGAGACAAGTCAAATCCAACACATCAACACCGCCAACTCTGTTCTTCCTAGTACTGCCGGCCTGGAGATGTCCGAGACTGCACAGCGCGATCCCTTCCTGGGACGTGGCAAGCCTGGCAAATGGCAATGGAAGATGTTCCAATCGAACGCCCACCCGTTCCGTTCCATCTTTCTCGACCTTTGGATTCCTTGGAAGTTGTTCGCCTTCCCCATTGTCGAATTCGCCGCTTTTGTTGTCAGTTGGTCATGCTCCAGCTTTCTCACAATCAACCTTACACAGAGTCAAGTCCTCTCCTTGCCACCGTACAACTTCAAGCCTATGACTGTCGGATTCACCAACTTCGCTGTTATGGTCGGCGCCTTCATCGGACTATTCACAGCTGGTCCGCTGAGCGATTGGGTATCTGCGAGAAGTACCAGGAAGAACAACGGGATTCGCGAGCCTGAGATGCGCTTGCCGGCCATGATACCCTATGTCATCATAATGCTTATAGGTAACATCGTCGTCGCCATAGGCTACGAGCGCAAGTGGTCCTGGGAGGCCATCATCATTATCGGGTATACCTGTGCTGGAATCCAAGTCGCAGCTCTACCCGGTATCGTCAGTACATATGCCATCGACTCCTACAAGCCTGTAGCTGGGTCTTTGATGGTCGCTGTTACTGTCAACAAGAATGTTTGGGGCTATGGCTTTGGCAAGTTCATTACGCCTTGGAGTGAGGAGGCTGGGTAAGTTTTACCGTTTTCTACAT
Organism: Alternaria arborescens; assembly: GCF_004154835.1. Lineage (NCBI taxonomy): Eukaryota > Fungi > Ascomycota > Dothideomycetes > Pleosporales > Pleosporaceae > Alternaria > Alternaria arborescens. Next base: position 53,629 of record NW_021167886.1, read on the forward strand.
GCAACCGATCACTATTAACGAGACTAGATTTATCTCACCCATCATGACGAACGCGGCTCTGATCACGCTGTGGTGCTTATTCGGTATACTGTTCTGGAAGAAAGGCAAGACGTTCCGTCGCTGGAGCAAGAACAGCAGCGTACACCGACAAGGCGGTCTGTAGTGGGGTGCGTCATCCTATCTTCAGTTCTCTCAAAATATATTACAAATATACATAGCTTCTTCACAAGAGCAAAATCGGGCTTGTGGTTTAGTGGTATAATACTCCCTTAGCATGGGAGTGGTCCAGGGTTCGATTCCCTGCAAGTCCAACTTTTTGCGTCTGTCCAGGTCTGGTCGCCGTGGTTGTGGTGGACGATATCGTGGGTGATTTTCTCGTTTTTTTTTTGTCGGGTGTGGAGTCGTTCTCGGTCTAGACGCACCAACCTACCTTTTTCAACCCTCATTTCATCATTCCTCCTCTCGAACCACTGCCCTCTCCCTCTTTCCTCCACCCACAATATTTCTCTTCACATCCTCAGCAATCCACTCTGACTCATCCGCCTTGCCTTCCAAGTCCTCCCATCCGTGGACCTCCATCTCATCTAGCACTGCATTGTTTTGCCTCAACCACTGCCAGTGCAGAAGAACTTGGATTACTGTAGTCGATAGCTTCAAGCCACTCCACCCTGCCACCTCTTCGTCCCCCAATAAAAGGTAGGCGTCTAAGTCCGTGACGTGGTGTTTCATTCGCTCGCGTACGCCATGTGTCGTGAAGCCGCCGGGTGGAGCCGCGATCAAGGTGGGTATGATGTTCGGCAGGAGAGGACGTCGGAATGGAAATCTTCTTCTCACATCCTCGCTCACAGCCGCAAGCGCTGGCGATTTAACTCGCTCCGCCGGTGGTTCCGATGCTACAGTGACCGCTTGGTCACGATGATACGTCCCAGCTTCCATCTTCCATTCCCTTAACATATCGTACCGCAGTGCCAGGCGCATGGCGAGCTGTTTCTTCGCATTGTAAAGGCGCGCCATCAGCCCTCTGTTCTCAACGATCTGCTCTGGTAGAAGGGTGCGCGTGAGTAGGAAGAGCAGCTCTTCGATCATGTCACGCCTATGTTCGGGTGGGCCATCGCGGATGCTATGGACTACTACACACCAATTTGTTTTCGTATCCACTGGCTTGAGGAGCGTGTCGATGAGGTTTTGCATGCCTGAAGAGTTCAATTGACCAGAGTTAGTACTCACCTCGCATATAGTTCGTAGCAGACGAGGGACGGTAACTTGCCTTGCGTAACCCCGTTGGCGGACATGTGGAGACGTCCCCAGTCTTGGATAGCATCTAAACTCCTTTCTAAGCTTCCCTCGTACGGGCTGGGGTGCGTCGGTGGGAGAAGATAATGCGCTGGTAGTAGTCTGACTACAGATTTCTTCTCGTCTATCTCGTTTGTGGTGTCTGCTACGGAAGGTGAGGCAATTTCAATGACGATACTGTTAGCGCGGACGCCGCGACCGAGTCGCTGTGGTGGTGGACGTGGTGTTGGACGCGGTGTGGTGAAGGACGAGTCAGATTGTATGCTTTGGATACTTTGGGCGCGGGCAGGGCGTTGGGAGGTACGGCGATTGGGGGTGGATGTCGCCATTTGAGGTCGGTTAGAGGGGGGTGAAAATGGAGTCGTTTATGTAAGTAGGTTTAGGGTCAGCGTGGTAGGATGGACTTAGATTAGCAAGTTCTCTGCGTAGTTGAGAGTGAGATATTATGATGACGTGATTGTGGGAGGATGCAATGGTTATGAGGGTGAAAGTGAAAGTGGAAAATGTCAATTGTTACTTGTGGTCAGCACGACAGGAAGTGAGTGTAGTCTGGGGGAGCAGCTGATGAGGGGATCGAGTTTGTTGTTTTTTTGCATGATCATTGTACTACTTTGCAACGATTCAACACCACCAGCATGCCGCGTTTAAACCTTGAGAGCCTTTTCCTGCATCATCTTCCCACTATCATCCGCAGGCTCCAGACCCATCTTCGACGGTCCACAAAGCTGCACACCGTCCTTGCTAAACCTTGATCCATGCACTGGGCAATCCCAACTCTTTTCCGTAGTATTCCAGCATACCACACCCTTGAGATGCGGGCACAGCGCTGAGAATTTGTGTATCTGACTGCCCTCATCCTTGTATACAGCCAGAGGCTTCGTAGGATTGGTGTTGAGAACACCACCCTCGCCAGGTACAAGATCTTCGATATCCTTGATATCCGACTGGGCGAAGCGCTTGTACTGTGCGTTAATTTGCAGGTCGTGGCTTATCATACTGGTAGCAGATTTTGCAATGGAAGCAAGACGCTTGGGATCGTAAGCCGAGATCCAGTCGTTGGGTTGCTCGGTGATGGAATCCGCGATAAGTTTACCCGCCAGGACGCCATGAGTGAGACCGTTGCCCGAGTCACCGGTAATTATGTAGATGTGTTTGTTGCCTTGGTTCTTGCCGATGAAGGCCATGTGATCGACTGGCTCGAAGACCTGACCGCTCCACTTGTAGTCGATTGTGGTTGCTTGCGGGAAGCGGGCGCGGGTCCATTCTTCGAGTTCTCTCAAGGGAGCGACAGTGTCAGCTTGGCCGACTTTGTGGTCGCCGCCTCCTACGACCATGTAGTCGTCGTTTGAGTCGCACTCAGTGAGGCGGACGTACTTGTAGATTTCGGCCGAATCGTAGAAGAGAGCGTCTTCGACTGAGCCCTTGGGTACGCGGATGGCGATGCAGTAGGTACGATAGTACTCCTCCTCGGCGATGACGGATAGCTTCTGTAGTGGGACGCAGGTTGCTTCGACGGCGTCGGCACACTTGATCGTGTTTCCGTCGGCGGTCTTAACGTATACGTCTTTGTGGCCAAGGCCCATGATCTCTATACCCTTCTCTTGCACATCAATGCATCGAGTGTTTGTGTAACACGAGAAGTTGGGCTGCTGCTTGAGGAAGTCGAGAACACCGACGACGTACTTGGTGGGGTGGAACGTCGCCTGCTGAGGGTAGATGACAGCGTCGCTCTGATCGATGCTGCCCTCCCAGCCCTTGAGCTTGAACCCCTCCTTGTATTCCGTTACAATGCCAAGCTCCTTCGCCTTGTTGCCGTCCTCAATCAATTCCTTGATGTCGCTCGCATGGTCTTTCGAGTCCTTTGGGTATTGAGAGAAGTCGTAGCCGGGAAGATGGCGGTACTCGCACTCAATGCCCAGCTTCTTTGAGATCTCGCCGACGCGGTTCAACGCCCAAGTATGCGATTCTGCAGCAGCTTTTGCGCCATTGTCTCCGTGCTTCTTCGCGATCGCTGTGTAACCATCGTCAAGATCATTCGCGAGATGACCGCTCGTACGTCCAGTTTCACCTGACAGTACCTCACGGCCCTCGATCAAGACGACGTTCAGCCCACGAGTTACTAGCTCGTAGGCCACTGAGACGCCAGAGATACCGGCGCCAACAATGCAGACGTCTGTCTCAAGGTCCTTGTCAAGCTTGGGGAACTTGGGAATGTTCTTGTAAGGCAGGTGATGAATCCATACCGGATCAGTCTCTCCACTGGTATACATGAAGTGTTTTGGATCTGATGTCTTGGCCGTAGCTACTGACGCGTCACGGCTCATGGTCGCCATATTCGCTCGCTGTCTCGCAAATTGGTAGTTCGGCACTTGCTGTAGGCGGGGTGCAAGTCTGCTATATGAAGCTAGACGTATCGTGGATACACGAGTGGTGGTTCGTAGGAAACTGGAATGAAGGAGACGAGGGGCAGACAACGACATTTCTTAACGACAGGTGGGAGGAGAGGCGTAGGTAGTGAGCACGTGGAGGTCCATGGTGCTGTATATTCCTGTAAGTCGATAATCATGACGGTTTGATGTAATAGCCGGAAAATCATTGGCTGACCGCGTCGCGTGAGCCAGAAGGAAGCATTGGCGATGTAGCTTTGACGATGCCATGACGTGTGCTTTGCGTCCTCCGAGGAACATCAAGTGTCCGAAGACAGGCACGTCTTGCAGTGGGCAGGTAGAGGGTCAAGAGGATATGGAGACATCGTAGTGATATGCGGGATCAACAAAGACGTAATTGATACAAGAACGATGAAGGTGTTGCGATAAAACAGATAAAGCTTGTCCGCGGGCGCTGAAGTTTGACACGCTAATTTTCGACCGTGCCGCGTCTGCACGTGACATTCTGACCTCGTGATCATCGCCCTTTCAACAAACTCTCTGCAACGTCTCTTAACACAAACTTTTTGATCTTACCACTACCTGTCAACGGCACTTCAGCGTCACAGTCCTCTCCTAGCCAGAAGATGTGTACAGGAGCTTTGTGTCTGCCGAGTACTTTCCGTACCCATGCCTGCACTTCTGCTAAATCTGGCTTGTCTGTATTCAGCTCGTGTGAGAGGAAGGCAGCAGGTACCTCGACGTAACGGGGATGTGAGACGCCGACGACGATGGCGCGGGTGATGGATGGGTGTGCGACGAGACGTTCTTCGATTTCTAGGGGGTAGATGTTTTCGCCTCCTGGTATGCTGTTAGTACAGAAGTAATGGGAGATGTACTGATTGTAGGGGAATTCCCACCTCGGATGATGATATCCTTGAACCTTCCGGTGATGGTACAGTATCCATCTACGTCCAAGACTGCCTCGTCACCAGTGTGTAGCCACGGCTCGCCATACTCATCGCGCACGATAAGTTCCGCCGTCTTCTCAGCATTTTCCCAGTATCCACGACAGACTTGGTATCCCGCGACGCAGAGCTCGCCCCTAACACCGATCGGTACGATGCGATCCTGATGGTCTACTATTTTTACCCGCGCATGAGGCAATACTGTTCCAACAGTAGTCAACCGCGCATGCAGCGAGTCGTTTGTATGCGCGTTGAACACTGTAGGGCTCGCTTCCGTGAGCCCATACGAAGATGTAAAGTCCGACATGTTGAGCTCATTGACCATGCGCTCCATGAGCCATTTTGGCACTGGACTGCCCGCCACAATGCCCGTTCTGAGATCACTTGTCCATCCCTCCGGCCGTGGGACATCCATTATAGACTCCATCATGGCGGGTACACCATGTAGGGCTGTGCAGCGTTCTGCATCGATCGCCCGCATGCAAGCAACGGGATCGAAGGATTCGGCTGGGAAGACAATCTTGGCACCGTGTGTGAGGCAAGCGAGGAGACCGAGTGTTAGACCGAAGCAATGGAAGAGGGGCGGCGGGCAGCAAAGGGTGTCGTTGGGTGTGAGATCCATGCGATCGCCTATGAAGCGCGAGTTGTTGATCAAATTGCTAAACGAAGTCAGACGCGCATTGGTTGAATAGAAGAGACACTTACTGGTGTGTCAACATGGCAGCTTTTGGGTTTCCGGTGCTGCCACTTGTGAATTGGAGGTTTGCGACATCGTAGGGACTTATTATGCCGTCGAAGATGTCTAAGATGTGCTCGGGGATATATTGGGCTTCTTCGATGAGGGAGGAGTAGCTGATGAAGCTGTCGTGTTGGCCGCGGATCAGACATACAGTCTTGAGGTCTGGTAGTGTGGACGCGACATCGGGTTGGCTGAGCTTGTGCAGTAATGGTCCGTTGTCGAAGCGCGCGATCGTGGGTGTTGTGAAGAGTACTCTACATTCTACCTTGGTCAGTTTCGTTTTTCATACCACCCGTCAAGAACACTTACTTGTATGTTTTAGCGCGTACTCCATCTCTGTCGCCGTATACGTGTTGTTAAGCGTAACACAAATGCCCCCTACCCTTGCGCATGCAAAGAAAAGTGCAATATACTTTTCGCAATTACCGCTCATGATTCCTATCCTATCTCTTGGTCTTACACCCTCTTTCAGCAACGCTCTTGCTAGCAAGCTCGACTCGTCCCATAGCTGCTGGTATGTCCACCGCGCGCCAGTCCAGGGAATGACAACAGCTTCATTCTCCGGATAGCAATCGACTTGTTTCCGAAGTAGTTGTGACAGGGTCAACTGGAGTAGTGGCGGATCCAATGGCCCGGCGACGATAGAGAGGTTGGGATATGGAGGTAGGATATATGGGTCGATCTGGAGTAGTGTTTGGTTGAGACGTTGTAAAGCGTCATTCCGCGATTGATCATACAATTCCGCCATCTCGTTATCAGATCTTGCGATCCAACGTCGAAAAGTTACTGAACGAATTCAATATGCCGCCCGATGGATACACTATCTTGTGGTAATAGGTATAAATTGGCGACTTAGATGATGAAAAGCGTAGAAAGAAAACGATAGCGAAGCAACGGTATACAGTAGTACCCAGAGACAGTCGAGCGCTTGACGATGAATCTTCGAGGTACCAACACTGGCCATAGCGATAGCAACAGCGATAATGACGGTGCCTTTCGCCGATGGCTCGGATCTAAGCTTAAGCACCAGCAGGACCAGGCCATCTTTGATCTCCAGTCCTGCCGTCTTCCGGAGATAGAGAGCAAACGTACTTAGTGGGTCATCTCTCATCCTTTGGAATCGAAACGAAACAGGCCATGACATGGCTGGCTTGCTGGGCCTCCACGCGTAGCTCTACCTACTCTTTCCAGGCGCAACGCCGCGGTCAGTACTATGGCCAGTCTAGCAGACACCGTCAAGTGATTGGCATAATTTTTGTGCTCACAGCGGGAGAAGATCGGCACTGGCTGGTCGCCGTAGTGTAGAGAACGAACAGCCCAGGACCGATGACAGTAAGCGGCGAAGCCACCATGGTCAGGGTAGTTAGCCGACAGGGGTCGGGCGTTCGATCTTGATCTGATAAGATTAAACCGGCCATCAAAGCCGGTCGACGCTGCTGCGACATCGGTGCATCACATGTCGTATGTTGTATACGAGGTGCGTGCATAGCATTCATGCAGGCTTGCAAATTTTTTATCAGATCAAAAAGAAAATTTAATCAGATGGAAGTGCGAGTAAGGCGTCGGGACAAGATGGGTGTGGAGGTGGGAAGGAATCCTAGCGCCTGGGCAATAACTATCCCGTAAATTTCCTTGCATCCGCTGCGTGGTTTGTAGCAGCTGCCCCATCAGGCATCATGGTGTCATGCTGGTGCATCTGATAAAAATTCTTCTCGTCGCGTAGCGGTACTATCTGATTCGAGAAGATATGCCGCGGACTATTTCCAGGGTTGCGCCAGTCGTAGTGCTGCATCGCCGTTACGTGTTGCATCCACACACGCATCTCCACAAAGTGACCGATCCTAGTCGCAATCGAATACGCCTTAGGTCGCACGAAGGCACTGACACTCCACGCCCTTTCTGGGCGCAGAGACTAGGCGCCCACCATGCAACGACGGATCAGATAAAAGAGTGCGGCTAATTATCAGATCCGCGTCCTGCATACACGAGCCGGGGTTGCTCCGGGCGTCATTGGACGGCTGGGGTGCGAGGTCATGTCATTCGTGACGTGCGTGCCATCGGTTAGCGTGGGATATACGAGCATACCGGAAGAACGCTACGCAGCGATTGTTCTTGCGAGAGCGATGCCGAAGCTGTCTAATGACTAGCGGTATGTTGCAGCCGTCTCGAGGCGAATCTCGGGAGATGGAGCTTGATCTGTAGGTAGATGATAATCAGTAATCACAAAATAGCCAGAAGAATATCCATGCCATGCTGAGTTGATGGTCAAAATTTGTTCGTATTTACATTAATGAAAATAATTGTAGTTGCGTGGTATTAGAAACAAAGTGCGAGATGGCAGTCTACAACTTTGACTTGGCGCCTGCATCCAGGCTTGGGCGAACCTTCTTCTCCCCATCCCAGGTGAAAGGACTCAATGTGAAGAATTTCTCTCGGTTGACCATCATCAAAGCACTACGCTTGTGTGGAAGGTCCATGATCTTCTCAACGTGGAAACCGTGGGCGAAGTCATATGCTAGCACAGTGCTGCTTGTTGCTGCTGGTTCACCTACCAGGTTCCAGGTGCGTGGCTCATCAAGGAACATGTAGTGCATGAGGCCAGACCACCATGCAGAAACACGGTAAGGCCCTCTGAATCGAACGTCGCCGACGAGTGAGTGCCTGCCGCGGTCATAAGGCGAAGACTGGTAGTGAGCACCCATGTGATCCTCCTGTGACATGTGTTAGTCAAAAGGTTACATTGGGTCGGACACGATCTTGACTTACCATTGCCCAATAAACTTCAAAGTAGGCAAACAGAATGTCGTCGAAAGCAGCGAACATGGTGAGTACGTGGGGGTCCTCATGCAGCTTTCGGAGATATTCACGGTGTTGATCCAGAGTGCCGGTTTCGTTCCAACCTGCAGCGACACGTGGGTCGTTTTGCCACTTGTTGAATAGTCGGAGATGCTCATCATTGGTGTAGTCAAGAGCCACCATTGTAAAATGCTCCTTCAGGTGTGGCACCCATCGACTGTAAATGATCGAGCCAGGCTCAGGCTTTGGTTCACGGACAGGATGTTGCGTATGCCGTGGTACAGCCGGGAACTGAGTCGATGGTGCATTCTGGAATGGAAATGGAGGATATGGTCTCTGGATCGGCTTTCCAGAGGTGTGAAGGTGCGGTGCCCAGACTGGACGAGCTCCGAATGGAGATGCGGCGCCCTGCCAGAATGTTGCTCGGAAGAGGAGGTGACCATCGTGAGGCGCCGAAGCATTGGAAGCCTTTGGATGTGAGTGGAAAAGGCCGGTGGCATAAAGCTCATTGGCTAGTTCCTGCGAGTCTTTCCCAGAGAATAGCACGCGGAAATTCTCGATTAGCGGGTGCAGTGAGACCAACGCGTAGGCGATGAGCCAAAGTTGCGGGACGGTTGGCCGATCCTTGTTCCAAGAGACTGTTACATATGGGGATCTTCGAGTGCGAGCCCAAGAACTGTTGTCTCCCTTCGCTGGTACTGCATCTTGGCTCAAGGTGCTAATGTCGGTGAATGAAACAGTTTCGTTATGTAGAACTGCCGGCGGAGCAACCTCCTTGCCTGTGGTGTTCGCTGAAGAAAGCTGGACTTGGTAGCTTATGGGCTGTCCTTTCGGTGCCACATTAACGATAGTGTATGCGGTTAGATATGGGTGAGGAAGCTTGAGAACGAGCGGTTCTTGTGCGGTATTCTGCGTTTCCTGTCGCGCCATAATGAAGTTGGATGATGAAGAAGAAGAAGATATGAGCAGAAGATAGCAGATGCAGTTGATTGCGCGACAGCAATGGGCGAGCAGCTATAACCCTATCGTTCGAGGTCGTTCAAGATGCTCAGGACTCCAACGTGTGAACGTTTAACCGAGGTCGTCCCTAATATCCGGGATAGTTTAGTCCACCACATTACGCAGGCTTAGGCGATGGTGGATTTGTTACCCATCCTCCGGCAAGAAAAACTGGTCACAGGGCTGTCGTGCGGACGTGGCGTGAGGAAAGCTCCGACTGGGTGGCTGGCCACCCCATGTGGGCCTTGGGCTAGCACCCACATGCAAGCTGGCGTATGTGGACGCAAAGACTCGCGCACTTGTGCCGCTGACGCTAGCCATCGGTGACATCGTTGTTTTGAGTGTGGGCATCGACACATCTAGCTGATACTGGCCGGTGCGCAAGGCCTGCAAATTGTGCCTAAGTTGTGCGGTTGTGTTATGGTGCTGTAGTACTATATTTTTAGCGTCGAAACACCTTCTTGATGTACACACCTAGAAGGCGATAATCGACATCTGCTTCAAACGAATCAATCCTTCATCCATAATGACTTCAACCGAGAGAACAACTCCTACGCCCATGGCAGATTCATCGCCATACTACGACCTCGTATGCGTCGGCTTTGGCGCAGCGCAATTGGCAACAGCCATTGCCAACCGCGAATCCAGCAAACCTTCGAAGATGCTCTTTGTTGAGAAGAAGACCTCCTTCTCATGGGCATCAGATTCGCAAATGTCGAGAACACGGATGGAAAGCCCATTCATGTACGATCTCGCAACACTCCGCAACCCAAGGACTGCTTTCAGCTATGTCAACTATCTGCTTGCTCGCAAGCGCCTCATCGAGTTTGCAAACTCAGACCGACTCAACCCTCTGCGAGAAGAGTTCGAGGACTATATGAGGTGGTGCGCTGAGCACTTCAAAGATGAGGTACGCTATGGCAGCGAGGTTGTTGGCGTAGCTCCAGAGGTAGATTCGGATGCTGTACAAAGCTGGAAAGTGGCTGTCAAAGACAGCGCCGGCAAGACGCATGTAGTGCGAGCACGAAGCATAGTCGCTCCCTCACCATCAAGAATGAGCAGTCCAGCTGCGGAGCCGTTGCCCACCGTCGACTTCTTGTCTGGACAGCGAATAATATCGATGCACAACTACCCCAGCAGGCGGAACGAATTGCGAGGTGCAAACGAGCGACCATTGAACATTTCCCTCGTCGGATCCGGCGAAAAGACTACGGAGATTCTCGACGATTTGTTGTCGTGCCCCCGCCTGGGCAACATTACAGTCGTTACAGAAGACGAGTCGTTGGCGCCATTGACGGTTCTCAACGACAGCAAGCCATCGCAACCCCAACTCTGCTCCATTTGGGCGAAGCCAACCAGCAATCAGACAGCTTCTGTGACAGAAGCCTCAGAGCTCGTCCAGAAGATCTATGACCGCGCGTACGAGAAGCAAGTCCGATCCAAGGGCGAGTACAGACTACGCGTCATCATTGGAAAAGATGCCGCTGGCGCGTGCTCACAGTCCGACTTCATCATTAGGGATACGACAACAAACCCGCTCTCCAACACCGCACTATTCCAGAGCATCGACACGCTCATCTTAGGCTGTCGGCCAAAGGGAGATAGCCTGGAGGAAGTGCAATTCAAGCGTGGCGCTGTCGCTGAGGGCTGCCGCTTGTGGCTGGTGTCCTCAAAGTCTAATGGAGGACGTGCGTTAGCCAAGGACATCGCCTTGATGGCAGGTGAGATCGTGCGCAAGGTATCGACAGGGTCTGATGCTGTACGGGATGGCGCCGGACTACAAGTCCAGGCTAGGATATAGGGCGGGTGATGGTGTGCAGGTGTGGGTTCTTGTTTCCAAGGTTTAGGCGCTAGATGATGCAAATTTTTATCTAATCTGATGCAAACTGAGCACAGACCATAATGCAAGTGACACGTCCTTCTCTCCACTCACGGCCTGCACCTCACGAACCACCAACCCACACTACTTTCCACTACACATCCTTCTTCACGTGACGCTATACCCCTTCACGCTATGCTAGCAAATTGCCCTGCTGCTGCACTATGTCGATCCTGGCCGTCGCCTCCTGGCGGGGCCAAAGCGCCCTGGCGAACCTCATGCAGGTGTCTTCGCGCGTCTTCATCACAGCATACAGCAAGGGATATTCTTTCTCAAGCTGCTAAACACATCTCATAGGCTCAATGCCTTTCAGCAAGCCCTCGGGGGCCTCTATCAGGCAGTTCTTTAGCTTTCTCCATCTCCTCTTCTACGCAGACCCGACATGGCTCGACAAGATACTGGTGTTTGTTGGCGCTATAGCTGCCATCGCAGCAGGCGTACCGTTCCCGCTCATTGGAATCGTCTTTGGTCAATTGGTCGATGAGATCAATGTAGCAACATGCAACAATCGCGATGGTGGCTCCAATGGGGACGAAGAAGCCGATATCACGCCCAAGATTCTATTGCTTGTCTACATCGCTATCGGCAGCTTCGCTTGCATCTACATACATCTTGTATGCTGGAACTTGGCATCGCAGCGGCTAGCTCAACGCATCCGAGACCGCTACCTTAGGAACCTGCTACGACAAGACATGGCCTTCTTCGACAACCTACAAGCCGGAGAAGTATCATCTCGACTCAATGGCGACATCCAAGCCATCGAGAGCGGAACTGGCGAGAAGGTCGGTGTGGCATTAACTTGCCTCTCCTTCTGTGTTACTGCCTATATCGTTGGCTTCATCAAGAACGCCGAGTTGGCTGGCATGCTCGTGTCATTAATCCCTGCATTCTTGCTCATGGCAGTGGTTGGTGGTCACTTTGTTGGCAAGTATAGTGCCAGGCTCGGCTCATGCTTTGGGTCTGCTAGCGCTATCGCGTCTGAAGCTCTCAGTCACGTTGGTCTCGTGCACGCGCTCGGAGCGAATGCAAGACTCGAAGAGAAGTTCGAGAGCCACCTAGGCAATGCTCGGGAAGCAGGCATCAAGAAATCCATGACTGCTGCTGTACAAGCTGGTCTGCTCTACTTTATCGCCTTTTCAGCTAGTGCCCTGGGTTATTGGCAGGGTAGTCGTAGAGTCGCAGACTCTTTAGAGGGCAAGGGCAGTGCCACTATTGGAGAAATCTATACTGTCACCTTCATTCTTCTTGATGGTAAGTACCTCTTTGAGCCTGTACATGGTCATTGGCTGACGTCTTTTCAACAGGTGCTATTGTCTTGAGTCAGATCGCGCCCATGTTGCCACTGTTCGGTGGTGCCATATCAGCATTTGGGCGCTTGCGCAAGGATATCGAAACTCAGCCTACCATCGATAACACGTCGTCATCTGCAGAAAAGCCTACTGACGTCGAGGGTACTGTTGAGTTCCGCAATGTTGCGTTCACATACTCTTCAAGGCCTGACCATCCCGTGCTGAACGGTATCAACTTGACATGCGAAGCCGGTAAAATGACTGCCATTGTTGGTCTCTCTGGTAGCGGCAAATCCACCGTCGCAAGCCTCATCAGCCGCTTCTATGACCCGCAATCCGGTGACGTACTTCTGGATGGGCGCAACGTCAAAGACATCAATGTCAAGACTCTCCGAGGCTTCATCAGCCTTGTGCAACAAGAGCCATCGCTTCTCGATCGCTCTATCCTGGAGAACATCGCTCTCGGTCTAGTCAATAGTCCACCTCACGCCCACCTCGAGAAGACACTGTTGAGTGGCATCCTCGCCCAAGTTGCAGAGGACGTTAGGGGCGGCCAAGAACTCAATCGTGTTGCCGAGAACGCTGGCCCAGAAGTGGTAGAGATCCTTCAGCTGGTGAGACAGGCTGCAGACCTTGCCGATGTTGCTGTATTCATTGACCGCCTGGAATTCGGTTTCGCGACCTCAGTCGGTTCAAGTGGCAGCCTTGTCAGTGGTGGGCAGAAGCAACGTGTTGCTCTTGCTCGAGCGCTCGTCCGCGACCCGCGTATCTTGATCCTCGACGAGGCCACTGCTGCCCTGGATTCTGCCAGTGAACAACGTATCCAAGCTGCCATAGACCGGGCTTCCCAAGGCCGAACAGTGGTCTCGATCGCCCATCGACTGTCTACCATCAGAGCTGCTTCGAAAATCATCGTCATGAAGAAGGGTGACATCATCGAGCAGGGCACTCACGATCAGCTAATGGAATTGGATGGATCATACGCGGACATGATTCGCCTACAATCTGTCAAAACCGAGGATGGCCCGTCAAGCTCAAGGACCAGTCTGGATTCGCGCGACACTATTATTGATGAGAAGTTGACATTGAGCGCTCAAGAGCCTAATGCGGTACCAGCAAGCGATGCGCAGGCCGTTGACCCCGTTGAGCATACCAAGGGTGTCGTCATTTCAGGTTCCATCAGAAAGACCATGTTTCCATTAACACGACCGTACATGGGCATCGTGGTGCTGGCTTTCTGCGGAGCACTGATAGTAGGAGGGCAATACTGCGGGTCTGGCCTCTTATTCGGTAACATCATGGGCACAATGTCCCCTTGCAACTCCCCAGACTACATTCGGTCTAGGGGTGAGCTATTGTCCGGAATGTGGTTCATGCTTGCCTGTGTTGCTTTCCTTGCCAACTTCACCAGCTGGGCATCATTTGGTCTTTTGTCTGAGCGACTTATCTACAAGGTCCGCAATCTGTCCCTGCACACGCTGCTCCAGCAGCCGCTGCAATGGCATGAATCCGAGGCGAGAAACCCATCAATGCTGCTTGAGTTCATCACCAAGGACGGCAATTCCTTGGCAGGCTTTAGTGGCTCCATCGTTGGCACGCTTTTCTCCGTCGTTGTTAACTTCGTGGCCGCTATCATCCTGTCTCACATCATCGCATGGCGAATCGCGATCGTATGTCTTGTTATCGTACCGCTACTTTTGGGTGCTGGTTACATGCAGTTACGCGCCATCGGCCGCTTTGCTGTAAAGCATGCCGGCGCGTTCTCATCTTCCATCGGTGTTACTATTGAAGCCGTCTCGAACATCAAGACTGTGCATGCATTGTCAATTGAAGAAGAGATCATACAAACCTACCGGAGATCGTTGAAAGCTCCGCGCAAAGAGATGGTGAAGCAAAGCTTCAAGACCAACGTCTGGTTAGCTGTCGCCAATTCTTGTGGTAGCTTCATCTACGCCTTTGCCTACTGGTGGGGCTCGAAAAACATCATCGAAGGCAGATATACCCAGACCGAGTTCTTCGTCATCCTCATCGCCATGCTCGTCTCCGCACAGTTGTGGGGTCAACTATTCACCCTCGCGCCTGAAATAGCCAAGGCTAAGAGCGCCATCGGGCGCATCTGTGGACTGATCGAGCTCGGCAAGGACACCCCCCCTACAGGACACCAGAAGGCACTATCCGAAAAAGCACAGGACGATGTTGAGGCAAATGCTGAATCGCCATTGCCCGCCTCCCCACAAGGCGGTGCCAGAGTTGTCTTCCGAGATGTCGGCTTCGCGTATCCAGCGCGTCCCGGTGTTCCAGTGCTAACATCGCTTTCATTGACCATCCAGCCAGGTCAATTCTGCGCCTTGGTCGGTCCTTCAGGTGCAGGCAAGAGTACTGTCCTGGCCCTTCTTGAGCGATTTTACTCTCCTTCCTCAGGCAGCATCTCCATCAATGGGTTCGATATATCACGACACCATGGCGCGTCTTTCCGCGATGATATCGCCTATGTTCCCCAAGAGAACGTACTCTTCCAAGGAAGCATCAAGTTCAACATCGGGTTGGGAGCAAGACCCGGCCATGAACCATCCGACGAGGAGATTCAAGAAGCCTGTAAACTGGCAAATATACATGACACCATCGTCGATCTTCCCCAAGGCTACGATACCGAGTGTGGCTCCAACGGTAACCAGCTGTCTGGTGGTCAGCGTCAACGTTTATCTATCGCACGAGCTCTTGTACGGAAGCCAAAGTTGCTGCTACTGGATGAGAGTACGAGCGCACTCGACGCAGAGAGCGAGAAGGCTTTGGAGCAAGGCCTCGAGCGGGCTGTCAAGGGCCACGGCGTGACAGTTATTGCAATCGCCCATCGACTGAGGACGATCGCCAGAGCTGATGTTATTTTCCTCGTCGAGGCAGGTAAGGTAGTAGATCAAGGACGTCACGAGGAATTGGTGCAGCGTAGTGAGAGTTACCGTGTCAATGCTCTCCACCAGATGCTGGGTTGAGTCTTGTTTAGTTTAATAGACATTCTTAATTCGCCTTCAGCTATATTGGCATTATGCCAGCTCTACAGACTTTGGTAATCTCTTCTCTCCGCCTTCCGGTAACCAGACGTACAATGGACATTCCTCGTTCTCCCCTGCGCCATTGGTCTCGTTAGATTTGACCAACTTCTCCTTCAGTTTTCGACTTCCCATCTTCTCGTAGAGCTTAACGCCCTCCTTGGAGCTCTCTATATACATTGGCAGACCAGTCTGCTGGGCGATGGTCGTCTCATGTTTGAATAACAACTCACCAATACCTTTCCGTTGGTAGTCGGGATGTACAGCCATCACGTGGCAGTAGATGTACTTCTCATTGAGCCACAACTTCTCCCTCGTATCCCAGAGTGGCTTAACAAGGGCCTCGGCTCGTTCTCGTTCTTTCCCCTCCAACCATCCGATCTCACCCTTCTTCCAATCACTCGGCGCAATGTATACGTCACAAAGCGCCATCCCAACAATCTTGTTAGTCTCGGTGTCGATGCATTTGAACGTATATTGCGTCGCACTTGTCTTCCAATACTCCGTGACATGAGCGGTGTGAGCCTGCCTTCATACTAGTCAGCTCATGGATCAACGGCATCTAACGGTAGATCCAAACCAAAGATGGGTACTTACCGAAATTCGGAATTCGCGTCCGTCAAGTCCTTCTCGGTAGCCGAGGGGAACAATGCGCGCGTGAGTGCGTTGTCCTTGAAGGCTGCGAAGTATACATCGTACACGGCGCTAATGTCCGGTACCAGTGTGGGAAGGATCACGAACCCCATTTTGAGTGGCTCGTCACTTAGTAAAATTTTGATCTAGGACCTGAGCAGCGGGGAAGGATCTAGACCGTTTGCTGGTGGAGGGTTCAACTCAAGGTACGAAAGGTCTGGTAACGTTTGACAGCTGCAGTAAAACGCTCGACCCTGAGACATGAACTTGGTAGCATTTTGTCGCCCACTATGCTCAAAAGTTGCACGATCCACCCAAAATGCCCAGCTTTCTGGTTGAGAGATCGTCGGTCACGCATACAGCATACTTTGAGTTCGACCTGGTGGAGGAACGCGCACCATAGCTGTGCCAATCTCTCGGCTGCCTGAGGAACCGCCTGCTTCGTAACGCTAGGGGAGAGGGCGCAAAACTAGTATACAAGACCCACACGTCTAGGAGCAAACACATCACGCCACCGACGACGACCAGACCTTCTCCATTGAGACGCTTGGTCGTTTCTACTGTGCCTCCCCCTCGCATGTGCCGATTAAAGTTATCTGATCCGTTCTTAGCGAGGCTTTCCCGTCGAACGATACATCAAATCAGCATTGTTTCATAGCGCAAAAAGTCCTACGCCTATGTGCATATTTATCATTTACCGCGACCAGCGCGTCGAAAGGCACTGTACCGTAGCGGCAAGTTTACGCGTGGGATGACCGTATTTCGCGTATGTTGCATTTCCACAGCTCCGGGCCTTCTTCGTGCGACCAGCAATATCCCTAATTCAAAATGCACGACACTTAAAGCCGGCTTGTGTTGTCGATCGATGCAAAGAATGGCGCATGGATGCTGTTATTGGTCGGCAGCACTCCTCCGAACATCGGCCGTTATCAGATCAAAACGATTTGCGGCGCCAGCGACGTAACCCTGCATGACTCCTACTCCATCGGGCAATTCCGTGCATGCATCGGTAGCACACCATCAAATTTATCAGATGAAAGGCCATGACGCCGCCTTTCCCGCTAGAATTATCTGATCCGCTAAGTGTGGGGATGAGCATGCAGGGCGAAGAGGGTTTTTCTTACGGCTAAACCGTGGTACCTTACCCGATCCCACCATCCCCTCCGCGTTTACGTTAGGCGATGCGCAATACAGCCTGTATCGAGAAAGACACAATGGCGCGAAAAAGCGGACCCTGTTACTACGTCGTAAGAGAAAACTATGACGCCGACGGCTGTCCGACCGAGGATGATGGATCAGTCGGCGTGGGTTGGTGTGCTTGTGCCGGAGCCTTGTCCTAGCTCAATGTGTGGAGAGATCAGTCCGTGTGTGAAGCGAAAGCTCGATGGGGAGGTTGATGAACTCGCGGCTTTGCGACACTTGGCCATTACTACAACAGTGTCTGGGGTTTGGATCATCCGGCACGGAAATATCTTCATCCCTTCATCACCGCCTCTCCTTCGAAAACAGATATTAACTTTGAAATGAAGAGACCACACAGCAGCTTGAACGGCGGCAAGATGCATCTACGTAACGGCGAGCATGCATCGCACTTTAGCGGCGCTCCAGACGAGCATATCGCGAAGAAAGTGCAAAGCAATGGCGCATCAACCAAGAATGGCAATCATGAAGCCTTAAATACGAACGGCCACAGCTCCAAGACGAACGAGGCTCGAGCAAAGATCCCGAATAACCTAACCCCAGATGCTCTGCTGGACACCGTTCTTGCTGCTTGGGCGGCACTCATGCACAGATACCAAAGAGATGTCTTCCATCAATTCTCTTGGGGCGTGGTCAGTGCCAATGGTCGAGCGACACAAACCATCAACACAACTGACCTCAACTTGACAAGCCACAAGACGGCCGCGAGTTTGAGGTCACAGATCAGCAATGTGCGATCGAAGGAGTACGATGCACATAACGCCACTCTCTTTCTTAACGATGGTTCGACACACGAGGTATTAGTTCACTCATCCATCTTTACGACAAGACTAACCTGTATTAGTGGACTTTCGAGGTATCTCTTGACAGGGAAGGAGACTCTCTCCATGCCACCTCAAGATGGCAGACGAATACCATGTCTCGTCATCAAGCCGTCTCTGAACTTCATTTCTTTGTTTCAATTCTTGATACCCTATTTAGCGACCCTGATTGCCTGCTGTCCGCATTCGACAATGTTTCAGAAGAAGAGCTTGATGAGTTGTGGAGCTGGAATAGTCCTCTACAGCCAGAGTTGAGATTCTGCATGCATGAGAAGGTCTCCGAGCAAGCTGCGCTACATCCGGAAAAGATCGCCATAGATGCATGGGACGGCACTTTGACATATCGTCAAGTAGAAGACTACTCTACCGATCTGGCTCAAACTCTACGACTACTGGACGATTCGCCGAACCAAATCATTCCGGTGCTTTTCGAGAAATCGCGATGGACTTCAGTGGCGGTGCTCGCAGTTATGAAGGCCGGAGCATGCTTCGCACTCCTTGATCCAGCACAACCCGAAGGCCGACTACGAGCAGTAGTACAGCAAGTCAGCGCTAAGCTCTTTGTTTCGTCCAAAGCTCAAGCTACGCTAGCTGCACGTGTCGCTCCCGCGGCAACAATCATCCCAATCTCAGCATCCAAGTTCGACAAGGTGTACTCTCCATGCGCCGCGCAGCAACCAAAGACAACTCTCCCGCCAGTATCACCAGATCAGCCCTTGTACATCCAGTTTACTAGTGGCAGTACCGGTCTTCCAAAAGGATGCATTCTTACGCACAGTCAGTATACGTCTGGTGCGATACCACGAGCTGATGCTGTGGGCTATCGATTGCATTCTCGCGTGCTGGACTTTGCGAGTTATGCCTTTGACGTATGCATTGACTCTATGTTGTGTACACTCGCTCACGGCGCGACGCTCTGTACACCTTCCGATGAGCGCCGTATGAACGACATGAGTGGCGCGATGCGCGATATGCGCGTGACCTTCGCTGGCATGACCCCTTCTGTGGCTCGGACGCTCGATGTAGATATCCTAGATCATCTAGAGTCTATCGCTCTAGGTGGTGAAGGGGTGTCAACTAGCGATGCCATGTCGTGGGGTCAAAGGACAAGGGTTGTTAACGCCTATGGACCATCTGAAGCTACAGTTGGCGCGACCATCAATGACAACGTGGCTGCCAAACCATACATTACCATGGGCAAGCGCAAGGGTTGTGCGATCTGGCTTACTGAGCCTGAAGACCACAACAAGCTTGTACCTCCTGGTGCAGTTGGCGAACTGCTCATTGAGGGCCCTATAGTTGGTAACGGTTATCTCAACAACCCGGCGAAGACCAAGGAAGTTTTCATTGAAGATCCTGAATTCTTGATTAAAGGAAGTAAGAGCTATCCAGGTCGACATGGGCGCATCTACAAGACTGGTGATCTAGTACGTTTTGATCCCGACGGCAACGGCGAGCCCATCTTTGTCGGACGGCAGGACCAGCAAGTCAAGCTCCGCGGCCAACGTATTGAGCTGGCCGAAATCGAGTTCAACATGCAGAAGCATCTTCCTGCAGATACCCAGCTCGCTGTTGAAGTCATCAAGCCCAGCGGAGGTGGTGAGCAGACGCTAGTTGCTTTCCTTGTGGAACAGAAAAAGAACGGCATGCGACATTTGGATGGAAACGTCTTCGGCAGCTTCACCACCAAGTTCCAAGCAGCTCTCAAAGCTATGACTAAACAGCTCGCTATTGACCTTCCTGGATACATGGTACCGAGCGCTTACATCCCGCTTTGGAAGATGCCGCTACTTGTTTCTTGCAAGACCGACAGAAAGCGTCTCCGCGAAATCGGCACTTCAGTCACACGCCAGGATCTCAGACGCTTCAACTCGGTCATCTCGGAGAAGAAGGAGCCTACGACTGAGATGGAGCTCAAGTTGCGATCACTTTGGGGGAAGCTGCTTGGTGGTGAGGAAGACTTCAGCGCCAATGACAACTTCTTTAGCATGGGTGGAGATTCACTAAGGGCTATGAGGCTGGTAGCTGCGGCGAGAGAGGCTGGACTCATATTGAACGTCCCGGATATCATGCTGAATCCAACACTGTCTGCCATGGCTGCCAAGGCGAAGCCTTTGTCGGAGGAAGCATCGAACGATGTACCACCTTTCTCTATGGTCGGCAAAGATTGGGATGAACAGTCAGCCAAGACCGAGACTGCCAGGCTCTGTGGTGTTGATGATGACGACGTTGAGGACGTGTATCCTTGCACACCGCTTCAAGAAGGACTCATGGCTCTCTCAGCCAAGTTTCAGGATGCTTATGTCGCTCAGCGAATCGCAACATTACCGTCGGCGACCGCTCAGCGTCTGAAGGAAGCCTTTGATACCGCCGTAGAAGGATCGCCAATCCTACGTACCCGAATCGTCAACGTTTCTGGTCGGGGCTTGTTCCAGGTCGTCCTCAGAAATGGTCAGCTGCTGCGCGAGCATGGCTCTGACCCCGCAGAATATCTTCGACGTGACCGCGAAGAAGCCATGGATCTGGGAACCGCTCTGTTCCGCTATGGCTTGGTCCAAGAAGCTGGCAGCGACAAGACTCACTTTGTCATCACGATGCACCATGCTGTTTACGACGGCTGGTCAATGCCTCTGGTCTTTGATCGCATTAACCGTGCTTTTAACGGTCTGCAGACTGAAAGGTCTGTATCTTTCAAGCACTTTATCAAGCACCTCACTAGCCTGGATCCAGCGGAGGCTCAAGATTATTGGAAAGAGCGGTTGAACGGTGTCAGCCCGCATCAGTTCCCTCCTCTGCCGCAGAAGGGGTACATCACTCAAGCCGATTCGTTGCTAGAGCACTACGTTACCGTCCCAACAACGGCACACAACAAACTTACTCTCGCGACTATCATCCGTGGAGCCTGGGCGCTGGTATCGTCATTGTATATGGGCCATCCAGATGTCGTCTTCGGTGAGACACTTACAGGTCGCTCCGCACCTGTGAACGGAATTGAGGAGATTGAAGGTCCTATGATCACGACTGTTCCAATCCGCGTTCGATTGAGTCTTGACCGGCCAATTTCTGAATACCTTCAATCCGTTCACGCGCAAACTGTAAAGCAGATTCCTCACGAGCACTTGGGGTTGCAGAACATCCGCCGATTGAGTAAGGACGCCCGTGTAGCGTGCGACCTGCGTACCGGTCTTGTCTTGCATCCTAGGGAGGACGATGTCGGCGAAGTCGATATGGAGACTGTACCAGCTAACACGTTCCTCCCTGCTGATGATGCGGAAGCTGCACGCGAAGCACTCAAGTTCAACACCTACGCACTCATGCTCGTGTGCACACTAGATGAGAATGGTTTCTTGATTATGGCCAGTTTCGATTCGAAGTGCATCAGCAAGGATGCCATGGAGAGGGTGCTCGTTGTGATGAACCGTGTCGTCACGGCGTTCTTGGGTAACCCTGAAAGCAAGCTGGGTGACGTCGCTGTACTTGATCCTGCCGAAGCGCAAGATGCAGAGACGATGAGACCGCGAGATGTCATGAGTGACAGTGGCATTGGTACGTCGCCGGTCGACAGCCCGAAGCTGGATGCTACGACCAAGGCGTTGTCGCCAAACGAAGAGAAGCTGCGTAGTATCCTCGGCCGCATCTTGGGCATGTCTGAGACGGAGATCAAGCCTAGAGATAGCTTCTTTGAACTAGGTGGCGACTCGATTGGTGCCATGCGACTTGTTTCCGATGCACGCGCCCAAGGCTTGACCCTTACCGTGGCTCAAGTCTTCCAGAGCCAATCTTTGGCTGAACTGGCGGCCTCAATCGGAAACAAGAAAGAGGACAAGCTGTTGGAAATCTTGAGTCGCATTCTTGGTATGTCCAAGAGCGAGATCAATGGCAGTGACAGCTTCTTCGAACTAGGAGGAGACTCCATCGGCGCCATGCGCCTTGTTTCTGATGCACGCGCTCAAGGCCTCAACATCACCGTCGCGCAGGTCTTCCAAAGCCAATCACTTTCGGAACTCGCCTCATCAGCCGAAGAGACAAGCTCGTCGCAGACTGAGACCAAATCTAACGCACCTTACGCTGCGCTTGGCAAGGAAGCGTCACTTTACAGCCCCGACCGCATCGGCGCGTATCTTCAGGACCAGACTTGGGAGATTGCGGACATCTATCCGACAAGACCTCTTCAGCAGCTAGCTGTTGAGGGTACTGTAGACCTACCACGCTACTCACTGCGTTACGAGCTCATCAAGTTCGCGGCACCAGTCAACCGCGAAAAGCTGGAGCAAGCCTGCCAAGAGCTTGTTGCACGCAACGAAGTCTTGCGCACTGTCTTTGTGAAAGACGAGAACAAGGTGCTCGGTGTGGTTCTGTCTTCTCTACGAGTCCCCTACACCGAGATCGCAGTACCTGATGGTGAAGACATTAATGCATTCGCCCAAGCAAACATACAAAAGGACATCGAAGCACCGAAGCCACATGGTTCATCCTTTGTGGCGTTTATGCTCTTCACCGATGCCAAGTCCGGCGCTTCAACCCTCGTCTTCCGCATCTCCCACGCCCAATATGACGAAATCTGCTTACCCATCCTGTACGAGCAGCTTTCGGCGCTATACGCAGGTACCGAGGTACCAGAGACCATACCATTCAGCAGACACGTAAACCACGTGGTGCTAGACAACATGCCAAAAGCCATTCCATACTGGCAAAACCTCCTCTCCGGCTCCCAGATGTCTATCATGAAGCCTGACATCCCGCTCACACATCGCGGACCGGCAGATGTATACATGGAATTTGACATCTCAGCGCGTCCAGCAAATATCACCATTGGTTCACTGCCAACAGCTGCATGGGCACTCGTTCTCGCGCGCCGTCTCAGCCTCAAGGACGTGGTCTTTGGCGAAGTCGTTTCAGGCAGGAACATTGGCGCTTCAAACGCTGATCGTATCTTTGGACCTACGTGGCAGTACATTCCCTTCCGCGTGCCTTTCAACAACAGCTGGACATACCTCGACTTGTTAAACTTTGTGCAGCACCAGCATATTACTTCCGCGGCTTACGAATCCATGGGCTTTACTGAGATCGTAGAGAACTGCACAGATTGGGATGCGAAAAAGGTCAACTGGTTTGACACTGTTGTTCATCAGGCGCCTGCTTGGGTCGAGGAGATGCCGTTTGGTAATGGTGTTGAGGCGAAGTTTGAGACAACGTATCCACATGGTGAGCCACTGAGGGAGTGGAAGTGTCAGGCTTTTGTCAAGGATGGAGGAAAGAAGCTTGGGATTGAGATTGTTACTTTTGCGGAGTGGATCGACGTTGCCAAGGGTGTGCTGAAGGAGGTTGGTGAGGCGCTTGAGTGCTTGACAAAGAGCAGGGCGTCGGAGAAGATATTCGAAGGTGAAGATTCGGGAGAGCAGAGTCTGGCGGATTTTGAAGGTGTTATGTAGGTTAATCGTACCATGGTGTTAGGGTCAATAGGCGTTTGCGCGAGGGAAATCATATCATTTTTCATGACATTTGGAACTTCGACTGTGTGAGACAGGTCAGTTTCCAATGCTGCGCCATAATGCCGGGCCTAAACTCAATCTCGCCGTCCTTTCCTCGACAAGGTTCTGTTGGATAAAAGAATCTTCTTGTGTCGTTCATCGACTACCATGAATTCTGTTATCGTGCCGTTTCTTCGGTCCTATCTCTAGTTGTCTCACTATGCTACGCTCAATCAAGTCTCATCACCGCCAACGCCAGACTTGTTGAGTGTTGCAACAGCCAGAAAATGGCATTTGGTACATGGATACCTAAGCTCTTTCGAATGTATGGTGTCGAAGTGAGTGTCTTTAGTAACTCGTAACTCTTCCCAGCTAAGCACAGAACGGATATAACTTCCTTGGGCGTTGTCTGATATGCCGACGTAGCGTCACACACGTGCTTGTCATCGAGTTCAAATGTAACGACGGTGCTTCCGGACGACGTTATGGTACTACATAGTCGCAAATCGATGCAGAAGCGGCGGCGATGGCAAATGGTGGTTGCTAACAGACGACTCTGCTTCCCGTCTATATGTCGCCACTCCAATGGCGTTAGCTGAGTTTCATCCTATGTGTATATATCGACGCTCTCTTGCATACGATATGCCTTTCCTGATTACCACCGCCGCATTTAATCGTCTCTTGCCATCATCATATACCGATACTGTCTGTTTAACAATACATCTTTTGGTCGTTCCTTTCCAGGAGTCATACCCGCACTATTACAATGAAGCTTCTGTCAGCAATTGTCTCTCTCGCCGCCTTGACCGCAGCGGCCCCTTCACCAGGCTTTAGCAAGAGGCAAGAAGCTCTCACGGGCCCCATTCCGTCTCAAGAGACGGTCGCATGCGGCGATGATCCCAATCGCACCTATTGCTTCGACGAAGTCGTATGGGGAAGGGGTATGTCAACATCCTGCTGGAAGTGCAGCGCTGATTCTTGCTAGGCCAAGATTACCAAACCACTCTGCACAAATACTGTCAATACCAGTACGCCGATGACGCGCTCAGCTGTCACGGATGCATGCGCCAGCCATTTCCGACTGATAATTGCGCCGCCGCGCCTGGCGCTTGGAATTCGGCGTTCTTCTGTACAGAGGGTATTTACAAGTTTGCCTTTCGATGCAAGAACTGGTGCAAAGAAGGGAAGTGTATCCGATGAACGATGGTGTGGTTGACGCTGGGATTGTGGAGTGCTGCTTGGAAAGGGCGGGGGGAAGAACAAGGGGGTCTCATCGCTCAAGTTGGTTAGCTTGACCTGGTCGTGCAGAGAGTTCGGCGCCCCACTCCCTGATGATCCATGACGATCCTTGGAAGCTTTCTTGCAGCAATGGCAAAGTGTGGTTTTGCTAGCAGCCTCGTCGCTAATGTTGTGGATGCTGTGCAACAACCACGACAGGTCGCTCCTTGGTTCACGTGCTTTCATGATTAGTATCATATCTTGGCGTTCTTCCATGCTCCGCATCTCTCTCGCGGCACCCCAGCGTTCGCTCACTAACGACAAGTCGAAATCGCTTAGCTTTAGGGCGCGTGCCTGAAAATCACACTCACCGTCGCAGCTCCTAGCCTCCAGGCAGCGATAAGAAGTTGCAAAGCATAATCACCCCAGGGCTCTAACGGACCCTCCAAAAACGCCAGAATGACAGCGTATATCCCGTACCTGCCCGCAGAAATCCATCGCATTATCGCGGAATACGTCCATCGCGAAGATCTGCCAAGCTACCGGCTCGTCAACAGACAACTGTGCGACATGGCCACCGAGGAATTATTCAGCACAATCGTTTTCCACTACAGTACTGCGAGCATTGATCGCCTGAAAAGGCTCGGTTGGAATGCACGTCTTCGAGGACAGGTGAAGAACATCTTCTGGGACGTCAACCAGTGGAGCGTAGGTAATGTGCGCGACTTTCACGAATGGGAGCAGTACTTCACACAGATAGCACAGCTTGATCGGTGGCGCAACGCCAACTACGACTCATCAGGATACACTCAGCTATCGCAGAACCGACGAGAATGGGAAGCGTACCTTGATCGAGTTGCGGACGAGAGAAAGGCAAGAGTGGATCGGGACAGCCTGCAAGTATTGGAGCGCTTCTACAACCTACATTCAATCCACATCGTCAACGGCGACCTCTTTTTGGCCCACCGTGGTCTTCAAAAGGTTGCGGAAGATTGTCCGAACGCTTCATCTGGACCAGTCGTATTCCGTAGAGGATTCGAAACCTACAGCCTTCGCAATATGCCTGGAATTGAGACTCTCCTGATCCCAGAGGAATATTGCAAATCCTCTCTGAAAGAGCTCACGCTGAATACAGTACACTTCAAGTGTTTTGCGCCATTGACGTCGAGTAATTTCGACAACTTATCAAGTTTGGATATCACGATCTTCTCGCGGACATTCCGCGACCGCTACCTTGACACGCAATGGGTAGTCTTAATGATCAAAGGTTTTAGGAGGTTTTTGGCGTCTTCAACACGGCTTGAATGTCTTCGAATCGACCTCAATCACGAGAAAGCAGAACCAAATTCCTATGATGTTGTTTTATCCATCGATCAGGTATTTGACAATAAGCATACGTGGTCGGCACTACGAACACTATCGTTGTGTCACTTCTCTGCGACGCCAGATACACTGTTATCGTTTCTGGGTAGACACAACTCAACACTAAAAGATCTCAGACTGCACAACATTAGCTGGATAGTGGACAATGGCGATGAACGCGGCGAACCAGAGCAGAGATTTTATGCTCCATCAGCGTCCGTTCGACACTGTGCATGGCCGAGAGTACTGCAAGAGATGAGAAAGTTTTTGTCTCTCGATCATGCAACTGTAACGGGAAAGCTTGGTGAAAACAGACATATGCACGGATGGAGATTACACGAAAAAGACGACGAGCTTGCTGCAGCAGTCTCGGACTATCTAGTAAGGGGAGGGCAGTGCCCGTTAACAGCCGATAATGCTGATTTCGATCCTGAGTCTGACACTGATTCCAAGAGGGAAGGTAGCGCAGCCTAGTCTATCTCAAACGCATCACCACAGCGCTGAGACGAATCTATAATGTTTACATGTGGTTCTCTGTCAGGACTTGATTGCGCCAATTTCGCTATGCAGAGGGGGATATGACCCAATCATTCCAGACGCGCATAGAGACACGAGTGCGACAATGTTCACAGTCCTACGATCAATGAAGAATATATCTTGGATACACATGGTATTATACTAGAGTATTTACAGAATGGTTTCTCACACCAAGCCTCTAAAACGGGCAGAACTAGCCAAATAATGCTAGTCAAGAAGTCAAACAAGTTCTAGTAGTTGTACTTATAGCACAGGGTCGATCCAGTGGTGTCAAGGATATCCCTAACCTTGACGTCTGGCCTGATGCCGTATACATTGATGTTGGTGTCGAGGGTAAGCGGGTTGCCGGCTTTGTCGTTGCCGTTGATGCTGCTCAAACGGGCAGAGTTCTTGTTTTGCCAGATGCGGAAGTTGCGGTCGACGAAACCATGGTGCAACCAGAAGATGGGGTCGGCGGGCGAACCGTAGGTGTCTTGCATGACAGCTCCGATACCGTTGTGGCCCCAAGCGTGAGGACCACCCTCGGCGCAGGAAGCCATACCAGCAAAGTCGTTGTAAGCATTGCACTGAGCAACGTAGTCGGAGTTGCAGTATTGCGTCTTTGCGGCGTCACCGTTGCGGGCAAGGCAATGAGGCTGGTTGCCTGAGCCAGGACC
Source organism: Alternaria arborescens (assembly GCF_004154835.1). Taxonomy (NCBI): domain Eukaryota; kingdom Fungi; phylum Ascomycota; class Dothideomycetes; order Pleosporales; family Pleosporaceae; genus Alternaria; species Alternaria arborescens. The sequence continues at coordinate 80,903 of NW_021167886.1, forward strand.
GATGTTGATGGCGAGGTTGGCGAATTGCTGCACCGGGTTAGTTTGTTGTTCACTTGAGGCGCGTCGGACAAGGATTTGTACTTACGCCATTGGTTACACAGTTACCGCCAAGGGCGATGCCTCCCAACCACTTAGCAGAGAAGATGGAAGATTGCGAGAATTTGCCAGCATAGCGTGTCTCGTCGAACCAGGGAAGAGGTACGCTCAAGCCACACTCTGACCGCAGGACGTCCTCGAAGGTCCAGAGGTAGTAACGGTGCCAGAGCAAGAACTTGGAGCTTCCGTGCACATTGGGTGTGAGAGTCTGATGCAGCGCGACGAGATCCTCGTATCGGCTCTTGGATGCGGGGAATCGGCCTGAGGGGGCGCGACCCATCAAGCACTTGACTGAGTCAACAAACGCCTGCTTGCTGCTGTCAGGGAAGGAATCCCACTCGACACGGGTGCGGACGTTGGAGCATGTTGCAGCAGCGGCGAAGGTTGTGATGCGGAGTGATTGGGCTTCAGGTGCCTGCTCCTCTGGCTGTGTGGCGTTGTGCTCCTGGAAGATACGCTTGGCATCCTCGAGAGGAATTGGCTGGACGAATTTTGGTGTGTCTGCGAAGATGTTGAGGGGAAGAGCCTTGGTGAGCTTGGTGAGAGGAAGTTCCTGAGGAGATGGGAGCGCAGCAACGCTGGCTACGGTAGCCAAAGTGGCAGTGAAGAATGCGGTACGCATGATTAAGGTAAAAGGGTATTATTAAAGTACGAAGGATCCCGATTGACAGTAGTTAGAAAGCGAAGGATAGCAACCCAGGAACGAATGCGGGTGCTTGGTGTTATGGTTGAGCGAGCTGTACGAAAGAAGAGGTCCCGACAATGCAGGACTACCAGACATCCTTATACCTGGGACCTGCATCTCGCGCCTAACCGCCGGATTGCCTGCAGCTTGCGCCTCGTTCTGCAGATCAATCTCAGTCCGCGCGACAAGCCGTCTCACCAGGGACACCTGATCATCCGCCATGGAAATACGAAGCGCGCATGTACCGTGGGTGTCGATACGGCCTAGGCCTGCAACGTTGTATTGGAAAGTAAGTTGGCGTGCGCGAGCTACAACGGTAAGAACAAATGATAAGTGGAAAGCTAAACTGCTTTTGCGCTGTGGCTCATCAAAGAGAGCCGAACTTCCAGGTCAGGCCTACCTCGGTATTTGCTGGTTTACACACGGGGATGATGCTGCTTGCCATGGCTCTTGGACCTGCTTACTGGTACGAGGCGAACCCGAGTCGAGCGAAATTGTCAAAGGGCTGAGGCGAACTACTGTGGAGCTTGTCTTTTTCCTGGGCTTCCCACGCTGCGTTCACGAGGCGGACCTGCCGACTGCCGGACGGCAGCGTCGTTCTGATTGGATGGCGCATCGTGTTCTTCTCTTCGCTTCCAAAGCTCTTCCCATCCAAAAATAGTGCCTCAGGAACGCCCTAGGTGCCTAACAATGTTCCGGTGGTGCTGGCGTCTGCCAACGTGCCAATACTGTCATGCAGATTGTCACATCGCGCGTGGGCACATCATCAAAGGGGATACGGCTTCGTCATCTTCGTACAGTTACTGTGTTAGCATTCCCCTATGTAGGATAAGCTCACACCGTTCTTCTCCAGCCGTGTGATGGTGGGAAATGGCTGAAGTTACGAGGCTGGTGGCGGTGCTGGATGAAAGGGGGATCGACACCATGCATTTTGTTCCTTCGCTAGATTTGCACCCACCACTTGCATCGTCACGCAAAATCGCTCCACACATATACGGGAATAACCTCGCACGAAAAATGTCCGCTATCACGACCTTATCATGCACTTCCATGACCGCAATCTCCCAGCGCACAGGCTATCAGCCCGCTATTTTGAGACGCAGACTCCACTCCCACTTTGCATGCCTCATCTTCCCGTCGTACGAGCGATTAATTCCACAGTACGAAGAAGGATTGGTGATGATGTTGGAAGGGTAGCCAGCCAAAGTGGTATACGGCCTACCCCGCCAACTACGCAGCGCTAGTCATCTCCTACACGAGAAAATCAATACCGCTACTGCTGGAGGGCTGAAGAAGGCTGAGCTTAGCACCATGGAGCTTGATAGAAACCATCCGGTGCCCTCTTTTTGGGTAACCAAGACTGACCCCGCGTGTGCTATACTTCTACACCGCCAGATGCGTTGGCAAGAGCTGCATACACGTACTGCACGGCGGCAGATGAACGCCCAGACGAGTATGTGTTACCAAGAGAAAAGAAAGTCAGTCTATGTGTAGAACGCATGTTCGCGCTACTCATAGGGCGTGTCTCAGCCTCATGGCTACCTTTCTCGTCGTACATACCAAGGAAAACGTATCAGCGCAAAGTCGCCAATTAGGAAAGTCACACCAAGGCAAGATACCGGTCTACGGGTGGTGCTCACAATACGCGCACGTGGCGGATCGAGCATATGATGCTTTTGTGCGATTATTCATCTATTCCTCACGCTACGCATCCCAAGTCATCTCATTCGACTCCCGATGTGTTTTGGGAACCGGGTATAGGAAGTGTTTCTGACACTACCAGCGCATTCCTTTGCTGCCGCGCCATTGCAGATGGTGCCTTGGGCCGGTTTCGAGAAGCCGAGTCTAACATATGCTTCTTCCGTCTCTGACACGCTGTTTTTTTCTTCTTTCCGTTGCCACGCTGTGATCAGCGGTCTCAACTAACGCTGTGATGTTGAGTTCTAAGAGCCGCGTGTCGATGTATAGGGTGGTAAATGCTTCTCACTGCCGCGCTCTGATCAGCAGTTTCGGTATGCGACAGCATTGATTCAGAAACGGAGCGGTCATAGACTAAGCGCACGGTATTGCTGCGGCACGTAGACTTCTCATTGTATCTTACTGCTGTCAGACGGCGCGTCGATTCAGATCGCCAGCTTATGCGTTTGGACTCGCTTCGTCATCCGTCTTGACTAAGCGCTTCTAGATGTGGTTACATAGAACTGAAAGGAATAGAGGACCACTTGAAGTTGCACGAGGTGTCGACGACGACAGTGTGCATAGCCTATGAATCTCCAATAATCCAGATTAGCTCAAGCAATTTCGGTCGCGTTGGTATCGAAAGTGAAATGGTTACTTTCCATTACATCTGGATCACACGCTAGGATCGTGTAGAGTGCATATCTGTCGAAGAAATTGAGCGCACGGATGTACAGGCTCATATGAACATCGTGGCAATGCTCTATTCCGTATGATACGTCGTATCTCTTTGGCTTTAAATTGAGCTTTCGCAACATGTCAGCCGCAACAAGGTTTTGACAGGCGCTTCAGCGCTCTTGTAATTGGATGCGTAAGCGTAAGCAGTCTGTTGTTGGAATACAATCCTAACTCATTCCGTACGTCGTGTAACCCTCACAAAAAAGTCCTCCATGATCCATATTCCCGCACAACTCATCCTCGCCGCCATGTGCGGCTTCACGGTCGAGAAGTCAAACTTCCTCAACAGCTCGACAAACACTTTGTTAAACTCCATCAATGCAACATTCTGACCCAAGCACTTGTACCTTCCGTTATGGAAGACAAGTTCTACCGTACTAGCCATGTTCGCAAGACGTGCAGGATCCTCCGAGGCTTCAATCCAGCGCTCTGGTCTAAAGAGCTCGGCGTCTGGTCCAAATGTGGCTGTCGAATGCTGGATGCTAAGGTGCGAAGACCCGATCTGAGTTCCTGCAGGGATGAATTTGCCTGCAAGAACATCGCCACCTGGAGGAACAGATTTGAAATTTCCGCCGGTGGCTGGGGGTAGGATGCGCAAGCCTTCTTTGATACATGCTTGAAGGTAGGGTAGACGTCTTGCCTCAGCGTCGGTGATAGGTGACGATATGGTTCCATTAGCGATGCCGTTGTCGATCTCAGCTTGCAGCTTCTTATAGGCAGACGCATTTGCCAGCAGATAGAGTATCACAGCACGAATCGTAGACGCCGAAGTATCACTCCCTGCGACAATCTGAAGAAGCGATTCGCTTGACGCTTCTTCCGGTGTAAGACCATGACGGATGAACGATCCTAACATGTCGGATTGCGACTTCGCCCCAGGTGCAAATCTTTCCGCAACTACACTCTTTGCGACATTGATGAAAGCTCCAAAACCAAGCTTGTCACTGTCTTTGGGAAGGAGACCTCTCATCAGCCGCGAGTGCAACAGATCAGCCAGCCAAGGTAGACTTCCGAGAGTTACCATGAAGGGGATATATGCGGTGGTGATCTTGATGTAATCGTGAAGGTCCTCATCTTCCGTTAGGTACCCAAATGGCTTTCCGAATGCCAATGCGCTGATGACGTCTAGAGTGAAGTACTGTGCCTTGAGTGAGAAATCCATTGGCCGGTATTCAGTACCTGAAGAAATGTACTTTGTGTCAATCAGTTCGATGAATGCAGCAACCTGCTTATCAACAGTGCCCTCCATGGATTCATTCTCTTTTCCCGAGTACCCCGCGGCCATCTTAGCTCTCAGCTTCATATGCCCAACCTCATCGCGCATCGAAAACAGGTTGTTCCGTCCGGGCTCGAATTTCATCGCATTGTACCATGGCCCTCGTGTATATTCCGATCGCACGGCCGTTGTTCGGCGCACGATGTCTGTGTCGCTGGTAACCAGCTCGGTTGGGCTGACGCGCACCAACGGGCCATATTTGTCTGTCAACTCTTTCGTCGAGTATGCTAATCGGCCGCTGAGCGACTCTCTCACCACCCAAAGACTAGAAATCGACGCGAAAAAAGGCCCGGGGATGTGCGATAGGCGGTACCACTGCAACGCGACGCGCGCTATGTATGTTAGGAGTAAGACGGTTGGGAGGCCGATAGTCAATAGGCTGGCGTAGCCGTTGTGGGCGGGGCTCGGTCCGCTGGCGCCATCAGTAGCGTTGCGCTCCATCTTGTGATATATTTTGAGGAGGAATGGATGCGCAGTGCGCATTTCTCTTGACGACACAACATGGCACTTTTGTACATTCATCCACCGGGCGTAAGCATACTGCGTCGTGCGTTATCAGACGGCAGTTGTTTCCCGCTTGAGCTCCTTCCCGCGAAAGCGCTAGCTTCAAGACGGCAGGCAAGAGGTTATACTTCAGGCGCCCAGTATTATTATGGATCAATCGCAGCAATTGGCATGGTAATGCGACAAATTTTCCCTGCGATGACCAAAGTGCCATTCCTTCAGCGCCTTTCGAGAGTAGTACTTGAAAGGACGTACACGTCATGCACAGAGTATAACGGAAAGCAAGCATTGTTAATGTTACTTCATTCACGTACGTAGCTTAACCATGGCGATTACCCCGCGCACTATCAGGTCATATACCCTGGTACATGGGTCATAGTTGCATCCTCGTTCGCAGAACGTGAGTGATCGGTCGACCACGTTGCGATCTGGAACGCTACAAAAGACTTCGTGGATGCCTATGCATTCAGGGACGAAAGTTGGCAGAGAGATCCTGTGAAGCCTAAGACATGTAAGGATGCGCGTTGCTCGGTCTGCTCAATTGAACTGACGTATGCGATGCGCTGCCAACAGTATTGACACTAAGGTCATCTTCCAAGTCCCGAGAAAGTAAGCCTGCGTTGATCATTCAAGCCTAAATCACCCCTGTTACATATTGCCAGCTCTTATAACAAGCAGGGAAATCGTAATGCCAGCTACAGTGATCATGTAAGAACTGACACCCGACGCAGCAGAGACATCTGATGTGTACTTTGACCAGCATACAAGGAAGATCAAACTGACGACGAAGACCAGGCCGAAGAGGGTCATGATATCGTTCGGATCCCAACCTTCCTCGAAGTAAAGACCCCATGCATCTGCCAGTTCTGTCTTAGGATCCACATCGAACGTCGTGCCCCTTCGTTTTGGTACCCATCTATAGATGTGAGTTTGATCCTCATGGACGTCTCGTCTTGTGTGCTTTAGCATGTGTGCGAAGGCTCTTGGTGGTATTACTGGGTACGTGCTGTCCAGAGGGCATGCGAAGTCGTAATCTGGATGATCACGTGGAGGCAAGCAGTTGCAGCTGGTTTTGCAGCAATCTCTGTGGTCACGCACTTCTAATCTGTTACCCATGCGAAGTATGAACTGATGCAGTGTTAGCTGACTGGAAGAGTCTTTGAGCCGCTGCAGACTGACCTTAGTGAAGTAAATCGCTTGAATCTTCCTGCAAGACAAAATGCGCATCACACGAGAACGCCGTTTCCGCACCTGCGTCTTCAAGAAAGTGAAGAATTCACGGTCGGTGTTAATATGGTCTACTCGATCTTGAAGCAAGATTCGATGCTCCCAACTGCGATGCACACAAGACATAAGTCGGAGCGAGGATCTTTGGGGGGAGGGCGATTTTGCTCTACGGGGTTCACTTTCTAGCTGTGGACCGTTATGTTCGGGCAGTACCGGACCTGTCCGGGGTTTTCCCCATCTGAATATTCTTTGGAGCCCACGAAGTATGTTGTGTACCAGTGCAGGGGAGTGCCAACGGCCGTGAGTAGAAGCAGCCTCTTCCCTGGCGTGGACGACTGTGATTGTCGCATCCAGGGCACGTTCCATCCATTGCTTCAGCTGGGCTATACCGCCTTCGCGATGCTCTAGAACATCGTCAAAGAAGCGCTCACCACATGTCTAGAACTACCATCAGTCTCTATCATCAATTTGACACCAGTAGCTTGGGTATGCAAGAAATTGACTTACGTGGCATTCGATCTTGATTCGAGTCCAACCAGTCTCCAAAGGAGGTTCAAGACATTCCAATGATACAAGGAGATTTATCATTATGAACATAGCTGTATCGTTGAATATACGTATGAGAACTTTTCCTGATCTACCGCCTTCTGTGTGCTCTGGTATGTCTTCTCCGACGTGGGTTTCGGAATCCTCGGTGGCCGTTATGATAGGTCGAGAGGGATATAACAATTGCGTCTCAGTTCGAAGTGTCGCAAAAGCATTGCTCTGTATCAAGAACAACCGGAAAGCATCTAGATCGTCATCGGACTGCCGCTCATCGATGGGCTGTTCTTGAACTTCATCAGAGCTATCGTCTGCGTCTTTCGTTGGTTCATGTGTGAACTTGTAGTCACCACTAACGCATCGAGCGGCGTGACCAGCTCCAGTACGCACGATACTTGATGCAATATATTCGAGACGGTTCTTGGCTTCGTTTTCGAGATTCTGTGCATACGCTAGAAGAGTTGGATATATGTCTCTACGTAATTCCCTTGGCAAAACAGCGGTGTCGTTGCGAACAGATTCGTATATGGGTCCTAGTACTTGGTCTGACTGTATAACGGATACAAACACTCGTGCTACGGCCTCGACCAGCTCGCGTGACAATACAATCGTATAATCCCTGAAGGATACTGTCATTGAGGTCCCTGAAGATTCTGCAGAGAACACAGATTCCATAGGATCGGATGTTGTAGAGATCGTAGATGAGCCGTCGATCAAATCATCCAAGATAGCTTCACTCGGCGTCCGAACTTCGCTCATTTTCTTGCGTTTGCCTTTCAAAGACTGAGTGGACCGAGGTTTTGAAGCATCTTGACTACCGACGCTTGTTCGCGACTCGGCCATTTTCCTCGCTCCCTTCAAATAACTGCCCATGGCAGTCTGACGCGCAGCTTGCATGGCGTATTTGGCCTCGACCTCAGCCATGTCGTGATGAGATGTTTCGACCTTGTATAAATAAATAACGAAGGAGACACTAGAGTAAGTCACAGCTCATTAAGAAAGGATAGAGAATTGAAGCAAGATGTAAAGAAGGAGATCAGCCCGCATCAGGCTGAAGACTCGTCGGATGACTGTGCAGCCACAGCCTTGCTGACAGGCAGTATGTTCAGCCTTGTGTAGAGGCGCAACGTCAGTCTTCATGCATAGGTCACCATGCGACTAGTCAATCACTCTTGAATAGTCGTCCATCTGGATGGAGTTTGTCTACAATGGAACTGAAAGTGTTGCGCCCATCATGATGGCGTCGGTGAGCCATCCCAACGGTATATACAGACTTCAAAATGACACCCTAAGTATCGCATTTGACGGTCGGTTTGACATTTCGGTGTCGCTGATGATCGGAGGCGACAATGCCATGCCCGCAGCATCGACGCGCGTGTCAGCCGTTGAAGGTTGACCGGCCTGAGTGTCGCGTCGAGTAATCAGCTAACCGCATGTGCTCTACCTCGGCTCGATACCCCATCACAAGCTACCCCAGCCGAACGACTCGCCCGCCCAGGTCATCAAAGCCGACGACGTCTCCCTCTTTTTCTCTACTACATCTCCAAACTTGTCTTTAGCAGCAAGCCCTTGATATTATCAGCCAGCTACAATAGCCTCATACAAAGAGAAAGAGCAAGGAAACACGACGTCGCACGACAGGTCGCGACTAACCAGCAACAATGGCGGAAGCATACCAAAAAGAGTTCTTCAACGTTTCGTTCCCAGCGGAATATGTTGCGCACGTTGAGATCAACCGACCGGAAAAGATGAACGCGTTCAAAGAAGTGTGAGTATAGAATATCGTTTCTTTCGTACCCAATGATCAATGGCTCCGGCTACCTGTGCACATCATCTGTTTGAATACAAGAGAAGGAGATATATATCTGTTATACAGTTTGGTCATGGAAACATGCGGTTCAAGTCTCTTGCCAAAGACATCCCGTTACATTCTCAGCCTCTATTTACCACAGAGTATGATAAATCGACCATACCTGCCCCATAACCACACAATCAACTCACCACAACCACAACTAACGCCTGTCCAGCATGTGGCTCAACCTCTCCGCCATCTTCCGCCAACTCTCCCACGACCCCTCCGTCCGCGCCGTCATCCTAACCGGCGCAGGAGACCGCGCCTTCACCGCCGGCCTCGACGTAACCGCCGCCTCAGAATCCGGTCCCTTATCCTCCTCAGACGTAGCTCACCAGGACACTGCGCGCAAAGCAAACGCCGTGCGCCGCCACATTCTAGAATTCCAATCCTGCATCACCGATGTCGAAAAGTGCGAAAAGCCCGTCATTGCCGTGCTGCATGGGATTTCTTTTGGTCTAGCACTCGACATGTGTCTCGCTTGTGATATTCGCATTTCCACCACCACGACCAAGTTCTCGGTCAAAGAAGTCGATATCGGCATTGCAGCAGATATTGGCACTTTATCACGCTTACCTCACTCCGTTGGCAACTTGTCTTGGGTCAAAGACATTGCTTATTCTGCTCGCATTTTCGGTTCCGACGAGGCGCTCCAACATGGTCTCGTGTCGAGCGTGTATCAAGACAAGAAGGAGGCGGTGGGCAAGGCGTTAGAGTTGGCGAGCTTAATCGCATCAAAGTCACCAGTGGCTGTCTTAGGGACGAAAGAGATTATCAATTATTCAAGGGACAGACCGATCAGTGAGGGGCTGAATTATACAGCAGTGTGGAATGCGGCCATGTTGCAAACTGAGGATGTCAAGGGTGCCATGCTGAGTGGATTGAAGAAGACGACACCCAAGTTCAGCAAGCTGTAGATGGTCATCAGGTATATGTCTTGCAAGAAGGGAACCAGATAGAATACTTCAAAAGTTTAGCCTAACTTTTACCCACGTATCATAACCGAGTAATGTCTTGTATGGCACGCATCATAAGCGACGCCTCCAAAAGCATCATGAGAGCTTCCATAGTCGACATGAGCAACACCACGCACGGCAATCCAGTGTTGGACTTGAGAATTTTCATTGACTCTAAGCGCCTGGACGTGGTAATGCCGGAAGAGTCCCAAACCCATCCCGCATGAGCATCAATCATAACCCATGGCATGCTACAGAAGATGTGGAATCGTGATTTTCCCGTTTACGCCCCACCATTTGCACTACCCACAACTATGCAATACCGTTTATCCCCGTGCCATGACACCCCAGCAGCGGATCTTGTTGTCAGTGTATCCAGCGAACAGGGTCTGGCCGTCGGCGCTCCAGGCCAAGGAGACACACTCGGGCTCCCGGCTCTTCTTGCCAACCTCCAAGTACTCGGGCTTCAGCTCGTCAACCTTGCTCTTCTTCTCGAGGTCGAAGATGATGATGCTGGAGGCGGTGGCAGCGCACAGCCAGTAGCGGTTGGGGGAGAAGACGAGGGCGTGGATCTCGTCACCGGCGGAGAGAGAGTAGAGGTGCTTGGACTCGTTCAAGTCCCAGAGCATGGTGGTTCCGTCCTTACCACCGGAGGCGCACAGGGAGCCATCGGGCGAGATGGTGACGGTGTTGATGTATCCGGTGTGACCGATGTGGTCGGTCTGGATGCGGCAGGAAGCGAGTTCCCAGACCTGGATGATGTCAGTCTCGAGACACGCCAAAATTCCAAAACAAGTCGATTGTGGGAGTGTAAATCAGTACTAGGTGATAATTGTCTCATAGCCGAAGCTCTGAAGTAGCAAATACATAGAAAATCATCATATGAGAGGGGGAGTGGTGAAAATGCAGCAGAATCAAAAGTACGCACCTTGACGAGCTTGTCCCAACCAGCGGAGACGATGACGGGGTTCTGGGGGTTGGGGGAGAAGCGCACGCACGAAACCCACTCGGTGTGGCCCTTGTCGGTGATGGTGTACTTGCAGTCACCGAGGGTGTTCCAGAGCTTGATGGTTCGGTCGCGCGATCCGGAGACGATCTGGCGGTTGTCGGCGGAGAAGGAGACGGAGAGAACGTCGTTGGTGTGGCCGACGAAGCGGCGGGTGGTGGCACCGGTGGAGAGCTCCCAGAGGCGGAGAGTCTTGTCCCACGATGAGGACAGAGCGTAGGCGCCGTCAGAGGAGATGACCTGTGCAGCAATTGTCAGCTCAGCTGTCCCCGCTTCCTAGCCAGCCAATTGCTTGTGCTTCATTTTTCGGATTTCAACGTACACAGTCGGAGACAATGTGGGAGTGGCCGTGGAGGCTCCTCTTGGGGTAACCGTACGAGGTCTCGTCGCGGGTCAGGTTCCAGATGATCAGAGTCTTGTCGCGCGATCCGGAGAGGAGCATGTTGGGGCTGGTCGCATGTCAGTATTGCGCATTCTGCATATTTCCGCCCGCTCGTGTATACGCACTTCTCCAGAGAGGTGGCAAGGGAGGTGACCCAGCCAGAGTGGCCCTCGAGGGTACCACGGAGTACGAGTTGCTCGGCCATGATTGTGGTGGTGAGGATGGACGTAGGCGCACTCGGGTGTTAATGGACAGTCCTGAGGATGTTCGTCGAGGAGACGCACAGCAAGACTTCAAAATTCAAGCGAGGCACTAGTCCGCGTTGGCGCTAGCGCGGAGCCGGCCAGCCCTACCTTCGCACTGGACCACGAGTCGGATGCTGCCAGCCTCACCAATGGAGTTGGATTCATATAAACTCAAGTGATGTGGTGTATGATGTCTGATGGGCAGTGGTTTTTGCACCCTACCCGTTGCATATCGACCATCACTCCAATTGATCAGACCTCCCTACCAGTCGACACCAGGAAGCACACATAGTAGACATCGACAAAAACATCCCCAGATCGCCCGACTCTAGCATTTCCGTCTTGTCGCAGATCCACATCAATGTTGAGTGCCACGTCTCTACCCATACCCTCCAATATGTCCCTAGTTTTGCACTCTCAGTCTGTCCTCCAACAAGACCGTCTAACTCCGCTCCAGCCTTATCTCCGCTCCCCTTCCCCACCACATGGAAGCTTACACACGTCCATCGGACAACATTACTCATATACGAGAACCAATCGCGAGATTTCCTTTTTTGCTTGAAGTGTGAACTCAGGTCTACAAGCGAATATATACACATATAAGAAGCCCAGTTTCATCTGCCGTGAATTCACTGAAATAACCCTCCATGTAAGCTCCAGGGAGATGAATTCCAGAACATCTCGCCCACCAATCCACAAACATCCTGTTTAAAAATGTCCCCATCCACAACATCCATCCTCCTCCTCGGTGCCGGCGAACTAGGCAAAGCATTCCTCCCTCACCTCACAAACCTCCCCAACACGCACATCACAATCGGCGTGCGCTCACCCGCCAAGTACTCCAACCTGATATTATCCCCCAACCTCTCCCTCATAGCCATCGACCTCGCATCATCTCCTTCCAAAGACCTCGCAGACACTTTTTCCAACTACGACATCCTAATCTCCTGCACCGGCTTCGGCGCAGACCCCAGCTCCGTCCTCAAACTCGCCAACGAAGCCCTTCTCGCGGGCCAAATCCGCCATGCTCGGGGGGACTCCACATTGTGGTTCTTCCCCTGGCAATGGGGCGTCGACTACGATGTCACCGGGGACGGGGACGGCCTGATGCCGTTGTTCGGTGCGCAGCGCGATGTGCGGACTTTGCTGAGGGAGAAGGCGCAGGAGAGTAACGTGTGCTGGACGGTTGTTAGTACAGGTATCTTCATGTCTTTCCTCTTCGAGCCTTTCTGGGAGATGGTGGATAGGAGTCAAGAGTGGGGAAAGGAGGAGGAAGGAGAAGTAGTAGTGCGTTGTCTCCGGGACTGGACGCATAGAGTTACCGTTACAGACGTCCATGACATCGGACGCGTTCTGGCCAGGATTCTCGCACCGGATTCGACAGTGGAGGCGACGAATCGTGTGGTATATGTAGCGGGGGATACAGTCAGTTATGCGCAGTTGGCTGATATCATCGAGAGGGTATCTGGCAAGCAAGTCAAACGGGAGATGTGGAGCATGGAGTATTTGAAGAGCGAACTTGCGACGGACCCGGACGATGGAATTAAAAAGTATAGGCTAGTGTTCGCGAGAGACGGTGTGTGGTGGGACATGAATAAGACGGTGAATATGGCGCTGGGCATGGAGATGATGAACGTAGAGACGTATGCTCGGGGGATGTTTAGCGGATGAGAGGATGTTTGGCAATTGCGGGAAACGAGCATGCATGGTGTCTTGATGGTTTTCCACTTCTGTACATTTCGTACGATTATGAATAGATTGTTCGACTAGTAGTACTACGTGGCGTGAGCTCATAGTATCGCAACAGCCTATGAGTGGAACGTACTTGTTGCCGCAAAGAAGCTCGAATGCCTTGGCATCTGCATCAGCTGCCCTTGTACTTCGTGGCTAAGGGTATCCAGCACGCCGCATTATGTTCTGTTTATCCGCGTAGGAACCACAGCATTCGCGCCCGTGGCTGCTCCATGTCCTTCTCGGCCACTACCCCTCATAGAAACGCCGGGTATATCTTCGTCGCCCTCATTCTTCCTCTTCATCCCTAGATGACTAGTCGCAAATCCGTAGTTGTCGTGACCGAAAGCAGGTATCATTCCCCTATGTACATCGGGTCGGTCCTAACGTCCCGGTGGTCCAGGAGGATATCTGCCTGGAGGTCCACCAGGTGGCATGCCCATACCGCCAGGTGGCGGGTACGGCATACCTCCAGGAGGCGATCCTGCATTCCCTGGTGGTGGGAAAGGAAACGGAGGCATCCCTTGAGGTGGGCCGCCGCCCATGTGTGGTGGAGGGAAGGGCGGCATGTTGGGCGGCATTCCGCCGGGACCTGGGGGCATGCCTTGCGGTGGGAAGGGTGGCATTCCGTTTGGTGGCATTGGGGCTATAGCACTGTCAGCATAGAACTGTTAGACGGTAACTATCAGGCGACTTACGACCTCCGCGGCCCATGAACTGCGGTGGCATTCCACCCATAGGCGGCATTCCTACATCGGTTAGCACTCCTGATGTCACTTGTAGCTCTTGATACAACTCACCTGGTGGTGGGAATCCAGGCATACCCATGGGTGGCATTCCCATGGGAGGCATTCCGGCCATTGGTCCTCCGGGGAAGCCACCAGCCAGGTTCTGCTGGAACAGGGGGTTCGCCTGGCCTTCTGTGTTGTACGCGTCGGTGATACTGTTGATGACTTGCTGTGTCTGGTCGCTCGATATCTGCTCGTAGTAGGCCTGGACGTTGCGGAGGTGGTTGCGACCGTTGTTATGGGCCTTGCGCACGCTCATACTATCGTGCGTGAGGTAGACATCGCAATAGTCACAGAAGAACTTGGGCATCGTGTACGGATTATTCGTCTAGTCGCTGAGATGGGAAATTCGTCGTAATGGGGTCGGCAGCGAAGTTGCGCGTGAAGTGCTGGGCGCGTCGCAAGAGCTCAGAACTGGAAGAATACCGTCGGCCATGGTTGCGCCGATGGCTTGGCAGCCACCCTTTCACGTGCTCTCGTTTTTAGAGGTCGCGCCCAGGTAGTGGCCTCTTCAGCATAATATCATCCTCTGCATCATTTTGTATCCATCACCTACTTTCGAATAGGGAATTGATTACATGACCCTGATCATAATGCAAGATTCCACTTTTCCCATATCAGGACTTGTAACAGACCCCATCCAATAGATTCCTCGTCACAGGTCTCATACAAACACTCTTGTTGGATATCAGTCTACCATCATCCTAATTGGCATCATGCGCCGATACTTCGATCTCCACCCGCATGGAATCCTCGCCCAACTTTACCACCCCAACACAAGTCCAAATAGGTTCGTGATCCGGCACCCATTTCTTGAAGTTCCGCACCATAGCGCTCAGCGCCTCATCATCCATGGGGATGTGGTAAGAGTTTACGCGGAATACTTGCGACCACCCCTTCCCCCCAGCATTCTTTAGAGCGAGCTCTACATTTTCGAATGCTTGGTCGATTTGTGCGTTGATGTCTTCGGGTATGACTCCGGTTTGAGGATCCCATCCACCTGAGAAGGCAACTATCAATATCCGAAGATTCTATGGTATTGTGATGTGAGTTACCTTGACCTGCACACTCGATGCGATCACCGACGCGCACTGCTTGGCTGTACTTGAAGTTCTTCTTCGCTGATTCGCCCTTGCCGGGGTATGCGTAGTATTGGAGATGCGACATGACACTTAAGGTGGACCAGATTTCCGTGATATGCTCTCCAAGCGTTTGGGTTGATCATGGCCAACCTTTAGAGCATCGCAGCACTTGTTATGTATCACCATCGGCATATGCCGCAGGCGCTCGATGATGCCGAAGATAGCTTACCAATTTGACCGCAAACTATCCTTAGTCGCTTTGAAAGTTCTGCGGCTCTTTTCCGCAGTCTTGCTGATCCAGTCAACGCCGACATACTTTTGTTCGACGTCCAGATTACTCTCACTGGGACTGTTCAACTTTCACGTGCTCTAGCGCGCTCTGCATCATGCCGGATGTGTAGTTGTATTCCGAACTAGGGTTGTGTGCATGCACCGTACGTGATAGTAAAGCAGAGAGTACGCTTGACGTCATAGCAATAAACTTGTCGATGGAGTCCAATGCATCTTGGACTTTTTAGTAGTACCATAATGTTCGCATTGACCTGGACAAAATATAGAAATCGGTTAACGTCGTGTCGCGGTCCTTCTATCTGCTGATGACGTCAAGCCAATGGCCGTGTTCGCGGCTTCTTGGGTTCGCGCCTCACCCCATCCTTGCAAGGATCGTTTTCCTGGAGCTACGACCAACTATTCACCCTTGCGCTTGGGTACCAAAGAGGAGATTTTGTTTTGATCCTCATTTGCAATATCTAGGTCTTTCAGCAAGTGTACCAGAGTCTTGGGTGCCACTACTGGCCAATCGCTAGGGTCGAGGGCAGGCTCAAAGCTGTAATCCAAATTGTTGGGTGGGGGCATACAGCTGCAGCCTTGTTTGCAGCATAGATCATGGTCGCAAACTTCCATGTGTTGTTATTGGCCCCTTCCATAGCTGTTGGCGTACTGCCTGTATCGCCAGATCCTCCATAGCATTCATTTCATCACTTCTACACTTCCACCATGCCACTTCTACTATCACACTTCCACTATCCCACTTCAACTGTCATTGTTCCACTATCGCACTCCTACTTCAGCGAGTATTTCTATTGCAAACATCGTCTTTCTCGGGATCGTTGCTTCGTCCAACAAATTGTGGATACGGATGACGACAAGAAGGCGGCTGCAACAAAACACTGTATTCATCACTTATGTTCGGCACCAGGTGTCGGTAAGAATCAGTGGTAATACTTGCATCTATTTGTTTTCGACTAGTGGGCTGACATACTGCATTTCAGAAAACCTCAAATTACACATGGCGAGTGCACAGTGCAAGCACATATTCTGTGCTGCTGGATCACCAAGATACCATGCCACACTGGATCACCGAGATACCATGCCACATTGGATCACCATCTTGCACAGACAGAGAAAGTGACGATAGTCACCGGCTTCGTTGTTGACCGGAACATTCGTCGGCTTGGCTTGCGTCGTACAGTATCGTTCGCCAAAGTTTTTAAAGTAAGCTCTACAACCGTCCTGCGCGTGGATGGACATTGTCCTTGAGACTCGCCGCGAGTACAAGCGCAGTACTACCTACACAGTGCTCGGCATGTCATTGAAGAACGCACTTCGTCAATCGGGTATTGTTCCGGGGTGGCAGTGTGCCGGTGCACTGAATGCTTAGTCAGTACGGAGGAAAGTTCATGACCAGTTGTACAGCAACGATGGAGGTGCGGAAACTGCGAGCGTCTTCGCGCTATTGTGCGCGAGAAGCTTGCAGCAGTACTCCCCGCCATCGCGCGGAGCGGGCGGTATCAAATCGTTATCAAGATCTTTGCTTGTTTGAAGAGATTTTCATGCCATGTCATAGATATCCTCAGTGCTTCTTGTGCACCTAAGGGGGGACATCACACACTAGACGCGACATACAATTATTGGTCTTTAGACTTTATCTTGTATATTAGTAGCTAACAGAGGCACAACTACACTTCCTTAGTTACGAAAATACAACTATACAACACTAGTACATTCTTCTTCCCTTAGCCGTGCTGAAGAGATGCTTCGACATCCTCAGGATAATGTCTTCGTACACTCCATTACCCGTGCAGCAGTTGCATGGTGTTGGTAGTTAGAGGGGACAATGCCATACCCGCAGCTTTTTCGCGCGCGTTGTCGGGAGGCGGGTCTGCATCTTGGAGAAGGTTGGGAGGCTCACGATATAGTCGCACTAATACTTGTGGTCTCCATAGCGAGTCTTGTGTTTCTCATATGCTGGGCTGCCCTAAGATCGGACGTTTCAGCTGCAGCAGGCGTGAGTGAGTACATGGTTGGTACACTCAGCCTGCTCATCGCTATGGTGGTATTCGGGGTTCAGTAATAATGCATCACAAAGAGCACATCGAAGGTTACGTTTTCAAACCACGCTTGCATCACAATCCAGCCGGACAACGACTTCTGATAGCTAACACACGTAGACACTTTAGACACGCAACTGTCGTCTTCCAGAACTAGCGGCAACGCGATCTCACCTAAGCCGCGACAACAAACACTCGGGGTGCCTTCCTTAGAGTTGTGCTCATCACTGTTTGCTTACCGACACCAAGATAGCAGGCGCATGGTGTGCATCAGCATGAATGTCTGTTTCTGCGAAGTCGCATTAATTCAATGCGACAAGATTGGAAAGATACAGGCGGATGGTCTCGCCAACAGATTACTCAGGGCGCATCAAGGGGTGCCAGATGATGGTGGGACTTCGACATTTGCAGTGTATTCGCTTGTTAATTATTGGGCGACAACTTCTCACGTCTAGCTAAAAGAAACACCTTTCAATTACATATGCCATTTCTAGTTCTCTCCAACTTCTTGAACACCAATGTGCAGTTGTCACTTTCGCAATCTTCTGCACTGCGACTGCCCGCGTCTGAACGCAATTGCACCTGCTTGCCACCTTAGACACACCTCCCCTCGTTGGAGCTCAACTGTCCCTGCCTGCCAAAGTAGCATGCTCTCCTGCCATCAGCTAAATCGTACGACAACAGGAAGGGCAACTGCAGTCCCAAGCTGCCACCTCAAAAGCGATGCCCGGCCTTCGCTAGCTGGTTTTCTCTTCTCTCCTCAGGACTGTGACCTATTCGCAAGATTCTTCCATGAGCTCGAGCAAAGCTTCTTCTACTACTTCGATCGCCCAGGACGCGTCCTTTGCCTTCTGGTTCCCGGTAGCCTGCACGCTAGTCGGGGTCCTTTTTACTATATTCGCTTTCCTCCTCGCGTTTTATACCACGTTTCGCAGGCGTGATCCATTAACAACACGCCTTGACCAAATCCTTGCCGTCCTCAGGACCATAGGAGAGTCAGGCGGCCTCCGGGTAGTACGAGACGACGTCGCGGAGTTGAGGAAGGCATTAACCGCTCCGGGGCAGTTTCTTGCTGAGACTACGCAGACTCTTTGGCAGTTAACGACCGACTTTCAAGCGCTGGCGACGAAAGTTCACGAGACTTGCCAAGCTGTCGACGGGTTTGTGAGAGAAAAACGGGAGCCAGCTACGCCCGTTCTTCTCGAGATCTTGACTGAACTCCGGAAATCGAATGGTGACCCGCGGTTCCAGAGCTGGCTCAGGCCAGTCTCCTTTCAGGTTTACTTGAATGCTCAAGCCGCAGTCCTGGCGAGAGAACGGAAACAGGCAAACTCCAGTCCATTCCCTGAGTTGGATTGATGACACTACGTGCAGGTAGTGGGGGCGGGCTTCCGTTGGGTGATTCCTCGGGGCTCGCCTTCCCCAGCGATATGCTCACACCTTACCGTTGGTGCTGGGGTTCAGTAACCTCTTTAGAGGCGAAGCTAGGATGAGCATCACGTAAATAGTTTCTTAAATCAATCACAAATCTTGTTGCATCGCATGATATTCAGTGCAATCTCCAATCAATATTTGCAAGTTCCTGAGTATGTGCATGGTGTGTGCAGTCTACATTGTCTCCTAACAAGGAAACTTACAAAGATTACTAGCATTGTAGTCTTCTAGGCTTTCTGTCTATGTCTATATAGGTCTAATACGCTTTGTTGTAGTAGGAAGAATTACTCTGCCCTAAGTGGTTTTTGGTTTCGCTCTTTGATGTAGTGCCTCCGAGAGCCAATACTAAAACGCGGCAGATGCTGCTCGCTTGCTGTTGGCGACGTCGTTGTTGTCGATCGAGTAATCTATGCAATGTCGCCAGCCTCTTCCCATTGTTCTCTGATACTTCCAGGTCTGCAATCTGGCGAATACACTGACCTGAGCTCTTCATGTGGGTAGAGCCATGTATTTGTACGCCAATGCCAACTGAACGGCGTGCGACAGCCACCCAGACCGCGATAGACGAGAATCTCTATATTGAACCCTTTTTTCGGACCTTGCCATTGTACTGTGATGGCATAGTCTGTTGGACAAAGAGTGCACGATCCAAATGCAGGTCCAGAGGCTAGGAATTGGCTATGTCCGGTTCTTTTGGCCAGCTCGGGAAGCTGCATGTGGGGGCGCTCAGGCAAATTTCGACAAAGTCCGACATGTCTGCAAAGCGAGTGGCCAAAATCGTCGATGTGTCTTCTGAGGGATACCGAATCACCTCGCGAATGCGTCATTGATATTGCCGACAGTACCAGAAGGTGATCATTGAAGATGCGTGCATGCTGGGTCACCGAGGTTACCACTCCGTTCGGATGATAAGAGGGTCGGGTCCGTTTATTGAGTACGCGAAGGGGCAAGCCGTGATTGGAGCCGTAAAGGTGCCGGTTCATGACCGAGCGCGTATAGTGGTAAGAAATGTGGCAAGTAAGTGGAAGCCAGAGGTGCTTGTCCAAACTTCGCTTGCATGGTAGGCTCTCTTCATTCCACGGAATGATGGCTCTACTCCAGCGTCTATGCCAACGATGCAGCTTCGTACAATGATGACAATAATAAAGAAATGGGTTATCTCTCTCGAGCAAAAGTAAGAGTTTTCCTTTCTCTGCCAGTTGCAGAGGAAGATTGCGTGGTTCCCAGAGACTGTGAAGACTCTTACAGGTCAACGCAAAGGAAACCTGAGAGCATGCGTCGAGATGTGTTGCAATCATCAAGATTATCTCTAGGGGAAGATTGAGGGTACACCGACCTGACGGATTGCGCATTTGTCGAAAAGATCTCGCTAAGCTTTCAATGGCTTCCTGGGCGACCATGACTGGGTTTACCAGACGGATCTGGTGTTCGGAGCTCCCAGTGTGGCGTAGATTCTGGATCTGGATCGCCAGCGCCATCCTGATGCGCAGGTGTGGCTAACTTCAAAGACTGGAAGGGGAACGTTGGCTGAGTAAGGTGCTTGCTTGATGAAGACGTAGGCTTAAGTGATAACTAGAAGAATGTTCAGATTTCGTCGTCATCTGCAATATATATAGTTGAGTGCGCATCGCGAAGCTATCCCGTGGTTTGTAACCACTCCAACCATGGTACTGCGACCCGTATCATTGACGCGAGAAGAAACTAAGTTTTTGATTGTCTTGTCGTACGACTTACTATACATTACAAAGAGCATGAGCGCTTCTTTGTTCACCTGGTGTATGGATTAGAGGCGATGAGTTCTATTAGCCAATCAGCAAAATACAATATGAAAATCACATCCTAGACATGTTGATTGCTTAGCGACTTTGACTACAAATGTTGCCCATGACGTATTGGGATCCATCTATGTTATCCTCGAGTAAGCCGCCAACCATGCTCGGTAGGATTCAAGGCCACCTTGATACCTTCGGCGCATTGTATCATCTCGCTCTTCTTCCCCGGTGCTCTGCAGTCCCTTCTTGCTCGCTCGTTCAAGCCACTAAAGAGTACTGCTAGAATGGATGATTTCCAAACACCTTTGGCAGCCTCAAGCCCGTGAGCGCCTCTTGTCTTCTAGACCGTCAAGCTTAGAAATACCACGGTCAAAAGTACCAAACTAGCAGAGAATGACAGCCAAGCCCATTGGACAAGTATGCACGTTTCTGTCTTGTTTGCACTCCCCGTAGCGTAGATGGTCTTCGCTTCGAATGCTGCGTCTACCGTCGAATTGTTCTTGCGCATGAATGTATTGATCGATTTTGCAAGCTGACGGAAGTTCGTTTCGACAGTGTCAACCGTCGCCGCGCCATTGTTGTACAATCTCTTGATCCATACGTCGCCCATCGTTGACATGGTCACGGATGGCCCGTAAGCACCTGCCATAACCTTATCAAGATACAGTTCATCCAGAAACGAGGAGAAAGCATTGCCAATACCTGTAGGCACCCAGAATATGCAATCACCCGCCCACCATCTCAAATCACTTGGCTCTGGTTCTACAGAAGAAAACCACAATGTGTGATTGGAGATTGGTAAGGGTGTGTCCGGAGTGTATGTTAGAGACGCAGTGCAGGGTTCCCATTCGCCATCTCGAAGAACCTTGTCAGGAATGCTCAGCCAGGAGTCAAGAGGGGATCTGGCACGACCGTAAGATGGATATGGGACGAACTCCAACGGTTGAGAGTCTATGACGTGTTCTTGAAGCTCTGATAGATCAATACTTGCGGTTATAGTCCTGATCGTGGGCCATAGTCTACACTCTACTGCTAGAGGAGCCTAAGGACACGTCGACGACGTTTCGTTGCTCACGACCTGTTCACACTCTTCGTTCCTTATATAAATCAGGGAAGCAAAACTGAACAAGACAATATCGCGTTCTGCAGGCCAATACTTGTTGAAAGGCGATCCCATGGAAGTGGGGCTCATACGCACGAGAGCTCCCTGTCCGACAACCGTGGTAGAATTGCCAATGCCACAAAGGTACCACATTGTAGTCGGATCCGAATCGGCTTCAACGATCTCAGCCGAGATGTCTACGCATGACACGTCTAGGGCAAGAGTTTGGAAAGATCCTCCAGATGGGCTGTTTGGAAAAGTGCAGTTACCAGTGGAGCACTGAATATGTCTTGGGTAGATGACTATATTCGCCCCATTCAACCGCAGAAGTGTTGTTTCATACACCATGTAGTCACCACGCCTCATGTAGGCACGCCGCCAGGCCACATTGCCTGTCAGTGTCACCTACAAGGGCCATTATCTCAACAGTTCCAAGTCATTCAGCAAACATCTATATGAGCTCCCATCTGTCTTCGACTGGTGGCAAGCATACAGGTCTACGTGCGTGGTGTCTTGTGACTCGAAGTAATATCAACTCCCTCGTACATAAAGTCTTTGAAGAAAGATATTCGAATACCCAAGAACTTTTCGAAAGGCAGAGATGAAGATCATCGTTTTGACGATTCTGGTTGTCATCTACTGTTTAACCGCCAATGTGATCCTACGTAAGTCTGATCAATTCCAAGACGACGTCATGTTCCTCGTTGATTGACGACCCCTCAGACTACTCAGCTCTTATCAATGGGGCTCGTTCGAAAGACGGTCCTGTGGTCGGCCACGACAATGGGGAACGTTTTCTCCTCAATAGACAACTCAATCGATGCACCGGTCGTTCGAAATGCAGTGCACCCAAACGAGGTCCTGAGATCGCCAAGAGAGAGTCTCTGGCCTCCTTCCACAATTACACTGTTTATCGACGCATGATTCTACCCACTCCGCAAAACATAGATAGTTACATCGTGGAAGAAACTGGAAAAGCTCAGCCAGTCGTTTGGCCCCAGACAGATCGGAACGAGGAAAAGACCGAGTACGACATCAACACTTCAGTCTTTGACGAGTTCAAATTCTATCAGAACGACGAACTGAGTGAAATGGCTGTGAAATTGAAAGGCTGTACGATGTTGGTTATTGTCAGCCGTAGGGGTGCATGGTTAGGGCATTTTTGGGAGAACATTTCATTTGCTACAGACGATACCCATCAATTTTGGGGAAAATATAACGAAGACCAAGACAAGATTTTCGAAGAATCGGTCATCAAAGGCATGAGAAACGGTAAAGGAAGTGGCAAAAACAAAGAACAAGACTCTTTGCGGCTAGCTGCATCAAAGTTCGACGACGACCACATAAAGGCATATCTTGTTCATCCGTCTTCAAATTGGGAGGAAAATGGCGACTATCGAGAGTACTGGGATCGGATGAAGGCTGAAGCAGTCACTCACCTTCCGAAACTCAACCGTCCAGTTCGGTGGGTTGAGCATTCATACGAGCCTACAGAAGATATGGAATTACTCGAAGACACAGCAAGAGGGAGACTGCTGTTCAAGTATGATGCGAAACATAGCCTACAAACCCCACGAAATCTGGCCACTTTGTGGAGCGAGACCACGGAGTTGCACAGAGATGTCTTATAGATTGACACTATTGAGCAACTCTGCTACATACTTGGGGTTTGTGGTTTCTGATCACCTCTTCTCGGTGTGTGTCATGATGCTCAAGCAACACTTGGGTGTCAAACGCAACTCTCTGCCGCTGCTGGCAGCAGATCGCAGACCCCGCATCCGAACTGGGATGGTGATCACACTACGTTCATTTTCTTCATTTTTTGGTAGCTTTCTTTCTTATCAGTATGGCTGAATGTTTCGGAAGGGTTCATCTTCCGGTTCCAGCAAGATCCCGGCTATTGCTGGGGGCAACATCACGGTTGGGGTGGGGTCTGCGTCTGCAGTTGTGGCTTTGTAGCTGTCAGTGCCTTCCTACGCTAGGGGCTCTGGTATGGTTATGATGTTACAGTCGATGTCGAAGCAGTCCGGGCGCCCAATATCGAACCCTACATTCTCTTCAAGCAATATTAGTGGCCGGTCTCTGTTGGGACTATTCACATATGCCCTTCGAGAACGTGGGAATGTGTACAGTAACGAGATGAATTCAAATGGTCAGATGATATACAAGTCTGTGAAGACACGGCCAAGTTGATTTTACCGAGTTCTAACATTCCGAAATACACAGTAAATCAAGTTGCAATGAACGAGCTGCTTCGCGGGTGGATCTTAGCGAGCCACCCTACACAAGAGAAAACCCCAACAGGTAGAGATAAGAAGCTCTACCTTACAGCTTACATTAGCTTATAATAACAGAGATTATTAACATTAATAGTATTGTAGACTTCTAGATTCTCTATTAATTTCTATATAGCTCTAATGCAATTTATTATAGTAGGAAGAAGTACTCTGCTCTAATAAGATGTTTAGTTTCTCTCTTTTACGTAGTGGAGCAATAAAGTTGGAGCTGACGGACGACCACACCGCTTCGTCTCTGCTAGCCATGCCAGTGAAGCGATCATACGCAATGCATTTAGAATAATTAGGACTCGTTGGATGAATGAGAAGGCTGAATCGAGCGAAGCACACGTGTGGAAGATCTGACGGGGCAACTTTAGCCGCACTCGGTCGTAACGGTCGTTTTACGCAACAATCTCGGGACACTTGGCACGATTTACTAATCTGATGGTTCTTGATGAACAATCACCTCGATCTGCTAAACCAAGTGAATTATTCCCTTGGCAGCTCTTGTGCGCAAAATTGAGGCTAACATGAGCTGGCTGCGTGTGCAAATAGTCATATACATAAACAACCCTTGATTCTTCAATAATGACTGACAACTTCCAAGATCAAGGGCGTATTCTGCTTTCTCGACTTCAGTGATATTTTCTTCGCTCAAAGCTCTCCTATCGACAAGGAGTTTGTTACTCTCATCAGGGGTAGCACCAACACTACAACGTCGTGCAGAGGTACCGATAAATCCAACATGAGCTGTGGTTGGAACGCAATGCTAACAACATACCAGAATTCGACATGTCAGTTCAATCTGAACCTTGAAACGGTATGTTCACTAGATCTCCAGAACAGTACCAGAAGCTGAATTTCTTTGAGGCGGATATCGCAAACACCAGTTATGTGCGCATGATGAAGAGCGTCAAACTTCCAACTTCTGGAACAAAATACCGCTACGCCATCAACTCTCCTAGCGAGAGTGGTAAGCCATACCTCTTGTTCCTTCACGGCTTTCCAGAGTCTTCGTACAGCTGGATCAATCAGATCGAATATTTTACCAGACGTGGCTATGGCATTATAGCTCCAGATCTTCTGGGTACTGGTGGTACAGACAAGCCCGTGGAACTGGAAGCTTACAGTCTGAAGATGATGGCATCTGAAGTTGCTGGATTGCTCGATTGTGAGGGCATTGAGAACGTAGTGGCGGTTTCGCATGACCTGCAAGTAAAAGCACAGTGAAGTTATTCTTTTCCGAAAGTTTCGAACTGACTTGTCTCAGAGGATCTTTCTTACTTCCCCGACTGCACACGTATCAGTCGAGATATCTTTCAGCTCTTGTATTCATGGATATCGGCTACTTCGCCCCCGGCGTAGATGTCAATATGACCTACGTCGAGACTTACAATAACATCTCAGAAGCCGAAGTCGGTTACCCCGCTCTCGGATACTGGTACTACTATGACCAACCAGATGGACACGTCCTCATGGACGAACATGTAAGTGCATCATCACGACCCAGTTTTCATACAAGCTGACAATAGTGAAGTTGGATTCATTCTACTCTCTTATCTACTCTTTCAACACACCAACAGATTGGATCGAGCACATCGCCAAGATCGGCGCCTCCCAAGAATGGCTAGCAGCAGATAGAATGGCAGAATACGGCAACGATTACATTACCAATTCCGCTCGAGAGCGATGGAAAACCATTACCCAAGCACAGGGTGGTGTTCAGGCAGCTCAGAGATGGTACGAAGCGCTTTTGCGAGGTATCAACTCGGAAGACGAAGACGAAGTTCGATCGATGTCAGGAATAATTGAGCAACCATCACTTTTGATCGGGGCAGACAGGGATCCTGTTGGTCTTCCGGCACGGCAGCTGATGGCGACTTTACCTTATGCTCCGAGAATGCAGGTTAAGTCTGTTGATTCTAGATACTTTCTTCTCATCGAGCAGGCGGATGAAGTCAACGAGCATCTCTATAAGTTCTTGCAGAGTCTATGAGAATCTGTGTCACCCCAATGAGCGCGGTAGACACACAACGTCAAAATGTATTATAGGCGGGAATAGCGTGGATTGTAGCGAAGCCGAAGTCAAGTCAAATTCATTCTGATACGCTTCCCAATGGCAAAGCTGAGAGAAGGCGTAATCTAAGCCGTTTCTCGAAGCTGGATTGCTTAGAGAGCGGCAAGGCTAAGTACATTTGGCTATGTGTCTCTAGCCCCCTACACTTCATGCAGCTAACTATGGAGAGAAGTCAATAAGAGTCTTCCCCTTGATCGTGTAACCCTCTAACCCGGAACTTCTACCAATGATAGTGGCACCTGAAGTCCAGTTCATTTTCATTTGACCTTTCCCAATTTCACCAGTAAAGTCGCCCTCAAAGTCCTTGGGATGGTCAAGAGCGAACAATACAGGGTCAAATAACCATTCCTCGACTGGGAAGTCATCTGCAAGCTCCCCCTTAATTTTCCAGAAGGTGTTGCCATGAACGCGTCCTTGGATGTTTTTCCCGTCAAAAAAAACCCATCCTGGGATTTTCTCAGTCTATAGGTTGATATTATTAGCCCAATGATAAATAGTACGCTTCAGAAGGTTGCTTACCATCGTTGATGTAGGTTGGGTGGATATGTCCACGTGGATTTTGAGTTCAAACTCTTTACTTTCAGATGCATGAACTTGAGTTTCAATGGTCTGCAGAGTATCCTTGTGCGCAGTCTCAGGGGTTACTACGAGTTGCATATCGGCATCATTGGTTTGGTGGTAAGGGACCGCAGCGGCCAACTGAAGAACGGGAAGTAGAACTGTTGCTGAAAAATGCATCTTGGTGATAAAAAAAAATCCACTTCTTAGTGAGATTTGCTTGATTGTTTGGTGTAGATAAGAATGTCAAGCTTATTTGCTCTGTAGGAGGGAGCAGTTAAGGTACTTATACCTTTGCCATCCATTGCAGAATACTTTTTTTTAATTAGTAATAACATATTTGTAACACAAAACGGCAAGACAGGCGGTAAGGTCTGCGAGTCCCAACATGTTTACTTCTCTCTCTAGTGCGCTTGCTTAGAGACTTGCTTTTCATTTGCGTTTCGAGCGCAAGGAGATATGCAAGAATTATTCTTAGCACAACCTACTATCTGTCGTAGTAATACAGACCTATCCCCGGCTATTTCTTGTAGCGTGAAGCAAGTACTATTGCCTACAACCACCCCGTACGATGTTGCTGCTTTATAATTAGGTATCATAGTATCTCTTAATCATCTAGTGTATGTAGTGTTCGGTACGGATCGCTGCATCGCTGCAACCCCCTGCACCGCATCGGTCTTAGTCTACCGCGTTTCCATCCATCGCATTTCTACTAACCCACTATTGGCTGTCAACACTACACCTTGCGGCACACCTTCTCGATCCTGTGGCTGATCTTACGGGGAGCTGGCTATAGGGCTCGTGGACCTCTGGCCGATCGCGTGGCTGGTAGTCTTTAGTCCGCTACAGCCATAATACTGGTAAGGCCTGCAGCCGAGGACACTAATCAGAACTAATCTATCACAGATCTACTTGAGCTTGAAGGGGCCAAGCTCTCAAATAGAGGAGGTATGCTATCCTAAGGCGGTAACTTTAAGATAGCTGCTTAACTGCAACTATCCCTCCGTCCCGTCTTCGGCTAATCACCCTCAAGGAGCTCCGACCTAGCATTCGCCCTAACCACGGGTTGACCTCGACAAACTGGTTCATCGGGTGCACGGGCACTGTACCGTGTCCGTCGCGCAATGCCCGGGCGTCCTGTCGCAGATCTTGTCTCAACCTCGGCATGTATGAGCAGTACTCGCGGGATGGTCGACGAGGCACATCTTCATTTTGCACTCGAAGCTTCGGATCCAGCTTCGGATCCAGCTTCGTAAGTCGCTATGGACGTAACGATGGTCTATGCATCATTCTTCCGATTCTCTATGGAAGTATATCAAGGGTCTGGGGAGTGGTCTTATACTAGTCGAACAGACGGGCACTATTCGATGCAAATTGATGCTATTGGTTGAGCCGAGGGACGGCGATAACCAAATAGTATAGTTGAACTGACACATACAACTTGGCAAACCAGATTGAGAAATTATTAGAGAACGAAATCTGGTTCAACAAAGAGATAGCTCGCGAGCTGGGAATATTCGTCGCAAGATCTACGAGAATCCAGCTAGACAGTGGCTGCGATTGCAGTATCGTTCCTCACGATTTCCTCCAACTTATCGCACATCGCCCTAATCTGATGCGCAATACTAGCGTTATGCTTCGCAGCCTCTTCCGGATCCCTCGGCGGCGGCCCCAACACCGGAGCTTCCAGCCTCGACTTTTCAAGCCAAGCAGTAATCTTCGGCTCCTCGATCCACCTCAACCTATTCTGCATAGAAACTAGAAGCGTATTGGACCAATCCGCTGGCTTACTCATGGAAGGGAGAGGCTTGCATAATTCGTTCTTCTTTTCCTCATCATTGTTGTAGGTAGCTTCGACATGTGCAAGGAGCGCGGCGCTGAAAGTAGGCTGAACGAACTTTACCATCTGGATCGTTATGTGTCTGCCTTTCCAGATGGGAACAACAGGTCGGTATGGATAACCAGTTGCAGTACAGTCAATGTAGAGAGTATCGGGCACCGGTCTGTACGTGCCCTGCTCCAAAGTCACCTTGTCTGAATCGATGCGTTTGACTCGTCCTTGGCGTATAATGTTTTCGACTCGCTTGATCTCTTCAAGCTCTGGCTTTGAGACAATCGCTGCCTTTATCATGGCTGGCTTCACGCTCTTGTTTACACGATGCGCATGTCCGTATGTCTCCATGCGCAGAAAAAGCTCATCAGATGTTGTGGCTCCCATGAGTGCGTCGGCTCTTTCTTTCAACTGCTGTTCAGGGTTGGGTGTGCTTTCTGGTGCCTGGAGGGTACCGCGTTCGAGGAACCAAGAGTCGCGTGGCATGATCCAGGAAATCTGCTGCGGAGGGATGCCCTGAGATAATAGCCACACGCACGCGTCGACTGCGGTTTTCCCCGCCCCAACCAAAGTATAGGCGCCATAAGGTCGTTTGAGTGTTGCCAAGGCGTTAGGCGTAACGAGGTTGACCTGGTCTGAGACTTCGTAAGAAGGTGGGCCCATGGCTGGAACTGTGATCTTGGAATACGTCGCGTCCACAATTCGAGTGTTGGGCCCTACTTGGTAGCGCTTTCCCGTGGCAATCGACTCAAACTCTCCTTCGGTAGTATAGTTGTGTAGTGGGTAATACGCAACCCGACCAGATGGAAGAAAGGTACTTTTCATAACTCTGCTGTAATACGCAACAATCTCGTCGCCTGTTGCTAATTCCAAAAAGCCCTTGTTCATACCAATCTGGTCAATCTTCTCATCTCCAAGCTTTCGAGAATCCACACCATAGACCTTGGACGGCTGGTGAAGGGTGACATGTGGATAGGCGATTGTCCAGTGACCTCCTGGGCGGGAATAGTTGTCGACAATGGCTACTGTGGCTTTGATGTTGGAGGAGATCAAAGTGTCAACAAAGGCCATGCCTGCAGCACCTGCACCGACGACGAGGTAGTCGGGGAAAATAATTTCGGCCATATTGAAAAGCAGTATGCTGTGTGAGGTACAGTGGGCAGTAGAAAATCGGGTAATGTTCGACAAACCGTTGGAAAATTGTTTATGTTCTCGAGGCAATAGGATGGTGTTTCAGGAGGATAAAGGAGAGAGCACACCTATATACCTGAGCAGGTACCTTGTCCATACACCGTTCTGATATTGAATCCGTGATAGACGCGTACGACCTGTAAGCCATCATTGAACCAAGTTAAACGGACTGCTTCTTCGGCACTATTATTTCGCTGTTGATATGGCCAGCAATTCACGATACCTTGGCTTGTCCACGTAGGTTTCTAGTAAATTGCCGCCGAGCTTGGAGTTGCGACAAAAGCCGCTCCACCTGGTCGAAGGCTTTAAAAATAAGCAGACTATAACCTTGAGAATACAAGGTTATTGTTGAGGCAGCCGACTGTCAGTACCTTCGGCCCGAGATTACGGACGTAAAACATGGGAGCGAGCGACAACAATCGAGGTTCGGAGTGTCAAGGTTCTACTACGTGGCGGCAGAGTTGGCCGAAGTCCAGTTGCGGAAAGATCGGTCCAGCGCTACGGGCGTAACGAAGCAGGGTCGCACTCACTCCGGACAGGATCCTAACGTTGAAGTGGGCGCGCTAGCGTCACGACATTGCGATCCGAGCCTTGTCAATCCCGGCAATCGGTACCTTCTGCAACGACTTGCTGAGATACCTCGGGGTAAATGACTTGAAAAGTTATCGTGCTTGGATACACCAACGTTTGGTCGGCTTTTTGACAAAGTCTGCATTCTGTATTTTCCGAGCTGTATGTCCATGGGATTGGCCAGTTTTCTGAGCGCGTAGAGAGAGGTGATGATTCAGATAGCAGGTAGAGAAATCCATGATATAAAAACAAGGGAGCGAGACTGCTGCTGACTGGCACAGCTGCGCGACGTAGCGAAAGTGCTCTAACACGGAACTATAGGGTATCAACATGGGCTTACCTTCGATTTGAAGAGCACCGCGCGTAAACAGCCACGAAATTAGGATACCTGTCCATGTTGGTGTGGTGTTGGTGAATGGGGATGGGCATTTCTTGGAGTGCGGATGAGATGACTAAGAACAAGACGGCCTCGGCTGCAGATCCAAACTTTTGGTGACATCAACGTGCGCCGCGTCTCCCAAGCACGAACACCAACCCAAACGTTGAATGCCGTGATGAAGCCACAAAATACAGCCCGAGCATTACGCTCAATACGAAGAAGCCTTCTGCAACCCCCGAAAAGCCATGTAGCTGCCACACAATCGTTACTCCGGATACCACGACCCTCACGAGGCTTGTCCACCACCGCGTCACGACACCACAACCCCACCCCAAATTCCACTTCGACGGTCGATCCAACAGAAGTATCGCACTTCAACGCCCTTGCCTCATCATGGTGGGACCCCCACGGCCCTTCCCGCTTACTCCACCTCATGAACCCGCTACGCCACACCTTCATCTCCCAATGCCGCTCCTCCACCTCTGCTCCCAACCCACAGGAAAAGCTACGATACCTAGACATTGGCTGTGGCGGCGGCATCTTCGCTGAATCTGCCGCGCGCCTCCCCACGACTACATCTGTCACAGCCATCGACCCCACGCCGCAGGTCCTGTCCATTGCCGAAGCACACAAAAGGCGAGATCCCACCTTGACCTCGCCGGGAAAACTCACGTACTTGAATACATCGATCGAACAACTGCCACAGCCTGCCTCGCCCTCCGAAGCCTTCGACGTCGTGACGCTGTTCGAAGTCATCGAGCACGTCAATGCGCCCGGCCCGTTTCTCGAACACGTTTTACCACATGTGAAACCTGGTGGTTGGCTGATTATGAGCACGATTGCGAGGACGTGGACGAGCTGGGTTGTTACGAATGTCGTGGCCGAGGATGTGTTGGGGATTGTGCCCAAGGGGACACATGAGTGGAGCAAGTATGTCAACGAGGAAGAGTTGAGAGCTTGGTTTGGGAAGCAGCCTGGTTGGGGGAGCGTCAAGGTCATGGGTACGGTTTACGTGCCCGGGTTGGGGTGGAAGGAGGTGGCAGGGAGCGAGGGGTGGGGTAACTACTTTTTTGGCGTCAGGAGAGAAAGCTGAATGGTATGGGGAAAGGGAATGAGGGGTCGGCATGTGTTATGAATAGATGGGACCATATGATACCCTAATGTACAGTATATACAACATCATGAGCCGCTTGGCGGTATATATGCGACGTCTTCTGCCGAATCCTCCTGTTCCGGCACAGTAGCATCATACATGCCCAACGCCTTTCTTGTGTTCATGGCAATACAGCACCAGGTTGTCACACTGAATCATATCCTGGTCTGGATGCTCTCGACATCACCCTGTCATCGGCTTGGTATCGCATCTGTCGCAAGTTTCCTCTTCCTGTCCTCCACCTTTATCATGACTTCGTTGCAGGCCTCTCCTCAAACGGCGTTGGAATATTCCTGCCCGAATCGACCGCGCCACTTCCCGTCTCCACGATATCATGTCCACCCGCCATCTTCCACGCCCTCAGGTAGTCCTCGCCTGTAAACCGTTTCTCGTAATTCTCAACCTTGCCGGCGTCGATTTCGCGTACTTTTTCTAGACTGGCGTCGACGAAGGGTGTCAACTGTGGGGGGCATTAGTCTTGATTGAGCTTCTATCATCATTCCAGCCCGTCGCAATCTTCTTGGACTATGGAGGACGGTACGCACCTCGCTATTCTTGGTGCCGTGGATCGGGTATACGAATGTCCGTATCTTGCTCCAGTCTGGTGTGAAGTTTCCGAATCTGTTGATTGTGCCCATTGAGCCTACGCGGTTTCCCTTGTAGTATTCCTTGCCCGCCTGCTTGGGGGAGAGCGGCAGGCGCCGCAGATTGCCCTGGAGAGCGAGCGTGGGTCTCATGGCGGCGATCCGGTTGTGTGCTTTGGCTGTAGCGGGCGATGCGACGACGTCGTATAGCGATAATCAATCTTCGAGGAGTTTGCGGAGTTTGGAGCGGAGGTGCAGTGGCCCGTGCGGCAAAAAAGTGCGAACTTTCAAAGTCGAGGTTGTCGCACCGCCACAATTATCCTTTCAACCAACATCGCCCAAGATGCCGCCTCGAGTAGCACGCAGCTCGATACAGACCGGCGGCGCTTCGTCTTCCAAGGGGCAATCGAAACACCGAAACCCCAAGAAAGCGCAGAAGCGCGCCCTCGACGCCTTCTCCATTGCGCAGCACGAGAACCCAGACGATGCGAAAGTGCGCAAGAACCGGTTAGGCGAATTCGACCCTGCCTTCAATCGCAAGCGCGCGCGCGATGACGACGACGAAGAAGACGAAGAAGACGACGACGAGGACGATGGGCCTAAGAGACGCAAGAGAAGGTCCGGTGACGAGAGCTTCGATGAAGGAAGCGACTCAGAGGGCAACACTTGGCAGATGGGTCACGTAGACAACGATGACGACGACGAGAGTATTGATTCGGACGAAGCGTTTGGGGAGAGCGACGAAGAACGCTTTGAAGGCTACACGTTCAGAGGCAGCTCCAAGAACCAAAAGGGAAAAGCGAAAAAGTCGAAACGGGAACGACACATAGAGGACGAGGATGGCGATATCGACCTTGACGAGGGCGACAGCGCAGACGGAGAGGAGGAAGAGGATGACGATCTCGGCGAAGACGCCATCGATCTGGCTACCGCCTTGGATCAATACGAGGAGGACGAGGCTGAGGAGCGGAAAGAGAAAAAGAAGAAGAAACAGGCTTCCGCATTCGACGACAGCGACGAGGAACCGAGCGAGGGTGAAGATGTGGGGGCAGACGGCGCATCCGACCTTTCATCCGACGAGGAGGACGACGAGGAAGATCGCCAGACACAATTGCAGAACCTGATCTCTTCTTTGGCCTCACGGGAAGACGACAAACCCAAGGGTAGGAGAGTGGACGTCCACGAGTCCGCTGCACCAGATGAGTTTGGTGTTTCCAGGAAAGTCGATCTTCTTAGCTTCAAGCCCAAAGTTGCCGACGCAGAAAAGAAGAAGGCGCTCAAGTTGCTCCAAGACGACAAGTCGTCGAAACGTAACGATATCGCCCGGAAGCTAGACGCTCCCCTGCCGAAGCGACAACAAGACAAGCTCGACCGCGCTGCAGCGAACGCCAAAGCGAACGAGACTCTTGAGAGGTGGACGGACACCATCAAGCGTAATCGCCGCGCTGAACACCTGATGTTCCCTCTGCAAAACGCGAGTGGAGGCGAGCCGATGGGTGAGAAAACACTCCTACCTACGACAACTGCCGCGCCCACCAACGACCTCGAGAGCACCATCCAATCTATCCTCCAACAGAGTGGTCTCTCGAACGGCAAGGAAGACGAGGAGAAGATTGCGAAGTGGGAAGAGCTTCAAACAAACAAACTCCCAGTTGAGGAGGTGCTCAAGCGACGTGCCGAATTGCGTATGCAACGAGAGTTGCTGTTCCGCGAAGAGGTTCGCGCTAAGCGTATCAAGAAAATCAAGAGCAAGGCATATCGACGAGTGCACCGTAGGGAGCGTGAAAAGTTGTTGGAGAAGGAACGTGAGCAGCTCAAGGCTGATGGCGTCGATCTATCCGAAGAGGAACGCGAATACAATGATCGTCGAAGAGCAGAGGAACGCATGGGTGCTAAGCACCGAGAGAGCAAGTGGGCCAAGGGCATCAAGGCTACTGGACGAGCGAACTGGGACCAGGATGCTCTTGATGGTGTGACGGAGATGGCGAAACGGAATGAGGAGCTTCGTCGTCGTGTCGAGGGCAAGACAATCCGCGATGACGACGAGGAAGCTTCTGATGTGCCAAGTGAGGAAGAGGAGAGCGACGATGACGACGAACAATCGGACAATGACGCTTTGCAACAGTCACTTGGCAAGCTCAAGCAGAACCCCTTCTCGACCAAGGAGTCAAAGCTTGGCCAGATGGCCTTCATGCAAAAGTCAGAAGCCGCACGGCGCGCACAAAATGACGAAGCTGTCGAACAACTCAGACGCGAACTTGCTGGAGAGGACAGCGATAACGCTGAACTTGACGAGAACGCTACAAAAGCAGGTCGGAGAAAATACGGTCCTAATGCCAACGTTGCTGCTCCAGCTATACAGATGCGCAATGAGTTCGAGGAGCACGAGGGATCTGACGTAGAAAATGATGCCAACTCTGCCGATGAAGGCGAGCCTGCTGCAGATGCATCGTCGGCTCGAGCGCCTGCTCAGAAGAAGAATGGCATGAACGGTCTCTCCAACGGCGCTCGGAAAGAGCGCAAGGCTGCTGTCCCGCCACCTGAAGAGAATGGGGCGTCCAACCCTTTCTTGACCAAAGCAAAGAAGGAGAAAAAGGCCGCAAAGGAGCCTGAACTCTTCCCTGTCACAGGCGCTGCAAACTCTTCTACCCAAGAGAAGGCCGTCATTCAACCTAAGCCCACATCCAAGCCCAAGGCCCAAAAGAAATCGAAGCAAAATGTGAAACCCCAAGAGACACAAGTCGACGACTTCCTGAAGCAGCGCGTCACTGTAGCCGACGACGATGGCTGGGCGACTGTACTAGGTGGCCAGGACGACGACGAAGAAGGTATCGAAGATGAGGGTATCGATCTCGACGTCATCACGCACAACCAGTCTCTCACCGCCAAAGCCTTCGCTGGCGACGACGTAGAAGCTGATTTCGCCGCTGAGAAGAAGGCTACGATTGCGGATGAAGAGGCTACAGAAGAGGTGTCAGTCCTTCCCGGTTGGGGCTCCTGGACCGGCGACGGCATGTCCAAGGCCGAGAAGAAACGCAACGTTGGACTCAAGACCGTCGTTCAGAAACCTGGTATCGACGCCAACAAACGGAAAGACAAGAAGATGGACAAGGTCATCATCAACGAGAAGAGAATGAAGCCCACTGTCAAATACATGGCTAGTCAACTGCCATTCCCATTCGAGAACAGGGAACAGTACGAGAGGAGTTTGAGGGTGCCGAAGGGAAAGGAGTGGGTTACCAAGAAGACGCATCAGGATGTTACGAAGCCGAGGGTTATTGTTAAGCAGGGGGTTATTGCCCCATTGAGAAAACCGCTGGCGTAAGGAGGGAATCAAAGGTTTTGACTCGAGTATTTGTGTCACGTATTGGACGTGTGCGAAAATCTGTTTTAGTCATGTTTACCACATGGCGTGCGTTGACCATTGTTGGAGAAGTCGCGATGGCGGCCAAGGTGCACGTAGCATATGGCCCCCAACTGTCACAGCTTTCTCCCAAAATTACATGCTACGGCTGCTACAACACATACTCCTACTTCTTCGTCGTCTTCCTCCTTTCAACTTCATTTGTGACACTTTGTAACATTGTGCGGGACACAGCGTGGCACTGACGTTTGACCGCGCAATTGCGCAAACATCGCGGTATCGATCAAACTGTGCAGTCATCACTTCCTCACGATGAACATCACGGTAGCGGCATCGGGATCCCCATCGCCGCAAACGATATGCCACTGCTCATATTAAAGTCACAGCCCTCTTGAGCGCCCTCGATCGTATCTATAAATGAGTTATAACCACTCCTACAAGCATACACTCACTCTTAGTCAACTCCGCCACCTATACTGATAGCTGCTCCAAACCCTCTCGTACACCTCTGCGATAATACTCATGGGTCCAGCGCAGTCCCGGTTACCCATCGCTCACGCACTTTCGAAACCTACGAAGAAAGACGGCTGGCTCGGATCATTGCGCGAAACCCGTCAGGGTATCAAGAGCACACTTGGCTACAGCGCCTCCGCCGTTCCCGACGAGATACCTCCCGACAACATATTCACACCTATACAACAAGATGATATCCTTCCGCAAATTCCAATCGGACGTCATCACCCAGTGCCTAGGACGGGAGTGGAAGATGACGACAGAACCACTATGCATACCAACAGTTTCTACGCCAATGCATTCCTAGGACAACAGAACCAACCTATCTGGACACACCCTTACTCGATCTGGTGGGGTAAAGGCACACTAGACGTGGGCATGGTGCAGACATGGGGCATGTGCATAAGCCATATCGAAGAGAAGGACCTGGTGTTCGAACCTGGAGATCCAGCCAAAGGTTATATTAATCCGCTCCACAAGCAGCATCTCGTCCTCAGTGCCGTCGAGCTCGATGCGCGAACAACTCTCACTACAGACACTCATCTCCCGTTCTCCGTCAATATTAACCTCAAACCACATCCTGATGCCCAGGAACCGAAGATTACATTTCCTGCTGTGCAAGGCATGAGCTTCATTACGGCTGGCTACCGAGGTGCAACGCCCATGATACAGACAGGCGGTCGTGGCTTTGTGGACTTGGCCAGGCCAATCGTCATATCACCACGCACAGTCAAGTATCGTCTGAAAGATAAAGCTGGGCATTGCTGGATCGTGTACGTCAATCCAGTAGCAAGTCTCGACTACGATGCCACGTGCTTCGTTCGACTAAACTCCAACACACTCCTCGGCCCTCCCGCCTTCAAAGGCACAATCCAGGTAGCCAAGAATCCGCTTGGCTTAGAGGGCGAAGCAATCTACGACAGAGCCTCCGGCGCCTTTGTATGCGAAGCCAAACTCACAGCTGTAGTCCCAGACAGCAAAGGCATCTACACTTTCCGCTACACCAAAATCGGTACTTCGCCGCTACTCATGTTCGCACTGCCCCATCACGTCCAATCTCTCGACCCAGAGATGAGGAATCAGGTCACGAACCTTTGTCTACGCACCACCACCAAAGGCATGGCAACAGCCATCTGGGGTGACAAACTCACCTTCATCGAACCAAACCTCCCCTTGACCATGCACTTCTCCCCTTGGAACCCAACCATGAATGCAAACGCTAAGATCCGGTATCCCCCCGAAGTCCTCGCCTTCATCGCCGCAGTCGCAGAGCGCGACCTCCGCCGCGCAATGACCGAACGCATACCCCAAGACTCTCTGTACTTTGCCGGCAAGTCCCTAGCGAAATTCGCAACAATCGTATGGATCATCAAAGACGTCTTGAGCCACGACGCCATTGCCACCGCGGGGCTCGAAAAGCTGAAAGTCGAGTTGGCCAGATATATAGACAATGCGCAACGCCACCCTCTCTACTACGACGACAGCTGGAAAGGCGTCGTGTCCTCGGCCGGCTTCTCGGACCCAGGCGCCGATTTTGGAAATACGTATTACAACGATCATCACCTTCAATACGCGTACTTTGTTTATACGGCCTCGGTCATTGGTGCCTTGGATCCCGCGTGGCTGACGCAGGGCGATAATAAGAGCTGGACGAATATGCTTGTCAAGGACTTTGCGGAGAGCGATTATAACGGCAGAGACTACCCCTTTTCGCGCAGCTTCGATTGGTGGCATGGACATAGTTGGGCAAAAGGGCTCTTCGAAGCAGCCGATGGCAATGATATGGAGAGTACGGGGGAAGATGCGTTTGCGAGTTATGCGGTGAAGATGTGGGGGAAGGTAGTGGGCGATGTGGATATGGAGAAGAGAGGTATGTGTATGTGAGCGAAAAGCGAGCAGTTGAGACGAATGTCGGAAAAGCACAAACTAAAAATAGAGGATTCGGGAGATGTGGAGGATGGCTGACAAACCTGTTCCAACAGGAAATCTCCAACTCGCGATTCAAGCCCGCTCCTTCAATCATTACGTGTATATTCGTTCCACCAACACAAATCACCCGTTGCGATACACGCAGAACAAAGTCGCGGGGGTACTGTTTGAGAATAAAGTCGATCATGCGAGTACGTATAGCCGTCATAGTCCTTGGTCTTTGACGCAGTAAACCTGCCACAGGGATCCGCAAGGCTGTCTCTCTTTCACAACGCCAAGCCATGGCGAGATGTCAGAGGGAAACCAGAGCTGTAAACTCGAGTGCGAAGTTCAAGATAAAAACAAGATTCCCTATAGCGATACACAAGGATCGGGGGAAAGAGGTAAAGCAGGGTTTGAAAGCGAAACATCATAACTGACATGGTGAAAAAACAAATAGCCTACTTTTCTCTTGCCCCAGCTTTAATTCACGGAATCCACATCGTCCCCATCAACCCATCTACATCGCTCATCCGACCCCGCAGCTTCGTAAAAGAAGAATGGGAGACTTTCTTCACAGAGGTAAGAAAACCAAGCAAAAAAGCTCCTCTCTCTTCTTCGCCCCGCCCCAATCGCTAACCTCACCAACCTCATCATCTTAGGGCCGAGCAAATGTCGAAGGCGGCTGGCGCGGTATCCTCTACGCCAACCTCGCACTCATTGATGCAAAGGCGAGTTACACCTTCTTCAGAGATGGCATCGATGGGTTTTGGGATGAGCGATGGATTGATGGCGGGGCAAGTCGGACCTTGTATCTTGTTTGGGCGGCGGCGTTGGGCGAGTTTGCCAAAGCGGGGAGATGAAGAAACGGGAGATGAGGAAGATGGACGGTATAGCATGGGTTAATGGGTTAGTAAGATGGGAACTGATACGGGGGGAGAGAGAGTCGAGTGAAGTGAGAAATTGTACCTCTCTCTCTTTGCGTACTACTTACTCTATTCTGGGGATCAACATTGACACATATGCCACCCAGCCTTTTAGCTCACATGGAAACGAACATGTCGACTTTTTACCATTTGATTCAATTCCTACATATACAAATCTTTTCCTTTGAATTGCTCCTCTCTTACTACATGAGGTTCACCAACTGATCAAGGGATCCGAGCCCAGTCGGTGGACCTCATGTGCTTTAATGAAGTCCTAGATACATTTTTATTCAGCGTCTAAAAGCATGTTTGCAAAAGTAGAATCCTTAATAAAAACGTATTCAGGACTTCATAAAAGCGCATGAGGTCCGCTGACTAAGCTCGGACCCCTTAGATCGTCAAGCCACACTCCACTTTTCGGCTGCCGCTCGTTCCGAATGCACTGCCACAAGTAGATATAACGCCAAGCCACGCTGCACCGCCCCACAGATAGAATACTCGTACAATGGTAACCTCAACAGACACAAAGGAAATACAACAATTAAGAAAACAGATATCCTTCCCTTCTGTACCAAAAGTATATTAAGGTAAAGAATAGTTTTATACATAGGAAAATAGAACTCTCTCCCGTAGCGCCCGCTCAACGAGCGTGAATGGTTTGCACATGTGACAACTGCGCGCTTAGTTGACAGCGAAGAAACGCTTGACAACGTCGACGGTGATGTCACCAGCCGCATTGTCGGGGTAGATGTAAAACGCGAGCGCAATGATGGCGTAGATACCAATGCACATGGCGCCCTCGAGGTAGTTGCTCTTTCCGTCCTGGATCAAGTAGTTGACAATCAACACGGAGATGAAGAAGATCATAGTCTCGAAGCCCTGGAAGTGGAGAGTCATGGGTTGTCCCATGATCCAGCCGAGGATGACGAGGAAGGGAGTGACGAAGAGCGCAATCTGCAGGGAAGATCCGATGGCGACGTTGATAGCGAGGTCCATCTTGCCCTTGTATGCGACGATGACGGCGGTGACATGCTCGGCAGCATTTCCGACAATAGGGATCAGGACCAGACCGACAAATGTTTTGCTGATGTGTGCGGATTCGACAATGGAGTCGATGCTGTCGACAAGAAATTCGGCGCAGATGGCGACGAGGACGGTGACAACGACCAATGCGACACCGGCAGCGACGGGCGACAGGATCTGGGCTTCCTCCTCGTTGTCGCCACCTTCTTGGTTCTCGACATCGGCAAAAAGGCTGTGGTGCGAGTAGAGCTGGAAGTAGAGGTATAGGATGTAGAGAATGAGCAGAATGATGGCGGTGCCGTGGGAGAGAACAAGAATGTTCTTGTCAGTCTCGAGGTTGTCCTTCTTGTTGTCGCCGTGCATAACTGCGTAGAGGGTAGCAGGGACGATGAGCGAGGCGGATGCGACGGCCATGAGCGAAGACATGGTAGATGCGACGGTCTCGTTGAAACGGCTTTCGTGCTGGGTGAGGCCAGCAGCGAGGAAGCAGCATCCGAGCACCTGCTGTAGTCAGCGCGCTGGAGTGTGAGTAGTCGCGGCATCTGAACTTACGAGAAGGATGTTGGACAGGATACTGCCCAGCATACTGGCTTGGACGATTCTGATTTCGCCCTGCTTGAGCGCAACGATGGAGACCTATTGCAAGGTTAGCAAGTCACGGCGCATGCATGCAGGTGTAAGCTTACGATAAGTTCGACGGCATTTCCAAAAGTCGCGTTCATCAACCCTCCCAGAGTTTGGCCAAGTTTAGCAGAGAGCTCCTCGGTCGCAAAGCTCAAGAGTGCTGCAAGAGGGATGATGGCGATGAAGTTGAGGACGAAGACGACGGTTGGGTTCCAGTGCAATGCGCCGGCGATGATGCCGAGCGGTACAAAGACGAGGAAGACGTTGACATAGTTGCTTGCGAGTGTCGCATAGATGAGATGCAAGACGTGCTTGGGGATAGTCTTGACGCGCGACTCGTCCTCGTAGTTCTGAGTGCGGCCGATGAGCGGGGTGTGCTCATCATGGAGCCTGCCGTTGGCGGGCTGCGGCATCTCTCTCTGCTGGTTGTAGTTATAACTGCCTGCTCGACCGTGACGGTGAAAAGACTGCTTGATGTTTTCTGCCAAGCGCACAGGTTAGCTATATATCCGTAGTCGAGATGCGCGATGCGGGTTGATGATGATGTTGTGCTGCGCCCCCGGACCGTCGGCGGGCAATGGGATGTTTGGTCAGGAAAGCCGAACAACGATGGTGTTGAAAGACGATGCGCAATACCAAGACTGCGAAGCGACTACGACAAGGCCGGCTAACTGCCGCGTGCGGGAAAATGAATCAAAGGGCTACTCACTCATTGCTGTTTTGGAGAAGAGTCAGATGCGCACGGCGCGGGAGAACTAGCAGTATATTATGACCTGGGCTAGCCAAGCTCTCTGGTCTGTTAGGTAGCTGCTGAGGCAAGCTCTGCAATTGGCGGGATGCAGGCTAGAGGAATTGGCAAATGATGGGAGGGTAGAGTATCGCAGCGAGAGCCCGGCGAAAGAGGTTTAGTTATCGAGAGGGGGAGGAGGGCAGTGCTGGCTTGCTTCTCTCGTGCGTCTGGTCGAGATGACGAGGTGGTTGGTAAGGTAGGCTGTGTAGACGCCAAGCGGGACACCGCGCATGGATTAGCTCGGGAACTGCCAGGGAAGCCCAGGGGAAGTGGAGCATATCGTCACATATTTCCCTCACGTATCGCCACGCTGTCTCACGACTGCAAGATACTCGGCTTGCGAGAGCAAATCCATCTTTTCGCCGGCTCTGTATGCAGCGCGTACCGTGGCTGCTGTCTTCACAACTTGCAAAGCTGATGATGTCATCTTCCAATCGCGCCTGCCCGCCAAGTTAAATCTGAGTCTGGCGTGGTCCATGCGCGTCAAAACAACCACTTGCAGATCATCCACCGACCCGCTGCTTAATCAAACAAGGTCTTCTTGAGCGCTTCACATGTCCTAGCCTGAGGCCAACATGGACTTGCCAAGTGCGCTACGAATTTGTTCCAAGCTTGATAACAACACCACTGCGCCGCCCTCAGTGTTTTTCGCCCAGTCTTTGTTGCCCAGTCTTTGTCGCTCATCCCGAACAG
This sequence comes from Alternaria arborescens, assembly GCF_004154835.1. NCBI lineage: Eukaryota > Fungi > Ascomycota > Dothideomycetes > Pleosporales > Pleosporaceae > Alternaria > Alternaria arborescens. The sequence continues at coordinate 122,792 of NW_021167886.1, forward strand.
CCTCACCGCATGCGCCCGGCTGCCATGTAATGAGCCCGAGTCTCACACCGTGTGCTGTTGACCGAGTACAGCGTGGCAGGGGACACTTGGCGTGTCATCTCCTGTCAACGAGGATACACCACGGAAGTACGTGGCCCCGACTCCGCCTTCGTGGCTGACTGAGCTCTCTGATCAGTCTCGGTGGCGGAGCTGTGAGCGAACTTCCTGGAAGAGCAGAGAGATTCTGTTTGAAAGAAATGCTGAGATTGCTCTTCACGAGCCTAGCTTAGGATGTGGCTTCAATAGAGTCTAAGCCTTTCTCTTGTGCCGCCACACGCTTACACAGCATCTGACGATACCTTCTACTATAGTATGTGACCTCTTCGGCGTCCAGTGTGCAATCCGCACCAGGGCATCTTCGCTCTCGTCTCTACCCGTGGTGGCTACCGCACCATTGTGGTCATATGTCAGTTCCTCCCCTGGTCGCTTGAGCAGCTCCACATGAACGGTAGGCGGGAGCGACCATGGCGGGCCACCCGCAGATGCAGGCTTGTGCGTAGGAAATTCCATGCAGACGAGGATACCGGTAGGAGAAAGTAAAGACTTTGTCCGTGCTGCCCAGCGTGGACGGAGCGAAGGCGGAAGGGCGCACAAGAACTAGACAAAATATCAGCATACGCTCTCGACTGAGCATTTCGACTTGTGGACAGCGTACCGTATGGTCATAGATGAGGTCAAATCCTTCTACACTGCCAGCTTCGCACACCCACGCACCGTCGAAATAATCACCCAGTAAACACTGCACGCTACCCTGCCCAATTTTCTCGTCCTTGACACTATACTCTCCTTCTGACACTCTTTCCCTCGAATGCTTTAAATACGCATTCGCCTCGTCAACCGCATGCTTTGAGATCTCCAAACCATACGCGTCGTAACCCCAACTCGCCAACAGCGCTACATCGTACCCCGTCCCACATCCAGGTACCAGCGCCTTCCGCCTAGTACCATCCTCTTTGACCGGTACCGGCAATCGTATCTCCTCTGTGTGTTCATAAACACCGGGTTCCGGCGCACCAGGCGTAGGGTTGGTGTCGGGTGAAATTGGAGGGTCAGACGGGGCGCGCAGAAAATCAATGAATGCAGGATTAGAGCCTCCGCGATCCCAGGTTGTATTTTTGTCTACCCAGAGAGAGTCCCAGTCTGGCGCTTGAGAACTTGGCGGCAGAGGGGAAGATTGGTTCGAAGTCGCCATTGGACGTTTTAGATTTAGTGATATGACTTTAAAACTTGACGGCCGAGTGTGTAGAAATGGGGAAATGGAGACATGAGACGTCGAAATGTAGGGTTGAGAAAGCACGTTGGCGATTATGTGCTGCAAGCGACTATTTGAGCTTCGCTGTGTGGTTACCTGGCCGAGTAAGCAATTCCTGCTAAGCAACAATTATAGCTGTTGAAGAGTGCTGGAGAATCTGAAAAATGGCCAGATGGGTATGCATGTGACCTGCCACTTGGGATACTCGCTGATTACTAACCACAGTCCAGGTTATGAAACAATGGCTCGCTGAGCGAACTAACTTGCTTGATTGAGCGTGGCTTAACGCCCCAAACGCGAACTAGCTCGTTACGCGCGTAAGGCACTCAAGGCAACTATTGCAGACCTTCCAAATTCGACGTGGCTTCCACTTACTTCTCTAATCGCACTTCATAAGTATAGGACGGACATTATTTACGGTAGAACGCCCTCGCAAAACGAGCCGAGCCTTGATTCTCAATGATAGCGGTCCCACACCCTCGGATCGGCACTAAAGCGATTATATTGCACCTGGATTAAAATGACGGATGGATGAGTACAACGCGCACTATTGCAGATACTGTTACGAGTGAAGCGTTAGGTATGCGAGAGCACGGATAGACTGAGTACTGAAAACTACAGCTCTGAGCTAGCGCTACCTCTTGGCATACTGTGGCAGATACACTTGAACAAGTTTCAAGTTCAATTACCTAAGCACGAAGATATACAAAGACAGGCTGCATGCAGGTGCAGTCTCGTGCTGCTCTAAATGCTGCACTGAGCTTCGAAAAGCTCAGCGATGGATCTTCACTCAGTCATTGAGAGGGTACCTGGTGCCCTTCTCTTACCATTGCTTTGCTTGTTATGGACACCTACAGAAATCGAAGTTTCGTTCGACTATTCCGGCAAGCGTCTCGCTCCGGCTTCAAATGAGTGTTGCAACAAACCCTGTAGCAACAATGCTCAACAGGCGTACAATGTTACTCGTTCACTTAGTCCAAACCTGCCGCAATACCACAGCGATTTGACGAGGGCTCGTCCTGCGCAGGACGCGGCTCTACAACACATCACCAAACTCACGTTAGAGTAACCCGTGACCTGTCGCGCCTGCTGGAGAGTTCTAATGGAGAATGCGAGGCCAAGGAGGGTTGTGATAATGGCATGGAGACCGTTGCGAGATTCGCCACCTAGTGGCTTCAAGCAGCGAGTGCACTGCGTCGTCTATACTTCACGAACAAAGGAACTGATATACCTAGCTGGTTGTATGTTTCGACCGATTCCACGACAAGAGCCTTCTCAGTAGTGCAATGCTTTTGTACCTGAAAACATGTTTGATGCCAACAGTTTCTGGTTGAGCCACCACCACTTTTGTTTCTAGGAGCCGTTCATCGATAGGGCGTCTGCCTCAAGACGCTCGAGGGCCATAGTGACTCGATTAACTCAGTTTGCATTCAGGTGCTGATATATCCTACGGGTCCTTCATTTCGAATATACAAGGCTCACAGCCTATTCTTATACAACCTCGGGAGCATCCACAACCCAGTCACATCGTGGTACCTCCGTATGGTCGGCACCGTTTCACGTTACGCATACATCAGTTTCAGCTCTAGATTGATAACATGGCCGAATCGATAGTTTCATACACAGGACCGTCGTCACCAGAATCCGACCCCGCTCAGTCATATCCTACAAAGGCGTCATTGGTAAATTCCTTCATGAGTTCGGCCAAGGGGTCCACGGGGGCAAGAATCGGACCGAAGCTCGAACATGTCGTTATAGAGCAAGGTGCTTCGGAGAAGAGGGAAGTCATCGGCGACTGGGTACTTTCGAGATCCGAAGAGTTGAAGAATTGCCCACCGTCGTCCGAAGATAAGAAGCCTAACGTATTAGACGGGACGTAAACCCTGCCATACGAGGCGATTTCCGGGCCTGGTGGATTCTTGGTTCCGGCGAGCGACAGGTCGCTTTGGAGAACGGTGGGAAGATTACCGGTACCTGACATTCCGGCATTTTCGTACTGTCCCATGGGCCGATCCATCGCACTGAAGTCGGTGGTCTGCCGACGGACGTCTCCGGCCTTCAGTTGAGTCTTCCGAGCCTGGAGCTTTTCGAACAGTTGCCAACCCAGGTACACCTCCACGTCAGCGACCGGACTGTCGCCCTCCCAAATGAGCATATCAACAGACATCGGTGGGATTGCAGGATTCAAGGCTTTCATGGTCAACTCGACAAACCTCTGGGGGTTGACGATGATGCCAGCAGGGGTTGGATACCCTTGGCCCTGTCGCTGCGGTGGAGTCGTCTGTCGAATTTCCAGGTTGGGATGAATTTCCGTTAGGCAATCTACACCCCGCGCAGTCATGCATGAGTATTTGGCCATGCCGTCGAGGATAGCGCAAAATGGCTCAGTCGGTAAGTCAGCCCCAAGATCGACTGCGACCATCCTTCGTCCGGAAGGTCGGCTTGGGGACGTGTCGGAAGTCATGGGTATCGCTCTGCCCAAGCTAGTATCCATGTTCTGCGTTGAGGCAGAGGGATTGGAAGCGTTCCAAGCAGGTAAACTTTGATTCGGAAACGAAGCGGTGCTGTTGTCGTTCCTGATCCCTCCCGGTTCCTCTGACGTTGGCCCATATCCCGAGGGCTTCATGAAAACCACATTCTGTAAGGCATCATGTGCGAAACCCGGATGACGACCAAGACCCGGGTCGTGAGGAATGATAGCAATGGAGCCCGACATGACTGCCATCACTAGGACATCTTCAAGAGCCATGTTGGAAGGAACACTGACAATGGAGCCCGGAGCGACCAATTGCGCGATTCTCTCCGCGATCGTTTCCGGTGGCATTTTCTGAGTCTGAGGTATGCTTGCCTGCCCCTGAGTTCGGGGCAGTATTGGCGCGAACGGCCCCGTCTTGAGTGGAACCTGCCTGGGCTGCTTGGAAGTTTTCGGCATGATAGCTGCGTTGCTGTTATGGAATTAGGTCTAAGACTGCGAACCTTCTCTCTCTGTATAGACCTTGAGAAGAACCCGAGGATAATGATAGGTTGGAACCAGCTCGCAGCATCGTGGTGGGGTGGCTTAAACAATAGGCTGCGAATGCACGTTGCTCAAGCCCTCGTATTACCATTGGCTAGGATTTAAGCTGAGCATACGCCACCATGTAACCATTGGCTGGGATTGAAGCTGCCATCAAGCCACTACAAAATCATTGGCTATGATCGAACCCCCTGATCGCGGCCGTTGTGTTGGATTCCACAACGGCCATATTATCTTCGCAGAGCCGCATTTCTCACCACTTCCTCGCTGGACCATGACTTGTCTGGATGATCAAACCGCACCCTCTTCTTGACATCTTCATAGTGATATTAAGCTCTACATCGCAACCCGGCTACAGCAATGCATCTTTTGCGATACAGTGACACCGGCGATCTCAGTCTCATTCCGTTTCGCGATGAGCCTATTCCTACGTATGCGAGTCTTTCGCATACATGGGGAGCGGACACCGAGGAGGTCACCTTCGAAGACCTGATGACTGGCACTGGTAAGGATAAGTCTGGCTACGAAGAGATTCGCTTCCGGGGAGAACAAGCTTCAAGTGCAGCTCCACCTCTTGACCAGACTGGTGATGGCTCCAAGATTGCACCGAAAGAGACGGCCGGCCTTCGAGACATGCTTCACCTTGGCATCGAGAGCGTCCAGAGCTTGATAAAGTTTCAGAAAGAGAAGGTACTAAGTGGATATACCGATGACAAGACATACCTTATGGAGGGCCTTCTCCGGACCGCTGCCGCATTACCTAACGGGCCAAAGACAAGAGAGGCAGTGACGGGTCAGTTTCTGACTCAGCTATGGGTTGACTTACAGCAACCGCCGCAGTCATATACTGCCGCATTACCCAACGGGCAAAAGATCGATACTTGCTGCATCGACAAAGAAACCCAGGCTGGAAGCTCGCTGGCCGTTACCTCTATGGCTCACTGGTATCGGAACGCGAAACACTGCTACGTCTATCCATTGGGTCTTTCGACTACTGAGCAGACTGTAAGCGGCCAGTCCACTTGGGAGTCCGATTTCCAGGGAAGCAAATGGTTTGCCAAAAAGCTTGTTCCCGCCCCTTATTCGGTTGAATACAAAAGATCAAGAGAGAGTTTCGGGCTCGAGCTCGAGGTTCTGAGGAAGATGAGCCATCGCCATGTGGTCCGACTCCTCGGCTCGTATATCCATAAGGAATCCGTCGGGCTGTCATCGCACCAAGTAGTGGTCTGCGACCTCGGCACCTTCTTTGAAAATGCCGAGGCATTAATTTCCCAAAAAGTTCAGAAAGTCGAACATCTGAAGGCTGAGTTCAAGCCGAAATACATGCTGGAATATCAGCTGCACATGTTTGGAGGGAACGCGACCAAATGCGACGAGATCGGTGCAAATTGTGGACTCAGCTGTCAACATATCCGGATCCAAGGTCTCTGCAATATCCAACATGATAGAGCAGACTCGTCAGAGATATACCAACACCCTTCGTATTCGGCGCCTCGGTACGCATGTCAAGCACCGCAGCTACCACTACCCCATCCGTTTCATATTGCACCGACATGGGGATGTATAGGACACATGCTGTTCGTCCCGGGAGCAGAAGAGCAATGCGTGGCTGATTCCAACGTTACCTGTTCGACCGCTCTATCTGATAAGACGAGCGTGTTCTCTAAGCCATCAGAGAACGACCCAGTGGCCGGCACGGAGATCTCAAACCACTACAATCCTTCACCGAGCATGTCGCAATCCTGGCAAGAGGTTCCGCTGCTCCGAATGGACCAAATCTTGCCAGCAAATGCCTACGAATCTTGCAAGCCCGAGCTGCAGAACAATGGACCAGTGACTCCTGGCTTTGAGCATCCACGCCTGAGCGCAGACGGCCGAGAAGATAGTGGGTATGGTGACCAAGAACTCCCAACTCTTGGCAAGGATACAGCACACTCGGAAGAGGCCATTCTTGCAAACTATGAGACTTCTGCTCTCCGCGACTTCGTGGACGATCCCGGTCACCAGTATTGGACCTGGTGCAAGGAGCACCAGAACTGGTGGCATAAAGATGAGAAAACCAACGCCATGATCTGGGCACCGCTTGACTTCGACTAAAGGGTGAGATAAGGATAGGTGTTTTTCAAGGGACAGCACGGCCAAGATTTGGGATGCGAGCAGCGGCGACTGCCTGCAGACGTTTGAAGGGCACAGCTATCCGGTCAATTTCGTGGCCTCTTCGCCCGACTCGAATAGGCTGGCGTCGGGGTTACAATATTGACCATCATGCTCATTGGAACATTCATATTCATTACTGACTGTCATAATTATCGTTGCAGAACGCGCCCTCCAGAATACTTCCTCGGGATGCTCATTTCGAGCATTCTCCACACACAGACTTGGTAATCTGTTTTGTACGCACTAGCAAGAGGAATGCTTCTTAAGTAAGTACACTCTTGCGGTACTTAAAATACAATGATCTATCTCGTATTCATTCCTATGCTCCTTGACTTGCAGCTGCATTACAACGGCGGATAGATAGTTACAACGCGCACTATTGCAGATACTATTGCGACCGAAGCACTAAGTATATAGGAGCATGGAGAGAATAAGCATTAAAGTTGACAACCGTGATACCACGCTAAGGTCTGTGCAAACGCAACCTAATTCATAGCTAGGCATACTATATTTATTCACCGGCGTAAGTAGCGTCGTGTTTTGAATCTGAACCATGATCCTTCCAGGTCCCAAAATAACGACTTCCATGTATCGAATGAGCTAAACAGCATTAACCAATCGTACCATCTCCATATGACATCTACACCGTGATCCGATTCAAGTCTTTTTATCAACCGGACTCTGCGAGATTGGAAGCCAGCGACGAATGCCCATAGCACTACAGCAGATGCACACATTGCAAATGCTGTGATTACAAAGGCTCTGATCGAATGACCGGTACCGTTTATCTGCTGCACGTTCTGGAAGTATGGCTGGTTAGAATATATGCCAGAAGGTGACAAAGTGGTCTTACCATTCCATACACCGAAGAAGCAAGCGAGATTGGTAGGAAAATGAATGCTAAGGCTGTTACTTTGATCCAATCAGCAGAAACAATAAGATAGGTAGTCCTGGTAACATACATAGCAAGACTCTTTTGCTCTCGCGGATGCTCATCTCTGCCGTCCGAATACTCTTATCTATACCCTTAGTCGCTAGTTGATCTCTGAGCTGTAATTCAACCTGTTCGAAATCTTGTACTCGAAGCTTGAAGCGTTCCCTAATCTCTTTAAATGCTGCTTGAAGATCTTTGTTCCTGTAATCGAGGTGTCTCTTGAAGAAGCGAGTCATCCATCGCAGTGTATGACGCTGATAGTCGAGCTCCATTCTTAACCGGCTACACCCCATATCTGGATAATCACTAACAGGAAGGGGTTCATTGGTCATGGCTCAGCGACTGTTGTAGTACCTACGCATCAAAACCTGGTGTTCATCCAAAATTCTGGATTGAAAAACACTAGTGGGCGCAGTAGAGAGATGAAGCTCTAGCAAAGCAGCTAGACAGACATAAAGAAAATTACCGGGTCCGAATTGGGTTGTCGTCTCTGTCGCTTCAGTAATAAATCGTTCAATGAGCGATTTGCGATAGTAACGAGGACGGTCATCAAAATTCTGATTGGGTCTCTCCCGCATTTGTGACGGTCTCTTGGATGAGAACATCGTGGAGCCGAGAGTGTTTCGTGGTAGCAGTTCAGGCAGACCGTTGTCTCTCAGAAATATGATCGCTGTACACATGGTTAGCGATTCAAATTTCAGAGGTTGTATCTTCGCGTGTACCAGTCTTGGATTTTCTCTCTAGTGTTTTCTCCAAGATGCACAGAACATTACTGCCTATACGTAAAGCAGACGCATCTCTGAACCACGGTAGAGGGAACTCGTCCTTTCGTATGTGTTCTGTGGGCCCTGCGGTACTCTTTGCGTAATGAAAAATCACCAGCTCTAGATCTAGGCCAAGGCCGAGAATGTCTTCTATCATAAGAGAAGGTACTGCACAATGCCCCACCGCTATGACTATCATGTAAGGCACGTTCTCGTCTGTTTTTTGCAATAAGGCTCTAAAGTCTGAAGAGGACAGGACTGTAGTGTCAGGCCTGATGCCTTCCACGTCTACGGGTGGCAGACCCCTTGACACGATGTCATCTCGAAGGATGCAAGTGTACCGTTTGATGTAGCGACCGTCCTCGGTGAAGCTTGCTAGCCACAGTTGTTCCTCAGAACCCCGGTAGCGGGGCTGGAAAGGTGACCGATCCAGACGCGCCAGATACTCTGCGTATGACTGGAATCTCGTGGCGGGCTCAGCCTGTGCAGAAGGATGTGAGCCGCTTGGAAGGCTTTCGTAAGAGCTGTTATTGTCCGGCATCGTACGGGTTATTCTCTTCTGGGACCGGGAAGGCGGACAACTCTCATCGCAGAGAAGCCATGTACAGCAGCGCTTTACGTTGGACAAGAGCTATATAGGCAAATCTCCATGCGGGAAGCTGCAGGCTAAGCCCGTTTGCAATCAGGCTCCTGTGGCGTCGCTATCTGCACAGCCTGACGCATGGGTTGACCTAGCTGACATGCAGACGCGCTTTTCATTCGCCCCCTTCAAATCGCTTTACGCGAGCTGAGAACACCGAAAGTAATATCATGCGTCATTTGACGGGCTATCTTATAGTGGTACGCACAGGATATAGCCACTGATAGCGAGGCGCATTCAACGTTATCTATGAGCCTCGCAGCCTCGAGCATATAGCGAGTGTCTCAAGTGCTGTGAGATTGGTCGTCCTGTGTCGCGATGGCAGTTCGCGCGGGTGTGTCCCGCCAGAAGAACGCGACAACAAACACATTGAGCCATTACGAAGACCTGGCGAGCCGCGAAAGCAGACTGCACGACTCATGGCAGCCTTGCCCACGATATGCGTCAAGTAAACTTCTGGAATTACGCAACGGGGAATGGAAGTGATCTAATTGTTGCAGTCGTTGCGGCATGGCGGTTTTTATGTATTCGCAGCCGCTCTGTGAGCACAATGCCGCAAGATGCAAGGCAGCGATTTCGCTGATCGCGATAATCGGTATGGATTCGAATGATAAAATAGGAGGCTGGGAAGGTACGTGTTTGGATTACTGAACCTCCAATGATCAATGATGCTGGCGCTCGCCCGTATGACGTCCTCAACACACCTCAAAACTCCAACGTGGCTTCGCTGCGCATTGTTGCGACAAGCACTAACGCTCAATATGTGGCTATGTGGCTGTACAGCGCTTATGCCGAGTGCTCCAGGACACCCGAAGACTGGTTGGGACCGGGGGCAGGGCGAGGCGAAAGGCCCTGGTGTATAGATCCTGTCAACGAACACACTCCGCATCGAAACCGCAATCACCTTCCGAGGCAGCCGTCATACGACTTCGAGACATCGTGAAATGTATGGCTATACCTAGCGCGAGCGCTCCATGCCTCAGAGAGAAAGTGTCGCACCGCCCTACAGTTTCGCGAACCCGCCGTTGATCCCTTCGTCCGACCCACCACGTCCTCGTACTTCTCAAGCACGTCGCAACCGATAGAGCCTAATCTGTCAGCGTACTTCTTATTCCAACCATCATTCGAGCTAAAGGACATCTGCAATATGGACACTTGTGGTATCGGTCGGAGCCTGGTACAGAGCGTGGGCTGTCGCAATGAAACCTTGTATTCTACTCTCCCTGAATCGGGGGTCATACGGCTGATGAAGATTCTTTCTGGAGATTGGGACGGGGAAATAGTTTGCGACATCTTCGAAACTTCATTGGGGACAATAATGCCTTACAAAGCCCTTTCATATGCGTGGCGTTTGGGCCAGAACGAACCTGATGCAACGATATTATGCAATGGTGTGGATGTAGAGATCAGCGCCAATCTTTTTGATGCTCTAAGGCAGTTGCGGAATGTCCAAATTCCGGTCGTTATCTGGGTTGACTTTCTGTGCATAAATCAGCAAGATGTCATGGAACGATCATTACAAGTTGCCATGATGAGGGAAATTTATGAGAAGAGCCGCGAAGTCATCATCTGGCTGGGAAAAGGCAGCAAGTATGACCGATTCGAAGGACGGGGGCGGGGTCAGCAACCAGCGCAGCTCACGAAAAGAGCTCGCGTTATAGAGTGGTACGATGATGATAGGGATTCAGCAAAGGTAGATTCATATTCTCAGGCGTTCGAAAACACCTCTTTGTTTTCGTCTACCAGTGAGAGAGAAGTATATGGTGCCTTCTGTACCATCTCCCTTTTATCGCGGGGCGTGCCACTAAGAAACATACACTTCCTAATTACCTATCTCTAGCAACAGACACTGTGTCAGGACTCAAGGCGTTGATGAGTGAAACGTGGGTAAGGAGTATTTCTCTCAATTTCTATGCATCTTACTCTTCGCTGATAATCTATGAGTTTCGCTAACAGGTTGTCGCCACATCTAGTGGCACAGAACCTGGGTGGTACAGGAAACAGTGGTTGCGCAAAAGGCAACAATCCGCTACGGCAACATCTCAGCGCCTTGGACAATGTTTTCGCATGCTGCCAAAAACTACAGTCGGAGTCAACTTATTGACAATCTCGACTCTACAACGATTCACCATACTCGGGACCCGTTAGCGAAATTCTATCGCATCGTTACCAGCATTGATTCTACGAGGCAGGAGTGGCTACAGTGCCAGCCAATTCCGCTTCTTAGCCTTTTGCGCAAGTTTCGCTCCAGAAACGCATCAGACGAGAGAGATAAAGTATTCGCGCTACTAAACCTTGTTCGCCACTGGGGACTGAATGGACCATTACGACCCGATTATAGCCTCCAGCCAGGAGAAGTCTGGTTCCGAGTTACTAAGGATATAATCATAAGTTCAGGCTGTTTGGATGTTCTCGCCGGGACTCATCAAGCCACTAAGGACGTAAAGAGATACTCATCTTGGATTACGGATTGGAAAGCCTCACCACAACCTCATGAGTCCGAAAGACTGTCTCGACTTCGATTTTATGGTGCCTCGGGTCGCTCGCGAGGTCTTGTCCGGTTACACAGCAGATCAATATTGGAGGTTCAGGGGTTTTGCATCGATCAAATCAAGTGGCATGATGAGAATTCGTTAGAAGGCCCAATTAGCCGTATGCGTGCTACAACATTCAATTGGAGACGACAAGTCGGAGTGCATACAACTGGGGACTACATATCAGGCGGGAGCCGACTGGGCGCATTTTGGAGGACGCTTTGTGCCGATATACTCTACTCGCCGCAAGACGAGGCAGGAAGAACCTTTCAAAGACCCACATCTGCAGGAAAATCAAGCTATGTGAACTGGTGCGATCCGGAGCTTGATATCTGGCACCGCACTACCATGAGTGGGGGTCTGCGAGAAACCTTCCAGATGGGCGAGCGGAATGAGGACAAAAACGCCTTTCACTATGCTGTCGAATGCGCGAGTGAGGGTAGGAAATTTTTCATTACTTCTGAGGGTTATATGGGGATTGGACCCGGCTCGCTCACCAATGGGGATTGGGTCTTTGTTTTTCTGGGAAGCAGAGTGCCTCTGGTCCTTCGGCGAGCAGCAAAAACCAGTGTCTGTCACCGTGAAGAGCTTGAGATACTTGTGTCGACGGGACACGAGACGGAAAATGAGACGCGATGCTTTAGCAACCATCGAACCTTTGAACTACTTGGAGACGCATATGTTCATGGCATTATGGACTACCAAATTGGAATGAGGAAAGACCCCTTGTGGGAGAAAATTTTTCTTACTTGATCTCTGAGGCTATATGTCAGTAATCGTCACAGGCGTGTGCGGAAACGAGCCCTGGCTTGAAGTCAGCTTCTTGAGTGTTTGATCCCATCAGATGTCCTGGGAGGGATAATGAAGATGGATGGTTGTGTTGCACGTCACTGTGGCCAGACAGCTCGGAACGGATATCGTGGCGGCTTTGCGCTCGTTTGTGGTGTAGTAGGAGGCAGTAACATGATTGATGGACTCTACAACATGAAATTAGCGCACTTGCGTTGTCTTAACATTGGGCCGCCACTTTGATGACGGGGCTAGCGCTTCTCGCAGTCTGGAAAGTTACTTCGTTTCGTTATCTGCACTCAGCACGCCTGGTTCGAGATTCGATCGACGTCCAAGGATGAGAAACATAGCAGAAAGCTCAACCTACCCGTACATACTACTACGTCATGGTACAGCCTATGTCGATGAACACTGCATCACTAATCCCGGAGTGAAGCGACCACTGAACTTGCAACCAAATGCAGCCCACCTTTTCCCTCGGCATGGAAACCATCAAAGCGAGTGGTGTTGCACGCTCGTGTATCCGGAAATGTCGGCTGTCTTTTGACCTCTAGATACTACAATATCAACGCTAGGCGTCGTTTACAGTCTCCGGATCTATAATGGTCCCTTTCGCCAGGCCATTGCTGTGGTGACGGTCCGACGACCAGTCCAGGAACGTGTATCGTCCCGGAGCAACCTCTTGAGTGGTAACAATCGTCGCCAACTCCTCGACTGTGCGTGCCTGTCCAATTAACCCCAGTCAGGCGTCCGGGATGAAGCCGAACCTGGTTGCAGTCTGCATCCACTCGAACACACCATCGAAAAAGCCGGATACGTTGAATACAACCACCGGTTTCGCATGAATACCCAGCTGACTCCATGTCGTCATCTCGAGTAACTCCTCAAGCATTCTGAAACCACCAGGTAATGCCACGAAGGCACCTGCCTCCTCTGCCATCATCCGCTTCCATTCGTGCATGCTAGCCACCACCGTTGTGTGCCCAAATTGATCAAACGCCGGCGCCGATCCGCCTTGTAGAAGCGCCCGTGGGATAGTGCCATGCACCGCATCAGGCCCCTGCAAGGCCACTACCTCTCCAGCAAGTACTCCCATCAGCCCCATGGTCCCGCCCCCGTACACTAGTGACCATGATCTCTTCGCCATCATGTTCGCTAGCGCTCTCGCAGCCTCGCGGAACCTGGGGTCGTTTCCTTCACTCGATCCTGACGTCGATCAGTATGCGTTCACTCCTACGTGCTTATAGGGACATACCACAAAACACACATAGTGTGAATGGTTTTGAACCCGTGCCATTTGATGGTTCTGTGTATACTTGCGCCACTCCCATGGTTTACTGATTCTTGTTTGAGTACCGAGGTAGTCCTGAGCAGAACAAGAGATAGGATGGTCGAGCCGTAAGATAGTTGAGTGATGATGTCGTCTTTTGGAGTTCGTCTTGCATTATTTATACATGTTTTACTAAGCACATTATCGTAGCAATTTCTCTCCATAAGCTGAAGGACAACAAGGGTGATCTACTAGTGAAACTGCACCCCATGAGGTACTGTCTTACACATCTTCCCTTTTTGACCTAGGTTCTGTGCTACCCCTCGCTAAAGTTAGGCTTCCCTGCCAATAAGCTACTCCAGTACTAGGAAAATGATGTGCCTTGGCACCATCGTGCCAATTCATGCCAAGTATAAACCTGAAGCTGTGAACAAGGTTCGGCTTTACGGGTAAACGGTTTATATCAACGCTCGCCGCTGCCAACAAGACGTTGCAAGCCCGAAACAGGGGGCTTGGGCAATGCTTCATGATCGCCGGATTGTTCTTCTCTGACGGCAGATCGTGCTATTCGGTTGTTAAAAGCTTTCCATATCCCGGCAACACCGATATCTCGGTAGCGCTACTGTGTATCTCAGTCTCCAAGTAGGAGGTCATCGCATTCCTGTAGTACCTCTCGGCCCACTGGCCTAGCCGTAATCAAAGCGAGATGCTAATCGGTCTCTTCTTCAAGCTTCTTTTGCCTCTTGGAGTTAGGCATGAAACAACAGTACTCAGGTATTGCTGGGATCTGCCTTAAACAGATCTCACCCTGAGCTCTGTAGGTGACGTAGTATTTGCTTTGCGCAAGACGAAACAATGCTAAGTTTTAGTATCACATCTTCACGGGGCGACAAGAGAGTTGACTCTATCCTGAGAAGGATTCGCCTGGCAAGGGAGATCCACGACAATACCTCAAGCATAGCATCCAGGTAAGCGGCTTCAGCGATAGTCTTTTGATGAATGCAGCTACATATAGACAACATAGGGTATTTGGGAAATGAAACAGCAGTCAGATCATCATATTGAGGTACTTAACGGCGTTATGTTGCCCTGCCTCAGCATCAACACCTTGCTACCTGAGTTAACTTTATCTTGAAAGTGATCCATAAGACATATGCTACGTAACATGAGTCTAGAATCGTTTGTGCATGCATATTCCTGGCCCGATCTGTGACATCACCTCGAGCCACCTTGTCTGCACTCCATGAGTAACAGCTCCTCTATTTAAGAAACTCCCTTATCGCGCTTCATCATCTTAATTACTTCATAACCGTCAAACTCTCTCTCCTTAACAACATCTACCACATCACACACATCTTAACCAATCTTTCTTCATATAAACTATCTATACAATGGCAGGCAGACCCATCATTGCGATTGTCGGTCCCTCAGGCGTTGGAAAGACGAAGCTTGGAACTGCACTCGCCAAAGCCGTGAACGGCGAGGTCATCTCCGTGGACAGTCTGCAAACATACCGACATGGAGGTATTATAACCGCAAAGCCTACTATCCAGGAAATGGATGGTGTCAAGCACCATCTGATAGACTATCTGCAGCCCGACCAAGAACTATCTGCCTTTGTCGGCCTTGCTATCTCAAGAATCCAGCAAATCCAGGATGGCGGCAAGAACCCTCTGCTGGTCGGTGGATCCATCTCGTTAACTAAGCCCCTCCTCTCGCACCCTTTCATCCAACGCAGCGATTGATCGGTCATCTTTCTCGATTCTGACATGTCACTTTTGAAACCTCGGCTGGACAAACGGGTAGATCAGATGGTGGAGGAAGGTCTTATCGAAGAAATACGCGAACTTTACGGACTGGAACAGAGCATGCTGGGCTGCCCAGACTTCTCGAGAGGTGTCTGGAAAGCGATCGGATACCCAGAACTGCGAGCAGCCGTTGCGGAGTGCGATGAAAGCAGCACACAGGTTCATCTCAAAAATGGAATAGTGGAGATGAAGAAACACACGGCTTCGTATGTGCAAGACCGGATCAACAGGATACGGTGTAGGCTTATACCGGCAGTTTATGTATGAGACATCAATTTTATGGTCCTCTTTGTAAATGACGAGATGACGTACGAGAAACGCGTTATCCAGCCTTCCATGTCAGCATGCCTTGGCTGACTCCCTGAAAATAAAAGAAGGACAGGTAGCGATTGAAGATAGATCACGCACCTGGCGAAGCGAGACCGGACTCTGTAGTCAGACTGTGTGAAGCTGGGTTGGATGTTTCTCGTCGCTGGTTGTGGGAACACTTGCGTAGTACGTAAGACTCGCTTCATGTTCATGAGACTAACAGTTCCCTTAATGTCTCCCGTGAATCGTAAAGCTATTTACCACCACGTGAAATTCTCGAATTCCTCCCAGGTTTCATCCCCGCATTTGAAAGTATCGCATCGTTGTCGAGTCGCACAACCGAACCATTTCATCTTCATACATGAGATATCCAAACGTAGAAGTATCATTCGTCGTCAGCTCCACAGTTTCTAGCCTCACCCAACTATACCACGTTACGTTTCTCACATTCACGTGACGTTCACAAGTTTATGGTTCAGCTGCCTGCCCACTATGGGTACCAGCCCCGGTTCACAGCACAATTGCTCTATGGTAGATTCCTCGCTTAATAAAAGAGGTTTAAAAGATTATCCTTCATTGGTTCATGGATTGCAACTGAACTGTGGGAAGAGAAACGGGTTATTCTCTGTACGCACCATATGTATAAAACGATTTCCATCTCCGGTGGTGAAATTGAATATCTATTGGAATTCCCATCCCGCATCTGACGGTTCCGGCTCAAGGTCCTCACGACTTTACATCCTGACTACATTTCCCAAGCTGAATTTTACCTCTGCTACCCGCACGCCTACCTCACTCACACTCTCGAGGAAATGACCTACTTCGGTTTACATATGCCTTATATGACATCCGTGTTGTCAAATTTCCACCTTCGCGGTCCCCTATCAGGATCTGGGCTCATCGGAGGCGATGCAACTGATCCTGATACCGATCAGGATGCCATACGTTTACAGAATTATCATGCCTCTCAAAGAACCGCGATAAAAGGTATCATGAACAAAATCGACGCTCGCGTATCACAGGGTGAGCTCTCAACGCCGTTCGAGGAGCATTACCCAGAACCACCAGACTACTTTAGCCAGGAAGACTTTCATGCGGCCTACGACCATGAGGGTTTCTTAGAGATGCTTACCAAATTGCCGAAAAAGGACGTCGAAAGGTACTTCGAGAACCTGAAACGAAGAGAAAAGTGGGACTTGAGAGAAAAGGCGTCCAAGACGGGAAAGTTCTGGCGGCAGCATCCTGGTTCTCGCGCCCGCTATTTTCCCAATGCTGGGTCGAGCATCGAACAATATATCAGCTGTTTGCTTTTCGAGACGTTCAGCGACTGTCCATCGCACATGTCACAGGAGGAATCCGTGACGCAAACCGAGCTGTGGCCTGACTTCGCAGAAGGTAGATCTTCAAGGCAGGATACAAAGCTCTGTACACCCGTTGAAGTCGGTCCGGTTGGCACGCATACAGATTTCCTGAATGCTGGGGTATACTACAATTCTTATGATGCTGATCTACCCCTCTACGAACCGAAGCCGCAGCGCAATCATAACATAGCTACTGATCTCGAAGAACTAGTCAGACCTTCTACCGTCGATGAACCAACAACTACTGCCAGATATGAAACGTCTGGCGTAATCTGGACACAACAAGATATCTGCCAGTACCAGCAGAACCAGCAGAATACTTGGCAGATCTCCGCTCATGACTACCAACGTCAGTACATGGAGGACCATTACGCACCGCGCTACCGGAGACTGCCCCAAACTCAAGCACTGCCGTGGCACCAGGAGCAACAAGTTCTTGAGTTTTGTATCCCTGAGCTGTATCCTCTGTATGGAGGACTTTATTCGGAGCAGTACGTACAGCTTCCGGGACACGCATCCAATGAGGCGCCTTCTCGATCACCTCCGACACCATATCTGCGTCCAATACAGCTTTTCTGCAACGGGGCAGACATTTTGAGTGACTGGAGATTGTGACATTCGGGTCGAACACCATGGCCTTGACAAAAGAATGTTTTCAAGAGTCGTTTGAGGGTTGTGTGCTGGACCGTGAAGAAACGAGTGTGCGCGAGAAGGGGTGAGAGAAGATGCAAGAGTAGTTTGAGAGTGATGCAATCAGGGCTGTGGATACAAAGTTACAAGGGAAAGATCACGGCTTGGTGTTTGGAACTTATGGCGTACGCGTCTATGTAGAGTCGCAGAATAGTTGGTAATGGTCTTGAGGAACAGAGACGAAGTTTGAACATGGCGATGGCCATACTAGAACAGAAATAGGGTGATAATAACGATGGAAATTCGATATCTCGCCCTCTGCATACTGTCAACACAAGCCAATGCCTTGCCCCGTACACTCTCACAAACCCAACGCTTCACTAATCCCCGCAGTAAGATTTCCCAGAATATTCGACCCACCAGCCACAGCAATAAACACATCCTTGTACGAGTCCGCCACAATCTTCACTCCCTCGGGCAGAGGCTCCGGGCTGCTCGCCTGCAACTCCACAATCATGGCACCCAAACTAGGCAGCGTAATAGGCAGAACACTCGGCCTCCACCCAAGCTCAAACGGCAACTTCTCCTTCTCAAACAAGCTCCTCACATACTCTACCTTGGCTTTTCCCGACAACGGATCAGACCCCATAGTCTGCAGATAAAGCGCATTCTCGCCATAACTAAACACCGCCTCTCGCAACCCATACACAAATTCTGGATTCCGCTTCTGACTATCCTGCGTCCTGGTGTACTTTGCCTTGGCGGCCGTAGGCAAATCTGTCTGGTCCTTGCCAGCAAAAAAGGAAATGTACTGCTGCCAGTTTGGGTTGTAAAATGGCTGTGGGTTACCCAATGCGGCGTCTTGACGCGACATACTGGCGTCGTGCTCAATGGGGAAGTTATGCTGGCTCAAGTCATCGAGGTCGAAGGAGCCGCCGAGCGGATTGGGAGAGGAGAGCAGACCGGCGCCGCTGATGGCAGTGGTGAAGTCGGCGCCGATGTTGAGGCCTGCAGCGAGACCGGAGATCAGGTGTGGAATGGTCATGTTGCGGCCGTCGCGGTGGATGAAGCCGTGGTTTGCGAGGCTGTTTAGGGCTGGGCAGGGGGAGCGTACTGTTGGGGGTCAGGATGATTAGTGACTTGGGTGGAGGATGTGGATAGCAGGGGTGCATATACCATCGCTGCTTCCTGCTGGATGCCAGTCTGTCCACCGAGGGTCCGTTGGAGGTGCTGGGCCGAGCGAAGAAAGTAAACCGGCGATGTCGAGTGAAAGATCTAGAAGGCCTTTTGCTGATACAACAACTCCAGCAAGCAGTGAGATGGCGAATGTAGAACGCATTTTGAAGAACGAGCGTATATTTTCCTTTCACTCAGATAACAACAATGTCTTGAGCGGGAAACCGAGATGCAAGTCCACAACCCACCACCAAAGGGTGCAACCATCCTGTCCTTAAAACATTCCAAGGTTTTGGCACCAATGATCCAATAACCATCGCCCGAAACTCGCTGACCCCTCTCTCCTCCCCTAGTTCTGGAGAAAGATGCCTCGGAGCCTTTTTCATAGCGTCACGTTGCTCGCGTAGTCACAACATAGTCCTGCGTAGTCGACGTGGTCCAACGACGGAAGAGGCTGCGACTCATGATGATCAGCCACTACTTGAACGAATGACACCAGATCGACAGCCTCTAGACCCACGCGGGACGATCATTGACGCACAACTCGGCAGGGGCAGTATTTCTGCCGGTATTTGTCAAAAGCTGGGGAAATCCGGCGTAGAGAGATGCGCCTTGCTATGTCTTCGATGGTGGTAGTTGTGATCGTAGTGTTGTCTAGATTGTGAGAAGTGTTGGCGGGTTGGTGGACTGAAGCTGTGACGTCATGGTCGGAAGTGGTTCCGAGGATGAAGCCTGGTACACTGGTTACGCTGCATTCGGTGATATGCAATCGATGGCCAGTGTAAAAGTTACTAAATATGGTATTTTCCGTCTGCAGCTCGCTGGACTGGCTACCTCCGGGCTTGTGTGTTACACTAGACACTAGACACTAGAACGACTTCCTTTGTGCCCCTCATGACTATTGTTGTTAAAGAGTGTTACTTTGGGTGGATGCAAGTGAGTACTGGAGGCGTGGCAGACTTGCAGGTTCGTCTGGATATCTCTGACATGAGTTTAGTAGCCCATCCAACGATTTGGGGACGTCACTTGGTGGTGTAGCATGGAGATTACATGTGATGGGATAAGAATAGAACAGCTCTGCCTACAACTCAACAAGAAAGAGCTCCTTAGTCCACAACAGGTCCTAGCTCAACACCAACCATCCAATCGCCCACCACCTCTGTCCCATACTGCTCAAAGTCATCCCAAGTTTTCGCATTTATCTCTTCCTCGATTTTGCCATTTTGTAGACGCCAGCAACCAATCTCACATGTACATGACGGCGGATAGTGATTTCTCGGCATCCACGCCTCGTCCTCCTCATCCTCCTCGCCATCATCAGTCATACCAATCATCTCCAACTCTATAGGATCAGGCTCATGTACAGCGAAGATACCAACATGCTCTCCCGGATGCGCTTCAACGTAACCAGCGTGCCGTCGAAAGATATCATACCACTTCTCCTTGACCCATCCCTGCACATCCCCGCTCAACTTAATATCCCGTATACGTTGAAGGTACCCAGCATACCACGCATACTCGAGTATCCAGTCGACAACCATGCCGCTATCGCAGACATTCGGGCGGAGTCTAGCCTCGACGTAGGACCAAGCTGGATTTGGGGCGCACCATGCGGGTTCCGTGACGTTGTACCAGGGGCTGCTGGACTTGTAGGCTGAACCGAAATGCAGCTCGAGGGCGTGTGTGTGCGCGAGGAAGAGGCCGGCGGAGTGGCAGTGGTCGTCGCGGTAGAGGTTGTCGCCCGTAACGGTGTCGTCGCGGTAGTGGAATGGCGGTACTTGCACGTCGAAGAGCGCAAAGGACTGTTCAGCTGTGGAGTCTAGTTTTATCTTCTCGAAGCCGTGAGCAGGGGGTAGGCAAGGGAAAAGTATGTTTCGGAGCTTGTCAATGTTGTTGATGGGGAAGGTCGTTGTGAGTGTGAGGTTAGGATCCTGTGATATGAGGCTTAGAGAATGGCAGAATAGGTCGTAGGAGGCTAGACGGTTGTCTGGCATTTTCAAGGATGTCAGGAGATGGCTTAGGTAGAAGGTTGGTGGGTCGTCAAATTCCTTGGTGTCTGTCGTCCAGGCATGAATTCTTTGGCGGATATAATCTCTGAGAAGGGGTTTGGGGATGATGAAAAGGAGGCTAGGGTTGTCGGGGTTGCTGTAGGACAAGGTATAATCCAAACTACCAATATTGCCTACCACGACACGCTGCGCACCAATCCATTCCTTCAGTACCATGAGGAGGAGTTCTATGGGTAGGTGTGCGGCAACCAGCTGAAAAGTCATCTGGGCTGATGGAATAAGTGCCATGGAGTTAGAAATCGATGAGGGAACCAGTTCGTTGTGAGCGTTGGGGTGGTACATGTCGTCTTCATGCTGCGAAAGGAATACCATAATTTGGAATAATGGACCTGAAGTCAACTCTGAATAAGCTTTGCAAAGGGGTGTGACAAAGCACAAGCGAGCACAGCATGTCCGACATTGTGCGCGCCATGATCGTTAGTCGTTCTTCGCAACCAAGGTACTGCAATCACGATGCTGACGGTGAACCACACGCTGTTGGTCAGACTTGAATATACACATATGGTTTGCTGATGTTTGCCAGTATTGAAACAAGTATTCGTACAGTCACTATTTCTTCATCATCGTCAACGTCGTTTGGCTGGCGCAGGGCTCCAACCTTGGGGTTGCCACTCTTGACTCTGAGCCGCCTGCTTCCATGGCGAGTCCTTGGGCTCCTTCTTCATTCTCTTCTTCGCTGTAAAGGCAGACGCGTCGTCTTGGGCGGCCGGTGCTGGTGGGTCGCGTGGCATCTGCTGAGGCTCTGCAGGTTGCTCGGGCTCTACTGGCGCTGGTCTTGCAGCTTCCTGGACGAGTGGGCGAGGCGGTTCTATGCTGTCCCTTATCTCTTGGTCGGCATTCATCTGCGTGACGCCGCTGTCCGGGTCTCTCGACTGCAGCATCTGCACAGGTTGTTGCTTATCCGGCGCATCCAGCGCTGACGGCTTTTCTGCCCATCTCGCATCCGCCTGCGCGGCAAGCTGCTTCATGCGCTCTATCCTCATCATGTCCTGGTGTTGTTCGGCGACAGTGGGCGGTTCGTAGCGCGTGTGCCGCAGCCATTGCATCCATGACGCTGCCACAGTCAGTTTCCATGCACGACGACATATGGAAGGCACAAACGCGATATCTGCACGTCGCCATAATGTGTGCTACGGCTGTATTTTGCTATTCGCCGGTTGCGCAGTGCGTGCAGTGCGTCCTTGAACTCCCAGAAGGTGTTGCCCTGGAGATCGAAGCCTGTGATGTTGTTAGAGGCGTGAAGCAAGGATACGCCAGAGACCTATGTCGAGCCTGTGTCGAGGCCGGCACTCACCCACAAGCCACTTCTTGCGCCATGGGAAGCGCTTCATCTTCCATTGGTACCATGCTTTTCGAATTGGGCCTACTGCGCCCGCCATGCTGAGTCTCGTGTTGCCACAGGATAATTTCCAGAAGAGAGACTTTTGCTTGGAGGCGACTCTGACGCGCAGCGGTGACGTTGGCCGCGGGTGGCTGGTGCGTAAGCACATGTGCAAGCCAGCAAGCATTCCCCCACCACCACAAGTCTTCTCCACACACACACACACACATGCCTCGACAACACAACAACACATAGCAGTCGAGATTGTTACATAGCGATATATACATTATCATATCACATCCTACTGCAACTCGTGCACCTTCCATCCACAGTAACAACGACACCCACCCTCGTGCCCAACCCAAACAAACCTGATTTGCGCCCAAACCGCCTGCCATGGCGTCTGTAACGTCTCTAGATCAGGACATGCGAAAGCTACGCATGGACAGATATACCCCCCAGGCCGCCAACGAGGTCCGCAGCTGGATAGAAGGCACACTGGGAGAGCGACTACCGGCGGGAGATCTGCTGGATGCGCTCAAGGACGGGACCGTATTATGCAGGTACAGTGATACCCGGCGGGTGACCAGGCAGCCGGGCCAGTCCAGCTAACCATTACAGACTCGTCAATCTCGCCATACCCACTCCCGTAAGGTTCAAAAAGTCGGCCATGCCTTTTATACAGATGGAGAACATCTCCCACTTCCTCCGAGCCTGCGAACAGCCGCCGCTGAATATGCCCGCACACGACCGCTTCCTCACTGTCGACCTATACGAGTCAAAAGACCCAGCCCAGGTGCTGCAATGTCTCAGCGCCTTCAGCCGCGTCGCCAATGCAAGAAACCCCTCCAACTTTCCTACCACCATCGGCCCTAAGCGCGGCGGAGCTGGTGCATTGAGCCCTTCAGCGACTGGAGGAGGCATGACAAGTCCTGGCATGCCACCGCCGTCTCCCGGCTATACACGTAGCCGGGGGCCCAGCACAGCCAGCAATACCAGCGGCTCTAGCACATTCAATCCCCTGGCGCGGCCGCCTGCTGAGAGGACACTGAGTGCGGCGCGTACCGGGGGCTCAGACACATCCTACACTTCTAACGGTCTCCCCAAGTCACCTCCGGGCGGAGTCAGTAGCTGGAGCAAGAAGGTTGACGAAGGGAGCACAGCACCGGCATGGAACATCCACCAGTACGGCTACATGGGTGGCGCGAGTCAGGGTAACCAGGGCATCGCATTCGGCGCACGCCGGCAGATCACGAGCGCAGGTCCGCACGTGCCGAACATGGCTGAGAAGGAGCGCCTGCGACGTGAGAAGGCGGCCGAGGAAGAGAGGCTACGATTACTAGCCGAGGAGGCCGAAAACAAACGCCGCATCGAGCGCGAGGCTGAAGAAGAACGCATACGCCTCGAGGAAGAGCAGAAGTGGGAAGAGGAGACCCGCAAGCAGCAAGAGGCCAAGCAAGCGCGCCTCGACCAGCAGAAGCGCGAGTGGGAAGAGCAGGAGCGCCAATGGAAGTTAGATGAAGAACTCCGGCAGCGAGAAGAACGAGAACAACAAGAGCGGATAGAGGCTGAGACGCGACGGAAGCGTGCTGGGAGCGACGCCAGACTCAAGGGACAATACCTTAGCCAGTACCAAGCCGAACAAGTCAGGTCACCGCGCAGTCGGCGGGGAAGCAGCGAAGAGCCCAATGCCGAGCGCGAACGCATACGAGAGTTGGAGCGCCAGCTCGAAGAAGCCAAAGAGCGCGAGCGGCAATACCAAGCCGAGCGCGAAGGACGTCTCCAAGACAAGAAAGTGCGATCGAGAAGTAAGAGCCGTACGCGCGAGCGGTCCAAGAGTCGAGCCCGTCCACAACCTCCACCGCGCGCTCCGAGTCCGCAAGATAGCAACGTATCCTGGGCGCAAGCAGACGACCGTGAGTATCTACGCAAACAATGGGATCAGACACAACGACAACCCGCGCGCCCCCTGCCCGAACCCACACCACCATCCCTTCCCACCCGCCCACTTCCAGAGCCAACAACGACACGTCCGCTTCCCGATCCAGCCGCATACACACAGCAGAAGCAAAGCCGAACGGACCGCTATCTTGCATCAAACCCTCCTCCTACAGCACCTAAGCCGCAGACGTACATTCCCCCCGAACTAACTTCGACCTCCGAGCAACGTGGCGAAGACGCACGTCGCGCCGCCGCGCAGCAGAAGACTAAGAACGCGGGATGGGCGAGTAAATCTCTCCTCGAGCGTGAGATGGAGCGCGAGAGGGAGAGACAAAAGGAATGGGAGGAGAGTCAACGCGCGCTGCAGGAGGCGGCCAAGGATCCCAACGCGGGCACAGGAGGAGGCCAAAGTTGGGATGTGAATCAGTATGGGTACATGGGTGGTGACAATCAGAACAGGCTTGGAGGTATTGGCGCAGGGAAGAGGCAGATTGTTGGACCGAGGTTGGGGGGGCCTAGGCCTTTTGGGCGGAGGGCTGAATAGAGAAAGACTATTGGACGGGTTTTTTCGTTTGTTTGGATGGCAGAGGACAAAAGTAGTGGTTAGAGGGGTTTTCATTTGTCCGGTGGGAGAGAGATATTTTCGAGGTGTTGCATGTTAGCGCTGCGTACTCGGAAGTGTATACGCGGTTAATATATTAATTTCTAAACATTTTGAAATCATGTCCATCTTCTTTGTGATACTACCATAGGGATTCTAGTGGTAAGAGTGCCATTTAGATTACCACCAGAAAAGCCCGAGGTGAGCATTATTGCACCCAGTTTCTCTAAGTGGAGGGAGCTTTGTTGTTGTCGCTTGGAATGGCGGCAGTACCCGCGCAAGCAGGCGATGTCAGCACTGTAATTTCACCACTCTTGACCGGCTGCAACACTACACCTGCATGTGCCAGACATTAAGCCGCAAGACTCACCGACGTACGATTGAACGCTCTCGAGTCGAATCTTCTATCGACAATCTGCAGGGAAAGAGGCACGCATAGGGCAAATGAGAATAGAGGCGACTTGCGGGTTGGTGGCAAAAGGATTTGGCAAAACCTCGGGATGATGAGGACCGAGTCAAGCAATGAGGAGTGCGGGACTAAACAGGCAGCTTCTCCGCAGTTGGGAGAGATGTTCTTGAAACGCTGCCTTGTAAAAGCCATAGCTTTTGATCTGCACAGATATGCGAGTTGCTGACAGTGTACGGGCCATTTCTTCAATCCGGGCTTGTATGCACAGTGCGATCGACCAGTGGGAAACACCGTTTGGTGTCTGCTCGTGCCGGTTCATTATGATGATATAGTAGGTGTACTGCCATAAGTAGCAGCGATGAATCGCTCTGCTACGCTCTCCAGTAGGCCAGCACAGCTCTTCAGTGCTCTTCCTGGTTCATATTCGTACCTAGCACCATGGTCTCTCTCAGCTTCTTCCTCATCGGTTCTCTCCTCAACCTCGTTTCTCTTGGATTCCCCACTGATGAACCTCGCGCCTCAAATGGCTTCTCCGAGCAATGCACTTCCGTAGCCACCAAATTCCACATTCCGCAGGCAAACATCTCATTCACCGAGTTCGTCGCTGCCAACACGACGCTACAATTTCCCAACGCCGATCCGTCATGCACTCGTCCCTCGCAAGCAGTCTCAGCCAACATCTGCCGCGTCGGCTTGAGCGTCAAAACCTCGGCTACCTCTGGCATCAGACTGGAAGTCTGGCTTCCCCAGAACTGGACTGGTCGCTTCTTGAGCACCGGGAACGGGGGCCTTGGTGGGTGTATCCAGTACGAGGATCTTGACTATGCAGTGTCACTAGGCTTCGCGTCTGTGGGCACGAATAATGGACACGAGGGGATGACGGGCGAGTCGTTTCTCAACAACACTGGTGTGATTGAGGACTTTGCGTACCGTGCTGTGCATACTGGTGTAGTCGTTGGGAAGCAAGTGAGCGACACCTTTTATGGCAAAACACACTCGAAGAGCTACTATCTGGGCTGTTCCACGGGCGGAAGACAAGGTTTCAAAGCCGTTCAATCGTTCCCCAACGACTTTGACGGTGTCGTCGCTGGCGCGCCTGCATTCTCCTTCAACAATCTTACCTCCTGGAGTTCTGGCTTCCTACCTCTTACCGGGAGTCCAGAGTCTGCGACCTTTGTCCCTCTCGAAACGTGGCCCATCATCCATCAGGACATGCTGGCACAATGCGACATGCTCGACGGCGTGGCAGACGGTATCCTCGAATCGCCCGATCTGTGTCATTACGACCCGGCCGGCCTTCTCTGCACATCGGGTCGAAACGCGACATGTCTTACCGCAGCTCAGGTACAGACAGTCCGCAGGTCCTACGCGCCTCTCCTTGACGCTGACGGCAGCCTGATCTACCCACGCCTCCAGCCTGGTGCCGAGGGCACAGAAGCGCCCTTCACGCTGTTCACAGGCCGCGCATTTGGCGCCTCGGATTGGTTCAAATACGCCGTTCTAAACGACACTTCGTGGGATCCTAGTACCCTCTCTTTAGCCGACATGCGTCTCTCCGCGCATCTCAATCTAGCCGACATCGAAACGTGGAACGGCGACCTCTCGGCGTTCAAAGCAGCGGGCGGGAAACTACTGCACTATCACGGTCTCGTAGACGGCGTCATCACAAGTGAAAACTCGCCGCGGTACTATGAACATGTTTCCACTACGATGCAGCAGACGCCTGCTCGGCTGGACGACTTTTACCGCTTCTTCCGTATCTCGGGTATGGCGCACTGCGGTGGTGGGCCGGGTGCGAGTCGTATTGGAAATCAAGCTAGGAACTCGGCGGGCTTGGATCCGGAGCATAATGTTCTCATGGCGATGGTAAGGTGGGTGGAGGAGGGTGTTGCGCCAGAAGTCGTTGTGGGGACTAGGTTCAAGAATGGGACGACGGCTGGGAGTGGTGTGGATTATAAGAGGAGGCATTGTAAGTGGCCGAAGAGGAATTTGTACAAGGGGTTTGGTGATTATAAGGATCCGTTGAACTGGGGCTGTACCTAGCACCACATTCAGAAGAGAGGCTTGACGTCTCATAAGAGCAGGGTACTTCATCCTACTCTGGTCTAGGACATGAAGAGATATATAGATGTAAATCAAGAATCCATAAGTCTATAGTACTATTAGTCTTTGCGATTTTCACTATCAGAAGCCAATGTATGCTGCGAAGCAAAACTTGATATCTCTATACCTGTTCGGTTTGTCCTTTGTATAGGGTGATGCCGTCGACAATGACGGCGGAGTGAGGCGAGGATAACGAAGGCTTTCTTTTCCTTGACC
This sequence comes from Alternaria arborescens, assembly GCF_004154835.1. Lineage (NCBI taxonomy): Eukaryota > Fungi > Ascomycota > Dothideomycetes > Pleosporales > Pleosporaceae > Alternaria > Alternaria arborescens. Next base: position 150,131 of record NW_021167886.1, read on the forward strand.
CGTCAGATATCTTGCAATAGGACACAAAGACCGCTGAGGCAGCGACATTAGTTGTACGATCGCATAATAACCACCGCAGTGCCATAACTTAGATTTTCCAAGTACGCTATACTTCGGCCGCGTTCGGGAAATCAAAGTCGCTGACCAGATTGCCAAAAGCGTCATCCTCATTTCCCGTATGCAGAAATGCGTCAAAGTCAAAGTTGTTCATCGCACCATCGCCGTCGCCGAAATTAAAGGGACATCATTACTGTTAGGCTATATGTTTTATCAGCAAAAAGCACTCCTTTACTCATAATGGACCTGGCACTTACGTGACCTTCAATGTTGCTAAATGAGGGTATCTCTGCGTGAAACAATTCGAGGAGGCACTCTGGCACCCGGGGTAGGTGACTTACTACCCGCGAGCTTTGCACGCTTCTTCTCAGGCAATACAAGGTTCGGCACTGGCCTCGCGCCCTCGAAGTAGTGTGCTGCTCCGTGACCCGAATCAGCTCCGATGGCAAACGGCGGAGCACCTTTGTCCACAGGTCGGTCGGTTGTGGTTTCCTGGAGAGTACGGAGATTTTGCGCACTCAGAGTTTGCGCACCCTCGTATCGTCTCTTAGGCGCTGGGGTTGGTGTTGGTGGTGGTCCCAGATCTTCACCTCGTTCTCTTCGGGCGTCTGCCTACAGACACGGATAACAAAGTCAGTGTATGTCTCACGTGCATCTTGTACTATTGCAACCTACCTCTTTTGCACTCTGCTCTAGATATAGCTTGCCACTTTCTACGAGACGCGAATAGTGGTTTTTAATCATGGTTCTCGTCTTGGTGCCCATGTAACGTGCGATTGCTTCAAAGTCTGTGCCGAAACATGCGATGTTTTTGTCAATATCCTACAGCTCGGTGACGCTCCAATAGCTGGACAGGCCAGATTTGTCCCTGGGTTTGTCTGTCAAATCGGCGTTGACGTCAGACGCAGAAGACCTATCCCGTGTGCCCCTCACCTTTGCAGGTATAAGAAGAGTATTTGACTGGCTGTGATGTTTGCGCGTATGTGCATTGAGTGCGCTTTTGTTTGCAAAGCCGATGCGGTTATACTGACAGGATTCTGTCTGACAGTAAACGCGTTGTATATAAACAGCTTCATGCTTGAGTTAAGATTCTGCGGTGGCAAACCCTACGGACAGCCTGTCGCACTGTGGAAAGCGGCAACGGAAAGCTGTGGATGCATAGAATTCTTGGAACGCCAAGAGAGTTGATGTCGTGATACCATTGACTTCGCGTTGCTCCAGAAGATGCACGATCGCGCTCTCGTATGCTTGTGAAAGTCTACTGAAGAGTGTTCGGTCTCGCTCGATGATGTAAGCCTCGATACCTAAAATTCGTCTTGTGAGCTCATGAGTAACTTTTCATTGCAGCAATCCATCAAATCTGAACTTACCTACGCTCCTGTCGTCATTTTCTTGGCTAGCCAATTGTCTAAGTTGCAGCACGTCTGCCATCAGTCCATAGATCGGCATGTCGGAAAACAGCTCAAGTCGTTCATCTCCATAGCTAAAATTGGTCTCTATCTGCGTGGCAGTCTGAACTACGTTGCAACCCACTGCATGCAAAGAGCCTTCATGCTTTTCGTACAGTTGTTCTAGATGATACTCAATCACCCGATCTAGGCCGAGATTTTTCCTTTCCGATGCGTACTCCAGGCAATGTTCGATCTAAAACTCTAGACTGTACGGTAAAAGCCTATGATGACCACTCACAATTCTGGCAAAGTTCGTCACAGAGCTACTGTCCACACACAAAAGATCGAGACTGCGCGTAATTACCACCACGCAAGCAGACGATATATCGAGCGCAGAATCGATCGCTGGGATGATCTGCGGCTTGTGAGACTTGAGGAAATACCTGTTGAACTGTTACACATCATGCGCTTATCTCATGAGCATATTTGGTTTACGTACTCTTTCACTGAGAAATGCACCGGTATTATCGTTGAATCCAGTAATTCTTCGATGAGTGGCTTGCAGTGATCAAGAATGGAAGTGACAGGTATATCCTGCACCCGAGAACCAGTGTTATGTGGCAAGATGGACAGTACCTGTGGTAGCTCTGACTTGTGCAGAGTCCTTCGTGCGGAACACACCAAGCCCATGACACGAGATACACCTCCATGACTATGAGCACCTGGGGCGCTACAAAGACGAGAAAAAGCTTTTCGTAGAGTTCTTCAAGATCAGAGGCTGACCCACAAAAACATACCTGTGCTAGTTTTAGAACACAACTTGTCAATGAGCAGTTTGGGCAGAGATCACCATGAGACTTCTCGATAAGAGTCTTTTTGACACACGCCATAATGGACGCATCAGGATCGAGCTCATCGAAGTGATCAGGAAGATCAGAGAGTTTACTCTCGACGAAATTGGCGATTGAGCGAGAGATCGCAAAACATACGTCACCATTGCTAAGAGAAATTGTCGTTACCGGTTTGTTCTTCCTGCGCAAAGACAGCGAGATCTCGATAGTCGCTCGACTAGCAACCAAGATCTTGCATGTGTGGGAGGATTGATCAACCGAAACTATCTGCGAAAGATCGTGGAGGACGTCCTTTTGATCCCGCGAGGCCCATTCGTCAATACCATCTACGATTAGCCGCACAGAGCCCATCCCTCGAAGTAGTTCGAGAAGAAGATCCATTAATGCTTTTTTTGTTGGCACTGGGTGAGCTAAAAAGTAAACGTCGTGGACGTAAATTGCAAGATCCTGGTGTTTTTGGATCACTTGCGAGATGATCGAACGCAGTAGACGGCTTGGGCGGCAGATCGGACCATCGGCGTTGCTTCGGAGAGAGCTGCAGAAGTAGTAGAACACATGGACGGAATTATCTTCGGCATGTTGTACAAGAGCAGAGCATATCACGGATTTTCCTTGAGACGGATAAGCAGGTAACAAGCCACAATGATACATGAACATACCCGCCCCCGGCTTTCCGCATAGCCATAGAAGGGGGTTTTTCATTACATCCTTTAGCCATAGCTGCGTTTCTTTGTGTTGTATGAACCAATCGCAACTATCAGGCAGGTGATTTTGAAGGTGCCGCTCGCGTATATCGGCTGGCATAGTATCGTTTGTCTCAAGCCAGGTATCGCGGCAACGACCGGAGCTGAAAACCAAAACAAGCATGAATCCGTTGTAGTTTTAGGTACAATTTGCTAGAGCTGTGCCTGCATCGTCTGAACTGGGCGCTTGTGCACAGACAAACACTCGAGCATCATAGGACCCTAAATCTACACTTTGCCATAAAGATCTTTCTGCTACATCGATCAAGGGTGTAGATAACATCATCGGTGTGAACATTGGGCAAGGATTCAGATTCGGAGACATTGATTGGTCGTCTAAGCGCCACTACGCTAATTGAGCAGTAGCGTGGGCGCCTCCTCGAAACCTTAACGCCATTGTACGGCAATTGTTTCACATATCTCACGTGCATAAGTTGGGATTTTGAAACAGCCTGCCATATGTTACGTGATTTGCAATTTCGCGGAGGATTCTCAACGGATACCAAGGCACAAACTTTTGCACAGTACGACTGGAAAAACGACCCACAGCATGCGAATTTAGCGCTCACATGCTCTCTGTGATCTATATTACAGTTACGCTTCCCTTCTACCGCTCTTGTACACGTTTCTTTACGTTTCATCATGTCTCTGTATCTTCTTCTCGTCATATACCAAATCGCCAGCACGACCGGTTACTGTTATAGCCGCAATGGTACCACCCTTCTCAACCCAGCCTTTCAACCATGCAGCAATGCAACAACATATTCTGCATGCTGCATGACGAATCATAGCGGTGCTGGAGACGTCGGTGTCGCAGACGATGTGTGCATGGAGAACGGCCTTTGTCAGAACTTCGCGTCATTCAATGGAAAGAATGAAGGTGTCCAAGTCTGGGGAAGACAGGGCTGTACCGATCCCCTATGGAATAGTCCATATTGTCTTGGAGACGTATGCAACAAGCCAGAGGTATATCTACTCATGCTTCACATAAGAATGTTGCTGATAGAACGACATAGTACGCTGACGAATGGGGCAACGTGGGCGTGTGGAATTGCGGAGGGCAGAACTGGTGCTGTGGGGAGAAGAGCTGTTGTGATGATAAGAACAACATCTTCGAACTCGCCGCAACTGTGGGTCCAACATCAACTGTTCTTTCAGCGACGCCTATTTCCTCAGCCTCGACGATGTCAACCTCGACGACTGAGACAACCCCCACCTCACAGTCGAACGTTCCACCAGACGGTCTTAGTACAGGCGCAAAAGCCGGCATTGGGGCTGGTGTGGCAGCCTTTGTGGTCGTGGCGGTCGCAATCGCATTACTAACATTGAAGCTGAGGAAATCCAACGAACTAAAAGATAGTTCCTCGGACGAACTCAAGCCGCACAAGGATGTGACACAACAAGAAGATTACCAGCGGTATATCGACCCACATGAGATATACACGGAGCATGGATACGGTGAGTTGGGCCATCGTGACCCTCAGGAGTTAGAGGCTAAAAGTGGAAATGTGTACTGATATGCTCACAACATGATTCCGTAACAGATGTTGCACAATACTTGAAGATGATGTGACAGAGGAGATGCTGGCGTGATGTCGGAAGTCTGTTTATCGCTTACAGCTACACGACAGCCCGTTGCATAAGAGCTGCGCCCACTTTCAGTATATCCTTGCCAAATTCTGTCAGGAGTAACCAGTACTTGATTAAGCTACAGATCAGAACGTCTCACAATCGAAGTCTGTGGAAAATCTGTGTCTCACCAACTATATGCTTTCATATGTTTCTTAGAACAAACACTTCGCGCGATGACGCCGACAATCGAGGCTGATGTGAAGGTCATCCTTAGATAACCTAAGAGTTAGTTCTTAGGGATTAAGTAAGTGCAATAGTGTGAGGAGTAGTTGGGCAGGCACTGAGATATCGGTATAGGCTTGTATTGAGACGAATCCTTGAGGAGCTATCAAGCCTCCCAGAGGGATAATATAGATCTACGTCACGCGATCGTGGCTGGTGTGGGCCGACGGTGCCCCTAAGGGTGCCCGGTGGCTCACCTGTCTGTGGCTAGAATCTTGTGATAATGGAACATCATGACACTAATAAGTACTAGTTGATAACTAGAATATATTTAAGGCAAAGATACAGAAGATATTCTTACTTCTTAAGGAATCTATATTTACTAAGAGCATGGTCTCTCTCGGAAATGATCTTCGCGAACAGAGTCGTCCACTTCACGTCCTCGGGGGTGATTTGGGAGTGCAACGAGGCCCGGCACTGTGACCGTGGAGTCTCCCACATATTTCACGAACATAACGACGATTCGTTCCGGGTATTCAGGAGTAGCAAAATAGCTAAGCGATCAAGCAAACATGAATTGTACCGCAAGTGAAATTTGTTGGTTGCGCAATTCACGAAACGTCAAATCAACAGCAAACCAGGAGAAACATACAAAGATGCTGAAAGACTGGTTGCACTTTCTAGACTCGCGCGAAGGTTTTCTTGGATACTGAGCGAGGTTCACCAACTCGAAGACGAGTACCTTGCTGGCATATGGGGAGGGGATCTAGAAACATCGCTACTATGAAGTGTAGAAAGATGTTTGCAAGAGTATCCTAAAATGCGTTGGAAGAGGGCAGGAACGTCGAGAGCTCCGTCATGGAGCTGGGCGGCTATCGAAGGATCTATCTCGATCGAGCCCCTTGTTAATATACAGTCTCATGTTCTGATAGAAAAAGCAACCGTCGAACATCAGAGCAAGGGCGATCCGATCGGCCGGGTGCTCTCGGGGAATCTCGTTGTACGAGGCAAAGTCTTACACAACATACATCTTCAGCGCGAAGATGATAGCATTTCGACATATCCCACGGGACATGTATGCAAAAACCTTGGAAGTACCCCTGATGACAGCTACACATTTATTTTAGACTTTCCGTTATCTTAGCAGGAGCTGTCCCAGAGATTCTCTTGTCTGTTCCTTGGTACAGTGGGCGTGGCGGCAAACGACAGAGAGCATGAGCAAGTGCATTGCGTTATATAACTATCACGCGTCGTAACGGTGGAACCTTCAACATTCGAGCGAATGGGGATATCTCCCTATCGTTCGCACAATACCAGTACCCTTGAATTTCTGAACACAATGGAAGACGAAAGAGTAACAATTGTGTAAAGCTGTAGAATAGCTGCACGTCAGTCTTTTACACGTAGTATTAGAATAACCATAATCAATGGCGATACAGAGTTACACTTAGACCGAACACTTCGAAAGTCAAGCACTTCCAAGTTGGAGTTGCTTGCACATGATAGCCACCGTGCACCCGCCACTCCGCAAAACTAATCACACGATGTTTTCGATGCGCTGGGCTTTCATATGCTGTTCAATATGTGGTTTCACTCGATCCGTTACACATGATCTCAGTGGCCCACCTCTCTAGTTATCTCAAACCCCCTTCTTATCATCCCATCAGTTCGGATCGATGGCAAGGTGGACCCGAAGATACGCACTCACATCATACAGAAGCTCCATGATCACTCTGAAATACGCGTCATACTGATCACAATCAACTGTGGTGCCTGTGGGTACGTTCTTGTAGCCGACAATCGCGAATAGGTTGCGTTTACTGACAAGGTTCTCAGTCTGGATTTAACAGCGGCTTCGACAGTACACCTTCTAGAACCCCAATGGAACCCGTCTCTCGAAGAGCAAGCACTTGCACGAGTCCATCGGATAGGACAAACTCGTCCCGTGACAACTATACGCTACGTTATGGAAGATTCCTTCGAAGAGGTACGTAATTAGCCTAAAATCCAGAATGAGCAGTCGTCGGCTACTTTGCTCTACAATTCCTGGCATGAGCTAATCCATTATCGCACAGCAAGTCCTCAAGATCCAAGATCGTAAGAAGCTGCTCGCCTCCACTCTATTATCAAACAGCTCTTCCCTGGAGGTACGCAGTGCATATGCAAATACATACATGATAAAAATAGGTCACTAACAGCACGCTCCTAGAACCTGCGCCATCTGCTCAGCGAGAAAAAAGATCTCGAAATTTAGTCGAGTGCAAGGTTACGATCATGCTGAATCGAATGTACTGCTTATTGATTCTGGCTACGATGTGCACCTCTGCATCTTGCGATGATGTGTCGTAGCATAAACCTGCTGGCTAGACCATATTCGACACTCAATCGTTCCGTCAATAGGAGTTTCCGTCATGAACAGATCATCTATGACAGTGTGCAGTTGATTCAGTATCGGATCTGCATCTCCTGTACTAGTCAATAAGGCGTCTTGGCACTGTAGGTCGCCGGCGAGGGATGTATATAAGGGACGTAGTAACTGCAATGACCCGTTGGACTGGAACTGTATCCAAGCTCTTCTATCTTACGACATGCCCACAGCTACAGCAGCAACAACCCAGACTATTGCGATATCAGCCGCCCGTCCCGCGCGCGCACCGCCAGTCTCTCGCGCTGGCCCACTAATAGTGGGACTCGCACTCGCGGTAGCCGTAGGCGTGACCGTAGCCTCCGTAGCTTCCGCACCCAACTTTTCCAACCCTGCCGTAAGAACAATCTGTTTCCGCTGTGTAGTATAGTCCTTCAGACTCTTTTGTCTCCAAGTCGCGCTCTGCACACCATTTTCATCACAGAACCAACTCGAACGCGTCGATTTCCTTATTCCCCACGCCCCATCCCTGCATTCCTCTGATGAAAACGCTGCGCCCCATAGCGAAACCGTGCACGTGTTTGCTGCTACATCGATGTATTCTGTAGCCCTGCTACCTGGTCCGGAACAGTCCACATCGTACGTCGTCTGCCACCAGTCGGGTTTTGCCATTCGCGCGGAGATGTAGTCGGGCGCAAAGGTGAACGTGAAGGAGTTTGTGTTGTTTGCGACGTGGTACTTGCTAGATAGGTCGCCGCTGTCCTGGTCGAATTGCGCGTGTATGGTTGTTTTGTTTTGGTCAATGTTTACAAGTGAGCCGCGGAAGCCAAAGGGGTGTTCGGTCGCGCGACCGATACTGTCTTCGCCGAGCAGCCAGTCTCTGAATTCCATGGTGGTTGTGAAGTCGGCGGCTGCTATGGCTGTGAGAGAGGCGATGAGGAGTGGCCGGAACATGATGGTGGTTCGATGGCGCGTGACAGGGTGATTTCAAGTGTATCGTGCGGTCACAAAAGGCAGATATTTGGGGTAGATGTCTATGAGGATTTTAGAGCCTTGGGATGTAGTGGTGATGCAGCAAAAGCATGGTAGAGGTAGCACAGTTCTTATCACTCGGAAAGGCTCGGCAGAAACGGGTTCATCTTTACAGCAAGCATGCAAACGGAAGGATTGACCTAGTGCTTCTCGCTCGCATGCCAGCTCAGTCTGCTTTTTGGGCCCGACTTACTCGTATAAGGCGTTCCATCATTTTATCTCGTTGCTTGGTTTGTGCCGTTGCACCCGCGTCGATGGTACCATGTGGAGCCATGTCTAGATCGGTTAGCGCAGCAGATCGCTCCATGACTTATGTCCATATGCTGGACTATCACGTGTTGTTGAAACAGATTGCCTCGATGTAATCCATGTGAATGGTATCGGTCGCCTACAATCTCTATCTATCCCAACAGTCCCTACCGTTGTTATCGTCTTCCATCGTTGTCACCCCACTACAAGCGACTTCATCTTACTCAATGGTGCAGTAGATGATGCTATTCCTCGTCGTTGTCCCACCATTCGTCTTCCGGTAACTCTTTCGCAGTCGGGCGGTCTCTCCAATCGAGTTTCATCATCTTTGATATGAAGATGTTGTCTCTCCGGCTTACTTCCCTCTCGGTGGTTCGCCGAAATGGCGTCGTCTTCTCTTTTGGTACATTTCCATGATCGTAATGATAGATTGGACCGTTTCTGGGTCTGCGATCTCTTCCATTTTGGCTGGAAAAGGTCCGAGATATTTGAATTGCTCTATAACAACCCCAACCACATACTCTTCGTCTTCGCGTGTCAGTCCTTTCGGCAGGAAAAGGTTGAAATTTCCACCGTAGATAAGACTGATGAGCTGTGAAGAAGTCAGCTTCCATTTATACTTATGTTTCCAGTGGAATCCTGACGGACCATAGCACCGAAACACCATATGTCAGCTGCGGTGTTCCAAGGTAATTCCATGAGAATCTCTGGGCTTGTCCACATAGGTGTTCCCACTACGGTGCTTGATTTAGCCCACTCTGAGTCTGCCGGGTAGCATCCACCCAAGTCGCCTAGTTGGACATCGGTAAATCGAACGTCGCCTTCTTCCAGATTGACGAATACGTTATTTGGCTTGACATCTATACCGTCTGTCAGTCACACAGAATTTATCGTGAAGTCCAGATAGCAATGTACCCGTATGCACAGAACCGTCCTCATGTAAGGTCTTCAATGCCTCTAGTACACATCGCGAGACGTGTTTCAATTCTTGTCTATTCAAAGTTCTTGCAATGGACGCCTCTAGAAGATCTCCTTGCAAGTGCTTAAGAGCGATAGTCACAGGAAGTGTCGGCTCGTCGATTTCATCGATCAAAGGTCGGAGGGATGGGGTGCGGTGCTGAAATCTTTTGAGTACATCTCTTTCATTCTCCACTCGCGGGTAGTCGAGAACGCTCTTGATCACCACAAGCTCTTGCAAATGATTTCTGGGAAGTATGAGATGTTGTTATGAATACTGAATGTATACTGTCTACTTCGCGAACCACACAGTATCTTGGATCTCTTTCGTGATCGTGTATTGGCTAGCACGCCCCTTCAAAACCTGCCCGATTCGAAAGAGCGACCGCATGGGATCAAGCTCGGACTCTATGATCAAGCACAGATAGTATTCTCAAAAATATGTAAAGAGTGTTGGTTTGCAAAATAGGAGGTGATAGGTACGAGGATGAATAGCAGTGATGGAGCGAGCTTTGATGCCAAGATGCTACCGTGCACGGCCGCGTAGCGCCCAGGAACGCGGAAAGCGGTACGGTGGAGCTATGACCAGCCGCTGTCTTGCACAATGTCCCCGGATGGAACGCGCATGGACTATCTATCATTCTTGGACAACTTCTCAACTACAGCTCCAGCATTCTTGCTCCGAAGCCTACTTAGCCTCAGCGCAAGCCCTCTCCCAGAAAAGCTGATCCGTGTCACTTGTAGCAATGAACTCTCCCTCCTTAAGTGAATTCTTAAGATACGCGCAATTTCCAAGTTTCGGGTTGAACAAATAACTCTTGCATTCCGCTTCGGCCAAACATAGCGTCGCACAAGTCGAAACATCCGTCGCAGGGACCAAGTTGAACGAAGAAGCGTAGTATGCCTCAACATTGGCGAAGCCTTCGACCCCACAGGTGGTGCTTGGAACTGGACTGGTGGAAGGAGTATCGCACTTTCCGAACCCGGATTGGCAGCCTGTTGCACAGAATGCGGCGGTGCTTCCACTGCGAGTTGATATTAGTATGAGAGGAGAGGGAGAGGAGGATTGGGAACTTACCACCATCCGTAGGCACTGCAGCAATCGCCGAATGAAGAACCCAGGCATGTCACTCCGCTGCCACAACTTCCGTCGACGGAGATCTTTTGGGTGGGTGCTGGTGCAGCTGCCGAAGTTGTAGTCGGAACTGCAGTCGTGGACAAGATCGATGAAGATGATGCCGCTCCGCAAATTCCGAAGGCTGCATTGCAGCTAGTGCCGCAATGGTCGGCGGACTTTCCACACCATCCATAGGCGCTACAGCAATTGCCAAATGAGGAGCCGACGCAGGTGAAGCCAGAAGTTCCGCCGCAAGTTCCATCAGTGGAGATCTTTCCGCCAGCAACCGGGGCCGCTGATGCTGCGGGTGCTTTCGATGATACTGCGGGTGCTGCGGACGATAGTACGGGTGCTGCTGATGAGACTGCAGGTACTGCCGATGGCACTACGAGTTTCGTCGAGGATACTGCAAGTGTTTTCGATGACGCCGCAGGTGTTTTGGAAACGATAACCGTGGGCGCTGAAGATACTGGCGCTTTGCAGTCTCCAAATTTAGCCTGGCATCCAGTTCCGCAGTATTTTGCCGTGGAACCACAACGTCCATCCTTAGAGCAACAATTTCCCCACGACGAATTCTTGCAAGTAAGCGTGTTCCAGGACTGTTTACCGCAAACACTCGAGGTGCTGACGCGCAACGCATTAACATTAAGGAATAGAAGGGCCGGAATGGCCAACAACATCGAAGAACGCATCGTGTAAAAGAACCGTCGGAACGAGTGACTTGGGTTAAGAAACGATCGGCGAATGGGGACGCGTTACGACATTCGTGAACGGGAGCGACCAGAATATATTACATCGTGAATAGGAGACTTCCAAGCATGGGCTGACTCGTGAAGCGAAAGTGGTGTTAGAGTTCTCTCGGGCTAGACCTGATGAACACAACGCTAGGCTATAATTAAAACCGCCAAGGCTATTGCATCCCCACAAGGCTGAAGATGGCGTGCGTCTCGATGCGCAATACGAGCTCAACATTCGTTGCTTTGCACCTGGAGTTGCGGAGTTGCCGTAACGATGCATTCCGCGGGGAGACACGACGCTAGTATACAGTCAGGCTATATCTTTCGACCACCTGGCATGCAACTTGCTTATCATCTTTTGCTTATTGCTTACTGCTGAAGTAAGAGCTAACCTAGAGAGAAGATATATTTGCAGGGATTAACGTTATTTATATCGCCTTCAACCTGCATGGTAACGTAGTAGCATGCTAGCGTGCCAGTTTATAGATCGGTATGTTATAGTAATATATTTTGTGTAAACCGCTACATATGACCATAGGACACTGAAAATTAGGCTTCCCGTCCGCTCAGCCATATACAAGCAGTGTACCGGCGGATTAGTAGTTAGGTGGGTGACCACTAGCGAATCCCCACTGTTGTATGTTTCTTCTTTTTTTTGTTTCACATCTCTTTCAAACTGGGCGATTTACCCGTGGCGTGTGCCTCCCTTGAGCAGAAGAACAGATGCACGATCACAGTTCATCGAGCCACTGATATTCAGCATGTCCAACCTTGGTCAACCCTGTGTTGTTGTTGGAATATAACCAATTGGCCGCGGTTTTTGGATTGACTGCACCACTGTGCACAGCTTTTGCAGGCCATTTGCAGAGCTTCTGTGTGGTTCTCTCATTAGCCTCACCCCTTGTGGCGCCGTTGATGCTGTCAGGCGCTTTACTTTTCTCAACCCAATCGACTACAGCAAACATAGGATCAATGGGGACTGGGCCAGTGCCTTCAAAGCAATGAGCAACGCCAGGCGCTAAGAACACTCGGTAGAACTTGTCATCTTCTCCAACACCTCCCATCCTGTGCTCCACCCACTCTCGATATACGAGCTATTCTTGCAGGGAACGACGGCATCGGCGAGACCATGCCAGGTTATCATCTTAACACCCGAATCGCGGAGAGCAGCTGATTCGGCTGTTTCAGCCTCCATAGACTACTGTTACTCGTGGAAGGCCTGTGTCCACGTCGCGAAATAGCGTTCTCGTTAAACTGCAGAAAAATCAGTTCCAGGTGGAAGGAGTACATCGCGAACTAGTGGCCATTTGGGTTTATCGATCTTACGCCATCAGGGGATATGCTTATGTTTGCCGTGGACGAAAAACTCGCGCCAGGTGCAAGACCATGCCAGAACTTGGCACCAAGGGCACTTTTCGGACCTTCCCTGCTCTGGCGTACAACATCAACCATTTGCGATGTAAATTTGACAGCAGCCTCTCCATCGCACTTGATCTGGCTCCCAACAAGCTGTTCGGGGTTGTGTTTGCAATCCTCTGAGTCGATAAGCACCCCATCCTCGTACCCATCCAACGAAGGTGTGACGTATTCGTATTTCCGACAGAGTTATGTCCGGAGGTTGTTCGTTACACTCGACCTAGACGCCACGATACTTTGTTTAAGCGTCACAGTGCGTCAAATGAAGACAATAGTTCTTTTTCCCATCGTGGCCAGCACTTGTTCGTACCCGATATCAAGGGCTGATACGAAGTTTTCGCGCTTTTTGAAGGTTCCGGGACTCTGAAGTACTTTAGACAGCGGTTCGCTGTTGAGAAAAGCGTATTCCTCAGCGCTAAACTTTGGTCTGTAATCCTCTATCAAGTTCCATGTTTGGCTGTACATCATGCCATGTACGTATACTTCGCTGTAAAGCTCATACTGCAGCTGCCCGTTGGCATCTGTACCCCACAAGCAACTCCGATGTAATCGCCATTTTGGATCCCCTTTGGAACAAGACACATGTATCGTCTGGCAGTGATGCATAGTTGTGTTTCATCGAGAGCTGAGGATAGGAGAAAATCTTTTGCGTAAGGAAGCTCGTGGTTGACCACGCCAGCCAGAAAGCTCTGCAGATATTTTTGGTACTCGGATTCTAGCTTGACTTCCGGTTCTATCAGAAACTCCTTGTAGTCTCGACTACAGAGAAGGGTCTTTGCCAAAGCTTCTAGAATAGTCTCGCCATTGATATATGTAGAAGGGGAAAGAGTAAGTAGTCGCTGTTCTGTCGACTTCACAAATTCTGCCAACTCGCAATGGAAGTCACTACCACGCTTCTCTGGATCTAAGCATCCGCTGGTATAGATGACGATATCCTGCATAATGAACTGTAACGCAAGCGACTGGATGGGTAAGGTTTTACGCTTTCCGCTCGGGGTAAAACAAGTGTACAAGTCGTCATCATTTCGCGACCGGCGTGGCATCTCGGCAAATCTCAAGGTGTACGGATTCTCCGCCTTCTGTGTCCCCCCAGCACGGTAATCCTGATCAAGGAAGAGAAGTAGGTCTGTTGTGTAGCGCCAGTCAGGCACCCATGAAGGCAAAGATAAGTCGCGTTGCTTTGCTCTTCCTGCATGTAGAAGCATCTGATTCCAATCTAATAGTACGTTCTCACCAATCAGCTTGGCGCATTTGATGCAGACAACTTGCCAAGGCAGCGAGTAATCGACTTTGGGTAGTTTGTGCGCAAAAGAACCTCCGGATCTAAAGTGCGCTTGGAGTACCAATCCATAAGTAGCAAATATCTTGTCGCGAGGATCTGTGGCCAGGCACGCTGACATCATTGATAAAGTTCCCTATATGATTGTGCTTCTTCCACGAGAGATAGAGTGACGAGTACCCTGGATGTGGTTCAAAGCTAGCAGAGAATCTACCATTGGGTCGTATTCAACCCAATCAGGAATCTGCCAAGTCTTGGGGGCCGTGAGCATCCAGCTGATGGCGAAGAAGTTATCCCATGGTATTGAACGACTGCCGCACATAACAACGGTGACCTTACATAGAGCGGCCTCTTGTTGAACCCAAGCACGTCTTGTCCACGGTCGTTGCACCAGGGAACATAGACTCTGTACGAGCTCGCGTCTTTCGGCGGATGGGCTTGCTTCGTTCAGAAGATAAGTGTTCCGCGGCTGGGAAGAGTGCTGAGAGGAAGTCCGCTTCGATTGTGCAAACTCTTCCAGAGATCCTGAGATGTCGAGATTCGCCGCGAAGTCCATCGCCATGTCGCTATTCGTACAGGCTTCACTAAGCCAAGCCACGACTCTACGTGCCTTTTGATAGATGTCCCTCATCATGGGAACCGGCTGAGCTTTTCCCCCATCATCTGCTTGGTTTATGCAAATGGAATCCATCCAGAGAAGCCGATCTTTGTTTTCGAGACGGAGTCTCTGAAAAAACTGGTACGCGTTGGGCGTTACCGTAGAGTTGCGACCGTTGCATGAGATGATGTGCGTGACGGTGGGTCACCCCAGGTGTATGATGTTGCTTCGTAGGTGTTGACGGCATCGTCCAGATTGGTCGACACAACCTTGACGTATACTTTGTCGCTTGGGTGTCCTGCAAGGAGGCTGATGAGACAAACTGGGTTGGTCCCTTCCAAATGTGCATACAGGCCATCAGTAGACCCGTGCAAAGACAACACCGAAGTCATCTCGACTAGATACTACTCGCGGCTCACAGCATAGCTTCGTGTTGGTTAAGGGTCAACGAGGGCTTTCTTGAGGTCAGGCTGAAGCCAGCACGTCGCATCGTTGCTGCACAAAGGGGGCGAATGAGAATCGCAAGACCTCCCGCATACGGCATATTCGACCGCCATTGTTTCCAAGCTAGAGGAAAGAGGTCATCAACAACGATTCCAGGAAGACTTATCAGGCCATTGTGAATCGGATCGGGATGCGATAAGCGGCGTCTTGCTAATGGCTTTGATGGAGGGGTAAATGGAAGCTGCAAGAGCTGGCGATTCGCTAAGCGCTTGGATTCGGTATGCCATTGCAAGCCACGGGGGCTGAACACGCCTGCTGCCTACAAGGCTGTACAGACGCGTCGTCAGCCTTGTGTATTCAAGCGTTGATAAGACTCATTTGATCGTGTCTTGAGTCGAGTGAGCATCACGATTAAAAAGAAAGGTTGTGTTCGAAACGTCTGACCCTACCCTGATTTCCAACGTCCTTCACGCGTGCCTGTGCGGCTTCCCCCGCGCGGCCCGGTGACGATCCCTTCCGCCCAAGCTCGGCTTGATCGCAAGACGGCCAACGCCGATTCCGTAACACCCAGCTGATTGGTTTTCCGATGGGTCAGCTTGAAGCTCGTCCTATGCAGAGGATATTGCTTTTTGAATCGATTGCAGCGAGAGGGTCAGCCCACTGCACGCGTAGACACGGGATTTGACCAACGAGCGGGCCGCGCCCCACCCCTCGTCGCATCGGCCAGCTGGGGACCTTGCATCAGATGACTAGCTGCAACACCAGCCGGTTTTTTGTTCAGTCTTCGAAAACCATCCTCTGGGGCCCATGGCGTTCGTCCTTCTGCGTGGTTGGTCTGGTAAAGACGACCTATGATTTACCCAGGACATGCGAACTGCTGTCGCTCGACCCCCAACGTCTCAACACACAGCTCGCAAACTGCTGTTGAACGCTCTGCATCGACAGAGACACACCTTCTCAGTCCGTTACTGCGAACATTGAGATTTGCTGATGCTGAAGATGATTCACAACACGTTACCTCTGGTACTACATTTGCGGAAAGAGGGAGTTTTCCCATGACCGGCAATTAATCAGTTCAGCTTTGTGGTGATGGAAGTAGTGGCGGCTGTGGGGGCGGCGAAGACACAGTATGGCTTGTCCGCCGCAAGAGGGATAATCCTTATCGCAGCTGTCATTATAAAAGGGCACCAGGCTAGCCATGTGGTTTAGCCGGTACGCAAGCATTCCTACATAATACCTCCTTTTCCCAAAGCGCCTTCTATCATACGTCTCTTTGTAGCCCTACTGAGGCGGATTGGCAAGAATCGCCTGTCTCACGCGATCACATGGCTAAACTTGACGAGTCCCTTCCAGAGAGGTTTGAATCCTGGATCGAGTCAAAATCTGAGTGTACATCCTCCCTGACCTGTCGCATAGGGCCATTCGTTCCGAGATTCTGGAGTATGATCACAAAGCCTATGATAAGATTAAACCCTACGTCTTTGACCCTTTGCCCCCAGCCAAGAAGAGAATTCGTCTGTTGCAGCTCAATGGCGACACACTTTACTGCCCGTCCATATATTGTGAACTTATCGAAGCCGATTATGACAACACCTTCCACATCCCTACCAGAGCCATCGATGAAAGTTCCGCAGCCTTTCAGCGCTACCGTAGTGAACTTCAGGGAGTCCAAGGCTCAAAAAAGAGGCTTAAAAGAGAATACGAATGGGTGCAAGAAAACAGAATGAAGTATGAAGCTTTATCATGGTGTTGGGGCAGAGACGACCCAAACCATGCTGTAATCATAAACAAAGCTGGAACCTCTTACAAGATGAGGGTGAGGAAGGACTTGGCGCTAGCCTTGAAATATCTCCGTCATCCCGAAAAGACAAGGTTAGTCCTCATAGCATAAACCGCATACGTGACTTTCGCTAACACTATACCTTTGGATCTGTAGAACACTCTGGATAGACGCCATATGTATTGATCAAGCTAATTCCGAAGAACGCAACCAGCAGGTGCAAATGATGTCCAGGATTTACACGAGATCATCGAACGTCTGCATATGGCTTGGGGAAGACGACAATGCAGACGAGCGTGCAATCAAATTCATACGCAAGAAGATCACGCATCTGAAGGATTTCGATACGATTAGTTCCAACGAAATCTATAGTGAAGATTGGCACGCATTGATGATGCTGATGCAGAAAGAGTGGTTTTCCCGTCGCTGGGTCGTTCAAGAGATTTCCCTCGCCAAAAACGCTCGTATCCACTGTGGCCCATACTCCATCCCCTGGAAAGAGTTCGCAGTTGCTGTAGAGCTATTTGTGGAGGTCGAGACCGCTACGCATCGATTGTCGGAGGTGATGTGGAAGGACAAGAAGTTTCTGCATGTACCTGGTATGTTCGAATACGTCTCAGAACTTGGAGCCAGTCTTCTTGTAGGAGCAACAGGCAAGATCTTTCGTACTCACAAAACCCCAATGGATGATGATCATGGCGATGACGAAACCGCTGAAGATATGGTGGCGTGGATGGAAGAGGTACACACGATCGATCCACTGGACCGAAGAAGCCTTCTCAGCTTGGAGTATCTGGTCACGACCATGTTCATCTTCAGAGCGACCGAATGTCGAGACTCGATCTACTCCATGTTGGCTATAGCCAGAGACGCTGCACCGTTCGCAGATCCGGACCGGTCTTATGATGATGTATCACTTACAATGACACTCTTCGATTCTTTCCTCGCAGAAAAGCCATTCCGAGTCGACTACGCCAGACCATACTCAGATGTTTGCCGAGATTTTGTCGAGTTTTGCATCCAGCGCACACATGCGCGTGAACCAGTGCAGGCACTGGATATTCTTTGTCGCCCCTGGGCATTGGAGCCGCCACAAGGTAGATCTATACGTCTGTCGCCGGAACGTTCAACTAGGAACCGAGGACAGGAGCGCCTGAAACCTCAACGCGAGGTACCATGGAAAAGATTAGTTTGCCAAGTGAAGTGGGAACCAAGGCAGCCCGAGTGGTCACTAGAAAAGCCCGAGTGGACGTATGAGAAGCCTAGAAAGATTGAGAGAAATGATTGGATCGATGATGACCGTGAAATGGAAGAATACTGGGAAGAAAATAGGAAAAAGGAAATAGGAGATGTGACAGAACCTTGGACGTATACTTCCTGGACACACACTCTTCTCATGTCCCATAAAGTTACGTGGAAGAAACCTGAGGGATGGGACAAGGTCGAAGCGCTCGTTGCGGTGTCAGCCAAACGTGGACCAGCAAGGAAAACATCACCGGAAGATATCGATCGCGATCTAGACTTGCCGTCATGGGTGTGTCGCGCCAAGAAGGCACCATTCGAGCTTTATGCACATCCCGGTATGCACATCAAGAAGACTGGAAGAGCCAATGCAAACCCCCTGGTTGGAGAACCAGCGGATGGTCATCGAAACTACAGCGCTGCGCAAACCAAAGGCTTGACACTCAAATCTTCTGAGGGCTTCAAATTTCGAAAAAGACCGTGCGCATGTCACTATAGCCTCTATGTTCGGGGGTTCGTCATCGATGCGGTGAAAACAGTAGTGGAAGCTTCACAGGGAGGAAACATTCCTAGATCTTGGCTCGATTTGGGTGGTTGGGAATCACCGTATGACAACGATCCACCGGGCGAGCTCTGGCGAACGCTTGTCGCTGATAGAGGCAATGACAATCGGAATCCGCCCAACTACTATGCCAGAGCTTGTCGAGAATCAGTGAGCAGAGGAGGCATTGCGAGTGGTAGGGTCGATACCACAGCTCTTATCAACAACGAACGCAATTCGATTATCGCAGAGTTCTGCCGAAGGGTACATGCTGTCATATGGGGTCGATCCATGTTCAGAACTGAATCTGGAAAACTTGGGATCGCATGTAGTGACGTGAAGGTTGGTGACAAGATCTGCATTCTCTATGGATGTACAGTGCCAGTCATCTTGAGCGTTCAACACAAAACACCTGCACAACGAAAGCAGGATGAGTTCGAAGACCATTTTGAGGCATTTAAATCTTGCTACGAAAGGTTGGAGAGAATCATGGTGCGAAGATATCGGTATAACAAGAAGAAGTCGAAGGATCCAATGTGGGAGGCGCAGGTCAAATCAAGTACTGAAAGGCTCAAGAATGAACTGGACTTGTTAAGACAACACGCTAAAGAAGACCACGAACGACAGAGGGAAAGGGCCATCACCAGGGAGATAATCAGGGCCAAGCTTAAAGGGAAAGAGAAGGTCATACTCAGCGAGCAGGACAAAGAAGAAGATGAACAAAGCAAGAAAAAAAAGCAGGATACTAAGCAGCAGACCAACGTTTCCGTGGCGACCAGATTCCTTCATTTCTTCGTGGACATGGTCTGGATCATCATCTCCTGTGCCATCTATTTCGCATCAAGATACTTTGACCTCCCCAACTGGGCCGCCACCCTTGCTCCAGTCGTCATAACCACGCTAGCCAGTCTGTCCGAATACGTACCGCTTGATCTGGAAGCCAGCTTGAAGCATGACGCGTCTCCGGATGAAGATCCAGACCTCGATGCTAACAGACACTATATCTTCAAGGGTGAAAGCTATGTCCATGGTTTTATGGACGGGGAAGCATTGCGTGCTAAATTCTACAAGGAAGGGAGTGCAGAAGATCGGATTTTCGAGCTTAGATGACATTATGTTGTACCCTAAGTTATCAAGCACCAATTTTCATTGATCAAGCCGAGTGCGTGGTATACTGAAGACGCTTGTTTAACAAGATTTATGCGAGGAGACAGCACGTTTCAAATACCTTGTCGCCGAAGATTGGTGCCAATTCTTGCCAGTCGATAACGATTCTTAACGTTCTCGTCTTACGCACTTTCCGTTGACGTGTACGTGTCTTGCTTGGAGACCGCAGCTCTCCGCGAATCTTCGAAGTCGTTGGAGATTTCTCGGTAAAGCTTCTTCGGATCCTTTTGAGCGTCTTCCTTGATCTGCACTTTCCACCTGTCCCAGACCTCGGTTCTTGGAAGCATGTTCGATGCTTCTACCCATTCATGTACATCGTCAGCTTGGCCAAACCGCCTTATGAGTTTTGCGTATATGTGCGTTCTTGTAACGTTTTGAGGATCGTTGACACTCTCAATCATGGATAACTTCGACAGCACGCACTGGCTATTCGCCCACTGGCCAACAAGAACATTAGCCTGCGCTACGATATTGAGAATAACGAAAGCGACTTGGTCTGCCGTGCTACCATTGGGTATACTCGTGAGGAACGAGAGCAGAACCATGAGGCTGCCCATTCTGGTGAAGAGCTGCCAAACTGATGCTGGAATCCCCAGCGGATGTTCTCGGTAGATAAGACCACTGCTGGTCCAGCTCTTCACGTCTTTACGACTTCCTTCCAGAACAAATGCTGAGTTGCTGCGACCCATGATGAATACAGCCTCGAGCCCGTTCGGATCGTGGACATGATCTCGGCCATTTGTCGAGGGAACAACATTGACGTGCTCAATGAGGCGGATTATGATAGACCAACCGGTAAACGTAATGCAAGTCGCAAGCGAGACCCAGGTCGTCTGATCACTCTTGCATATACCAAAAATCAAACCGGCGAAAAATGCCCACGTGGCACACGTCCAAAGTGCCAGAAAGGTCTGACTCTTCCAGTTGACGCTTTTTGACTTGGAACCATTGGTCGGTATTTGGTATACGGTATATCGTCCATCTTCCAAGAGTTTATTTATCTTTAGAGCATTCGAGAATTGGATGTTGCGCAGCGGGGCACTTTTGACTCCGTACGGTGAAAAGTATGTTTCAGCGCTCGTGTCGAGTAACATATTGTAGGATCGAACATAATTCTGGAGACCGACAACTGGAGCAGCCACGAGGCATTGGAGGAGTGATCGCCGGCTCAATCGGTAATTTCGCTCCTCGTCTTCGCTGATCAGGACGATAAGCGAACTGACATCAAGTGTCCATGGTTGCAACTGTGGGGGTGCGGCCATTTAATGTTGAGCGTAAATTGCAGGCAGGTTTGTAGATGTAACGTCGGTGTGAATTCAAAATGCAAGTGTTGAGCCCATATTTGTATACATGATTCCATGCTGACCGGTGACCGGTGTGGACGCTGCGCCACCTTACCTAGTTAACAGCGCAATCGAGACAGCACTTTCTTAGGATGATTTCGATGATGTTAGCCTTATCCGCGCTGCTTTAGCTCACCGGGCCTAGATGTCATTGTAGTGACTACGGCTAGCCTAGAAGATTTCCTTGGTCGCTGACATCTTGAGTTGGGCCTTAGGGGAAGCGCCCCCAGCATCTTAGGCCAGCCAAGAGGCCTGGCCGGGTTAGAAAGGCAAACCACCAATCCTCATTGTTGCGTCATTTCAGCTCATGTCGCAGTTGCATGATTGCGCATGACTTTAGGCATCAGCTGTGAGGCAGGAATCTCGCCCAGATCGCTGGTTGGTGCTGGAAGCGAACGCCCCCTCTGACGGTGCATGACTGGCTTATATTGCTCAACACCCCTGCAGACATGGTACGCCATGGCTTTCGGCTTTCTTAGTTTGTGAGAAGCCTTCTGATAGGCATTTAACAATATTTCCCGAAGACTATTCGCCTATCTGGCAATTTGTATAGCATTAGGCTTAAGGTTCATACCTATTTTGCTGGTATACGTAGCTTCGCTTGCTATGCAACTGGAACGAATGGGTAATTACACAGGCATGCTGCGGAGATCTTTAGTAAAGTACACATGCAAAGATACTGTATGGATAATCTCGACTCGATTCTTAAGGAATAAAGGCTAGGTGTTCTCAGTCGTCGATCAGCCCGACTTGTATGCTGAGGCTAGCGATTAAGATTTCAACAGCAACACTGATACACGCGCGATGAGTGGGCTGCAGCTGAGCAATCCACCATTGTTAGGAATTTATTGCTGTCTGTGCTCTTTGATTTTATTTCTAACGCATGTCTATTCATCTAAAGTTGAGTACTTGTAGAACAAGGTCACGCAATAACAAGTTCAAGCATGCATCAATCCCAACCTATCATTGCCCAGACGACTACTATCAAGCAGCAAAGGTACAGTTGCCGCGATCGTAGAACGAGGTATTGCCACATTGCAAGCCTAGTTCCTTACATCACTCCTTACGTCTTGTCCTCACTGTCGTTGTCGTAACCTTCACTGTGTCTCCAATACTCTCAATTTTGCCTTCCTCCATCCTTCCAGATCCACCATGCCCCGATACTTCATTTTCCTTTCCTTCTTCCAGAGTATCAGGCTGCACGACAGCTGGGTTAGGATTCTCTACGATGAATGTCCCAAGCGAGCACGGTTTTGGGGTAGTTGTACCGGACATTGCTGTTAGGAAGACGGGTGAGTACAAAAGTATTTATTCAAAGTATATGGAAACCTAATGTCGGCATAAGATGAAGAGACATTTAAATATGTGCAAGAACTGATAGATAGTGTCAGGAGTGTTTGAGAGGGATGTTGGAAACGGCGGTTGATCACAAACGATCGAGAGGCAACGTAGCGTGGGCGAATAAGCGTTGCTGTTAGCTATTTGCTGTTGCTGACAAGCAAGGCTATCTCACACATTCGTCATAGCTCATACAGAGATTCCTTGTCTGCTGTTATATCGTGGCGCGCACGTGGACATAGTCAAATGACACTTGTGATGTGGATAGTCTTTTTTTGATATAGGTAGATCATGGCGTGGGTGAATAGATAATAAAGCACTTGTGTATTGGAAGCAAAGAAAGTCAAAGGACTAACATGGTGATACATTTGAGCAAATTTCTATCTTTGTCTATTTGTTTTACTGCTAGGTACAACATGCCGATATCCAGCCGAGTAATAGGCGTCTTAATCTATGCGTACCGTCACACTGTGCTTTCCCCCGAGCTATATCGCTACTTATCAGCAGACGGGAAGGGAGTCAGCACTTCCTAGGCCAGAGCAACCATTGTTGTTCCTCATGGGCGGACCATCCCTCCCCGCCTCCTTCTCAACGCCCAAGTAGTTCATGCAAACATCCTTATTGTTGCTACCACAAGTACCAGTGATAACAGCGGTGTCGCCAAAGTTGTTGTTGATAGCAACAAGGTCCGAAGTCATACCGCTGGCGCGAACATTTTCAATGACGACTTGGCGAGGACTGTTTGCTTGGTTGTTGGAGCAGTTACCGCAGCTACGGTAGAGTTTGCCCGAGTTCGTGACGGTGTAGTTGCGAATAGTTACGCGGCCTTTGCCGTTGTGCTGGATGACCTTGTCGTTGGCGCCTGTGGCGCCGCCGCCCTCGATGAGGACGTCGCCTGGTCCAAGAGCGGTGACGGCGTCTACGGTGATGTTAGTTTGTCATAGTTTCGTTTGTGAGGGAGGAGGCTATCGCACCTTCGCAGACGTTCCTGAACCAAACGTTCTTCAGGGTACAACGGCCGCGGCAATGGATACCTGCAAGATATTAGTGAGTTGTTTCCAGGAGTAGAGGGTTGGAAGAATGTTACCGTCGATCTGGTTGGGACCGATGATCAAGTTTTCGATGGTCACGCCATCGTCAAGGATGAAGACTGGCGGTCCATTCGTCTCGTCATCGCAGGTGATGCCGCTGTCAAACTCTGCCATGCCGAAATCTCTGTTTGCAGAGATGCGAGCGTTGGAAGCACGCTGGACAGTGCCGACTCTAGCAGGGACATTGAGAACCTGGGCAGAAGCCAAAGAAGCGGCGAGAGTGGCAAGCGTGAATGAAGTGAACTGCATGGTGAAAGAAGGTTGGGCTGTCTAGAAGCTGGAGTGATGAATGAGTGTGGAGGATCTGGGCGATCGGGTTGTAATGAAGGTCTGAAGACTTGAGAGACTTGGAATGTAACGAAGGTGAAGATGCTGATGGAGCTGATGATATGTTCAAGTGAGACAGCATGGAAGTTATATACTTGAGCATTCTCCTCGAGAGATTACTACAACACTTGGTATCTTACGACTCTGAAGACTGCGAATGCGAGAGCGGCCAATGCATCTAGGGGTGGCATGCATTACTCCTCTTGGTATCCGGTATCAAGTGAAAGTCAATACGAGATGCTTTGATCACGCAAAGCACAAACAGCACTCTAGCGTACCACATCTTTGACACCGTAGCTCAGTTGGTCTTGATCAATCCAGGATGCATCAAGATCTAGACAGATCTTGCACACACGGCAGATTCCGCCTGACCTGGCGTCACTGTAGTAGCTGTCTTGGTGCACTGTAGTCATCTTCTAAAACATCTGATTCTGCTTGGCGCCTAGCTAAACTATCCCTAGGCTGCTTTCCCAATCAGATGTTTGATGGTTGAAACCGGCGAAACTATATTCTCGGCTTTTATGCTGTGGTGTTAGGGCGGGATAGTGGCGTAACTAGTAGTTTGGCGTTTACCCTCCACTGGTTCTCTGTCTGTGCGCTCAATGCGTTGGAACTCCCCGATAAAGTGTCCGTGCACGTTTCGTGCTACGGACTATAAGATCGAATTTCCTTGAGATTTCCTATGTTTGCCAAAGTGCTTTTGCTTTTATCGTACTTGCCCTTTTATCTGTGGCCAATGTTGATTCTAGAGGGTATTCAAGTACCTCTTTCAGGAGCTATCTTGTATGGTCTCCCGCCCTCTTCGCGCCGCACCTCAATTGGCAACCACATATCCGTCCGCGCGGCGGTCTCAGAGCAAGACGCTGTTAGCAATGATAGAAGTAGACGTTTTGGCTTAGCCTGAGAGCGTGGCGTGTCCAAAGTAGCTAGTAAAATCAATATAAACATCAGCTGCAGTATCGAAGTCTCTCATCGATTTCCCGTCGATCATAACATTCTGACAATCCTATACTTGTGCACATTTTCCTATCTATCACAGTCTCCAATTCCCCATTCAGGTCAACGCACTCCTAGCCTTATTCATACGGTTTCATAACCTCATTGCCCGCCACAGCTTCCGCAAATCCCGGAATCGCCGTTGAATGACACCAAGGCTTCTGCTCAATCTCCTTGCGAATCTGTTGTGAGAAGCAAGTCGACCAGCCCAGTCTGGGTAGTTGTCGTGTTACCGCCTCAATCACCTCATGGCTTATAAGATGGGGTTGCCAACCCATGTTATCTTTAAGTTTCAAGTTAGTTAAGATGTGTATTTCATCGCCCAGAAACAACAACAACAAACTCTTCAACGGAAAGAGAAAAAAGAAAGAAGAAGAAAAAACGTTCAAAAGCAGCAATAGTAACTTAGACATACCAAACTCAGTAGCAACCTGTATCAACTGTCCCATGGCACTAATCGTGCCCGTCTCGCCAGGATCCTGGTGCCGGATTATAGCTTCCGCAACGCTCTCCGCCTGTATTTTGGCGGCACCAAACTCCTGCAACTTGGCCAGAGCGATGAAGCCGCCCTGGAAATCAAACGACATGTGCGTAGACGACATGTTCTGCGCTGTAGTCCCGATATCGTGGAACAGGCATGTCAGCGCCCACGTTTCGAAAAACGTGCTCGACTTCCAGTCGGGCAAGTACTGCGTGACAATCTGGTGACCTGGTTTGCGGTGTTGTTAGTTTCAGTTTGGATAGAGGGCGTATTAAGTGGGGATTTGCTGTTGTTGGTACACGGCGAGAAAGGTGTTGTTCTTTTTTTCTGAAGCCGGATGAGATTAGGTGGAGTGGCTTACCGTAGGCGTACACTCGGAGACTGTGGTTGTACGTCTCTGTAGGCAACTCGCGCTTTGCGTAATCACGCGCTTTTTTCGTCAACTCGTTGTCTGGCCAGATGCCTGCGATGTCGACTGCGGCCGCGTTGGTTTGGGGAGCAGCAGCTTCCTCGGCAGAAGGGACGTTGGAACGGTCTCTTGGAACGGCAGTCCAGCCGTAAGATCTGATTTCGTCCGACATGATATAGTATCCAGACAGAGCTTTAAAGTGCGGGTGAATAAGAAAGATGGAGGTCGTCGTGGTTGTTGGATCTAGAGTCGAGTTGACGCAACTTTAAGTAGTCCCATGTATCATGATGCACATACGCCTTCCGGCCTAAAAAGGTTAGACTTGACATGATGCCACAACCGCACTAGCAAACACAACGTCGACTCGTTGAGTAAGCACGTCACATCGGGAAAATTGCAATTGACCACGCGCCTTGTTGTCGTCTTGGTCGATTTCATCAACTCCGGGTCACAGTCTTTTTGGTCAAAATGACATCATCTACGTCATACCTAACCACGGCCAAAGTCGCAAGCAAGTCGATCTCTGGAAATGGATTCTGTTATCATCGTTTTTTAAGTGTATCCTCCATAACACGATACAACCAATTCCTTTCCCATTTTCGGCGCACTAAAGACTTCAAACAGTTTGATAATCACTACTTTCAACTTCCTACTCACATTGTCAAGCCTATCCGTCCACCCAGCGCACCATCACCGCCTCAGCGGACTCCTGAATCCCATACTACCAAACTGACTCCCCCCTTTCTTCGGCGTCGTCAACGGATCATTCACTTCCCCACCACCCTGCACACCTTGCGCACCACCACCACCAAAACTCCCGCTGACCACCCTGCTCCCCCCTCCTCCAACCCCGCCACCTCCAATACGCCCCCCACTCCCCGGCGCCTTGAACCCCACCATACTACCCCTACTATAAACATCGTTCAACATCGTCTCCACAACGCCCGCATCCTCATACTCTTGCCACTTTCTCCAAAGCTTCAACGCCGTCACCGCGTCCTCGATCGAATCATGCGTCTCCTGCTGAATACTCTCCTGCGAGAAAGAAAGAACAACAAGTCAGCCTCGTACGTTTTGACACAAAAACAGATTGCGCTATAATGAAAAAGCCATACGAAAACAACATACCTTGAGTACACACCACGCCAAAAACTTCAAATTCAACTTCCTCTTGAAATCCGGTTTGAACCACAGCTGACTCGTATCAACGACCTGCACTTTTGGCACATGAATATTGATAGTTCGGAAATCGTTGGCAAGGGAATGTCCCACAAAGACACAACCAAGATTCAACAAGAGCCACAACTTCTTGTACGCGTGTTTGAGTGACACGGGAGCGTGCGGCGAAGTCTCCCTGCTGAGATCTCCAGGCGAGATGCCAGACCATTCAGTCAGGTAGTCGACTACTGTTTCAGTGACGGCGATGTAGTCGTCGATGAAGGGCAGGCCTGCTTGTTCGCCCTCGCCACGGCAGACAGACACGCGGGCAAGGCCTTTTCGGTCCGGACGAATAGTTTGTCGGGTACCGTCAGCTTTCATTTCGATTTCCTCAGCCTGGAGGCGGATGAATTCTGCATCGATCGCAACGGGATAACCCGGCCGCGGTTTCTCGGCTTCGGAATGCAAAAGCTTGAATTTCGTGTCTGGGGGTGGTGGATTGGACGACCACCATCGGTATAGGATGGAAGTGTCTAGGTTCTCTTTCCAGGAGTCGTCAATCTTGTTGCGGGCGGATTTCAACTGGAAGGTCAACACAGAGGGCAGTTTCCAACTTGGTTCGAAACGCAGGGCTTCTTCTTTGGGGATGGGGCGGACTAGGAAGTCGTTGAAAAGGTGCCATCTGTCTTCCAGATCCTCTTCTCGAGAGGAAGGTGCGGTGTTGATGGTTGCGACGAGATGAGGCTTTTGATGCTCGCCGCTGTTGATGTCTGCAACTATCCCGACAAGCTCATACACCATGATCTGGTGTACTCCGCGTTGCAAGTGTAGCTTCAGATCTTGGCCCTCAAAGCAGTAGAACTGACCTTGATCTACTATGATTCCGATCTCTTGTGGAAGCCAATTAGGTATAGACCACAATAGTTTTGCTTCGTGACTTTGTATAGCAGCGTTGAGCATTAGTACTCCAGGAACTGATTGAATCGTCTTCCGCTGCACCATCTGTTGGTACCGGTTGCACTTTGTGCACCAGCCTCTAGTCTGGTCTTGCCGCTCGACACTTGCCTTCAGGATTTGTGAGAAGGTGGGTCGAGGTATCCGTGTGTTCTTCATGACGTGCTTCGCCGGGTACACGAGCTCGTTCACGAAGTTCTTGCCTCCACGAATGGTCTCGTTGTTGCATTGTGCACATCTCATGCTTGCTTTCGCCTGGGTTTCCAGCACTTGGTCCATGGCTGACGGACCGGTATGACCTGGTAACATCTGCCGGAACTCTTCCGAAACCTTTTCGAGTAAGAATCGATTGAGATTCTGGATCATACTGGTGAGCGCAACATTAGGCGCGAACTCTTCGAGTAGGTTCAGTGAGACTGCATTTGAGAGGCCACTGAAAGTCTTCAGGAAGTTGGATGCCTGGCAATTGAGACCAGCCGCCTTTTCAAGCATGTCGATGAGGAAGCCTAGCTCGCAAAGGAGGCATGACTCGAAAAGACACGGTGAAGCAGTGTGCTGGAGTGCAAGATTACGCAACAACGGTGTGAAGCGGAAGAGCTGCAAAAGAGGGTTAGCATAGGAGTTGGTGATGTGCGTCTCCAGTCCGGAGTACGGTGTCTGGTTGTAGTATCTGGTACCAAGTCAGTGCAAGTGTGATTATTGTGTACCTGAACACATACGCAAAGTCGAAATCATCAACACCAAACTTGCTGTACTTGATTTCTACGTTGCCATACATGGCAGGAACATCTTTGCGCGTGACGTCGTCGAGATGCAGATCAGTCAGAGTCTCCATGGTCTCCGATGCCAGGGCATCTGGTTCGGTGAATGATTGCGAGGCTCGAGTCTTCTCGCTCAAGAACTTGGGCGCCGACAACGACTCGCTTACTCTGTCCACCTGCCGTGTTGCTTCAGCCTGGTTTCTGCGTTTTGTTCTGGGATTCTTGGCAAAGAAGCCAATCTCGGTGCGAGTCATGTTGTTGAGTATGGCGCTATCAATCTTGGGCGGAGGGGCGCCAACTTCAAAAACCAGATGACTAGGCCAGCTCGACAGCAGCTGTTCCTTGTAATATGGCATTCCAACAGTGCTCAAAGGCCTAGTAAATGTCAGTGATCTGCATAACGTCATGCCAAACAAAACCTACGTGTCTGGGCTCCAGTCCATTTGCGGCGGCGGTTGGGTATTGTGGTCGGCGGTCTCTGTAGGGTTACTGTATTCTGGAAAATGCACCTTGGTAGGAGAACCCCACAGGTGGATCTGAGAGTTGGAGTCTGCCAGCGCAATAGCCTCACCAGATGGTGCCATCTCGAAGCCAGTAAGGTAAGACTCATAGAAGTTCAGCTGCCGGAGGTTGGCCGAGTCCGGGTTCATGAGATCGATGACCTGCATCTGGCCGTTCTGAGATGCTATAAAAGCCGTGGTGGACATGCGGGGGTGCATGCGTACAAAGGCTGCACCCGTGTGAAACGGAATGGGAGGCAACTGTTTGAGCGTCTTCAAGGAAAACACATTGGTGAATGGGTCGAGCATGTACGCGTACTGTTGTCGAGGAGACCAGCCACATGTTGCGAGGAAGTCGCCCTTAGCGTCCATATCGCTGATGCTACCAGTGTGTCCTTCGAAGACTTTGATGACGGAGAGCGAGTTTGAGTCCAATATGTGAATGCCGCCGTTCTTGGTAGCGGCACAAAGATACTGTCCAGCGCGCTTCATAATGGTATACTGTGCTTCGGCCGGGAGCTTCCACTGGTCAGCGAATGTCAGCTTCTCCAAGGGACACAGCATACCGTATGTGTAATCAAGCCCTTCTCCACATCCACTTTGAACATTTGCTCTTGACATCCTGCGACAAGGATCTCGCGCGTACCTTTCGAAGTAAAGTTCATACATTTCATGTCCTTGAACTCGGCGCTCCTATATGCTGATAGTCAGCCGTTGCCCATGTGCGTCATTGGGTCCCTTCCTGTCGCAGACGTACGTCAGATGCCATTGTGTGAGCCCGCGGCGATGGGAGTAGTGGACGCTGTTCCTAGAAATTGAGAGCACGCCCTTGTCGGTGAAGAGGAATTGTTTGACTGGGCCATCAGATGTTGCGTGTCCGCGGTATGAGGTATATCGTTCGAGATGAGGGCCGAAGAAGGACGTGACGCGCCCCTGTAGACTTGTAAGTCCCGCTGCACTCGGCACGGATTATGTGTGAACGTACTCACTTGGTTGTTTCCCGTCCATAGCAGTTCTTGCGTCGTGTCAAATGCGAATGTAGATATGGGCACATTAGGAAGATGTGGTCCTGGGGGCGGCAGTTGAGCAATGGCTAGCTGTGCAATCGTCAGTCGCGGTAGGCATAATTTTGAGCACAAACGGGGGCATACCTCATCCCAGTCCGCCTCCATACTTCAGTCGCGTAATGCAGTCCAGTAGCTCGACCGAGCAACTCCGACATGCCTTGTGCTTGTCTGTTGGCCGGCGCGTCGCGGTAGCTGAGGTCTTGCGGCGTGGGGTGAGGTCGGAGCTAAGAGACGCGAACGTGTGTCTTGGTGGGACCGCGGGGCATTCGGGAACAGAGCCGCACCCACCGCGCTGGAAGGCACGGCAGCATGCCGACAGGTTTGTAGTCTCGCAGCACACTTTACGGTCACAAAATTACGCAGTCACACATAGCTTTTTCACGTGTTTCATTCCTACGAAATGTGTAATGGACTACCTAACACACCACGCAACCATGGTGCATAAAACAAGTGGCTAACATACGCCCGCATGGAAGGGAATGCGAAGAATAGCATGTCTTACCTGACACCATGTCCGGCCATAGCCATGGAAGATGCTTGGCGAGCAATGTCAGATGAAATGGGTATAGAGCGCCTGTAGAGCGGTCGTGCTTAGTGAGATGGCTCAATAGACGGAAGTGTGCACCCAAGAGTCATACCGAAAATATGCAAATGCCGTAAACTTCGTCGAGGCACATGTAGGTTATCGTGACAAGCCGTGGTATGAGAGAAAACCTGTATCAGGTCAGCTCCGTGTTCTTCTGCAAAGCGAGTAGCTTTGATTCTTGGTCAGCCATGGATCACTCCATATAGCTGTATGACCGCGTATGCCTAGGTCTGAGGTTGGCCCAAGGGCAACGTAAGCAAGAGGTTCAAGTATCAAGATGATTTAATTCCACAATCACATACCACAAAGTGTCCGTTGGCCGTCTTTCAGTGTACTCAAAAGCGCTTGCGGTCGGCAGAATACTCTTCGTCCTTCTCGGCATCACCCTTGTGGTCGTAACGCTGACGCTTGTGTGTCTCGGTCATGCCCTTGCCAGAGCCTGTGAAGCCGACTGTGACATGTTAGTGAGAGGGTACAAACAAGGATGAAAACGGTTGCTCACCTCGGCTGCCAGCGTCAGTACTAGTGCGGAACATGGACTCCTTCTTGACAACGCCCTTCTTAGCACCCTTGCTCTGAAAATCGGCCCAATTCGACTGCCTCTTCTTCAAGATGCCCTTGTTAGCTATGCGACTAGGCTTCTTGTCCTCGTTTACCTCTAGAGCAGCGTTCTTGCCAGCGTGGGCGTTCGGATTCATGCTAGCAGGTCCTGAGATGACGTGGGCGCTCGAGACAACAGGCGCAGGCGGAGTTGCAACAGAAGCAGGCTCGGTATCACGCTTGCGCTTGTTCGCAAGAGGACGTACGGCAGTGCGATCGACGGTCAGCGTATCATCGTACTCGAGGAAGCGAACAAGATACTTGGGTGCTGAGACGGAGCCGAGGATACTCTGGATCTTGGCCTTGTACCAAGACCTGTCAGTCCACTGGGCCTCGCAGATGTCGCCAATGCTAAATGAGACTGTCTTCTCGGGCTCCTGCTTCTCCATAGCCTTGCGCAGAACGGGGTGCTTTTCAGGGTCAAATTTAGGACCGGCGGGCTCAGCGGGGGACTGGGGGGGGTGAGCTTCGAGAGCGGCGAGCTCAGGACGCAATCGCTCAAGTTTAGCATCGTGTTTGGCGATTTCGTTCAGCATGTCTGTGCGCATGAGCGTCATTTCGTCGGAGCTGCCAGTGCTGGCAATGAGCTTGTCCATCTCTGCGAGCTATGCAATATTAGCCAAGTCAATGCGACAGCCTGGTGGCGCGCAACTCACACTCTCAGCCCATCCTGCGCGGAGTCCCTCCTCTTCGGCGATTGCCTGCCTCTTGGCGTTGATGGCGTTCTTTGTCTGCTTGGTTTGGTCCGCCATGTTGTTGTGGAGTCTGGTGAGTCTAGTGGGTGTGGTGTTGTTGTGGGGTTGACTTGTTGTAACTCGCGCCTGCGATTGAGGAAGTCGCGACTGGCAGTGACGCTGGACTTGGCAGGCGCTAGACTTGGCATCGACCCACATAGCCTAGACCCTTTTTTCTCCGCGCTTCAGCCCTACTAGTGATTGAGCGCGTTTCAATGCTGTAATGAACCATCACCTCCAACTTCACCACCTGGCTACATTTACAAGGGTGTCATCTTGACACGCGCGAATCATGCGGATGTCCGTCGCGTGTATGATGGTCTCTCTAACCTAACATGGTTCTTGGCATCCATGAGAGCCAGATGTCTTGGCACCATTTCGTGCGACTTCATCAACGCTAGTGGACGGAGAATTCCTACAAAGCCCTGTCTATTGAAAAAGAGTTTTGAAGCGCGAAGAAGCTTGGGTATTCCCTGTGCCACACTTCTGAGGCGGATGACAATGACGCATCATGCGTAATGCTGAATCAGAACCTTGAAAGCATCTGTACGCCTCTCGCAGTGGACTTCCATAGAGGGCAACGTTTCCACATGAGCAAACATGGATCGACATCTCCCTTGATGTTTCTGTGCGTTGAACATGGCTTGGCCACAATAATAATATGATGGAGCACGTCTCCAGAGTGTGGCCGCCACTGGAAGAGTAGCCACGGAGGCAACGGCAGTCGTCCAAGTCGAAATGAAACAGCACAAGCCACAACGTGTGCCTATGATATGGGTTAGCACGTTAATGTGCCCAGATGCGAAGACAGTATTTGAGGTAGTTTTGAGGAGCCATGTTGGCTGCCTTGCCAGGAACAGGAAGCGGTGATCTGCATGTGCTGGTCTGTTCTGACTGTCTTCGATGGCGTTCTTCTCCTACCCCACCAAGCTTTGTGCTTATCAATCACCTCACAGGGAACCTCATGCTGAACCTGACGTGCAGCTGCGCCCTTCTCTAACGCCGTGCTTCTGCGAGAACAGTCACACCTTTTGATCCAACCTATCAGTGACGTCGCTCACCCGTTCATCTCCTGTCGGCCGCTTTGTGACAGGCCCAGCATTGTCGCTCCGAAAAGTCGCCCGAACCAATCTGCTAGGGTGCCGCATTAGACCCGGCGTCCAGGCTGTGAGGCTGCGAATTGATCTGTTACGCCATTCCTCCTTCACCATCTGACCACCTTTCACACAAATTGTCTACGTTGCCCACTACCTGCTCGCATTCCCCTCCGCGGTCGTCAGAGTGAGTGCGCTACACCCTTGGACTGCTCTAGCCTGGTACAGGCCCCCATCCCCAGACCCGCCAAACATTCGTCCGCCCGCTGGCCTGTGTCGGACCGCCCACTGTAGACTCTTCGCATCTACGCCAAACGTCTTGCGTCACCAATACCAGCTTCGTATACCCCAGCGTGCCCGCGTCCTCCACATTTTGCGGCACTAGGGTGGCGAAAACGGTTATCGCACGTGTTTGACCGATAGCGCCAGCCCCTCCGAACTTCCGCATCACTGCGCGGCTCAGACGAGCGACATCACCCGTAAGCTCTGCTCGGAGCTACACACAACACCACAGTTCCCGCAACCCCGCAAGTGCAATTTCAATGGCCGGAACTACCAACGACTTCCAGAACGGTGCGCCCTTCTACCTCGATGCGACGCAGCAGGATCTCCTCCTTGCAGCTCTGGCGTCGAACAACCAGAACCCAAACGACCTCTTCTCCGCTGGCTTCGACAATGGCTCTAGCAATAAGCAGTCTATGAGCAGTTCGCAGTTTCAGTATCCCCTAGATAGCCTCGATCCCGCATACTTCACCTCGCCGCAACAGCAGGCGCCCGCGAACAACTTCAACAACAGCATGGACGAGAGCCCCTTTGTCGACTACCTCGATGGAGAAAATAGCTTCGACTTCGACAACGCAGACGGCGACATGATTGGGTCGCTGCCCGGCGACACGCCCGGCGATTCAAGCGAAAAGCGGAAGAGCCCGGGTGACGAGGGCGACGACGATGACGAGGGCGGCGGCAAGCGAAGAGAAGGTGAAGACAAGCAAGCAAAGAAGCCGGGGCGTAAGCCGCTGACTTCGGAGCCTACGACTGTAGGTGAAATAGAGGATGCTCACTTGGTATAAACTGACAGCAGCTATAGAAGAGGAAAGCCCAGAACCGCGCGGCCCAACGAGCTTTCCGAGAACGCAAGGAAAAGCACCTCAAGGACTTGGAGACCAAGGTACAAGAGCTCGAAAAAGCTTCCGATGCCACAAACCACGAGAATGGGCTCCTGCGGGCTCAAGTGCAACGGCTGCAGATGGAACTTCGCGAATACCGCAAACGACTCTCAATGAACAGCACCGGAGTGACACGCACTCCACCACTCGCTGGAGGCTTTAGCTCGATGCTGAACAACAATAGCAGCAATAACAACTTCTCTTTCGAATTCCCACGTTTTGGTGGACTCCCTGGCGCCCAGCTCCTAGACAACGGTCCTTTGGCCAAGAAGAACGCATCAGTTTCGACAAATGCGTCAAGTCGGCACAACAGCACCGGACCTGCGCTTAGTCCGACCAGCAAGGCTAATGGCCAGCTCACAAACTCTCCAGGCGCTATGACAGGCAACGGGCAGCGTTCTGGCAGTCTGAACGGCTTCTTCGGTTTCGACAGCAGCAAATCGAACAACAATGACACTCCTCGCAGCAACACCGAGAGCTCTACTAGCTCACAATCACGCGTCTTCCAGTTCAACAGCGGCTCATCCAGCCATTCAGATTCCCCATCCAACTCCTCTACATCGCCCACCAATCAGGACTCGTCGTGCGGAACGACCCCAGAGCCAAGTCATACCTCGCCGAATCAGCAGGCGGACACAATCAAGGACGGATATGTGTGTCACGGAAACTCCGAAGGTGAGGTTCTCTTCTGCGAAAAGCTCAACATGGCCTGCGGCAACCCTCGTAATCCCATGCCCCGTGCGATGTCCACATCTGACGACAAACCTTCTCCTGCAGTCTTTTCACCCACCCTTTCCAACGCCAACAACAACAACAATAAATCTCCCACACCCGCATCGGCGGCGCTCAACGGCATCGATTACTTTGCGAACCAAAACGGCGGACAATTCGATCCGATGCTCTTCGGAGAATACCGCGATACGCAGAATGCAATCGTTGGGGACGGCAACGACTTTACGAATGGCTTCTTCAACGATGCTTTCCTCAACACTGGATACGGTTCTCCCTTCCACTTTGGCGATACACCGGCTGTGCAGAAGACGAATCCGCTCGAGGAGATTGAACGCATACAAGATGGGGAGGATGAGGTTGTTCCAGGCGAGGATGTCAATTCTCTGTTGAATTGCCACAAGATTTGGTACGTACAACATGCCATGGAAAAAGAAAATTTTGAAAGAGGAGAGTTGGGTAAGAGTGGTGTTGCTAACGTGTGTGATAGGGATAAATTGTCCAGTCGACCGGATTTCAAGGATGGCACCATTGACATTGACAACTTGTGCTCGGAGCTGCGTGCCAAGGCTCGTTGTTCCGAGAGCGGCGTCGTGGTGGATCACAAGGACGTTGAGGCAGCGCTTAAGCGTTTACCGAAAGATAAGCTCCTCGGATAAGTTTTGGCCCTCTTCTTCTTCCTTGTATCGGGATATATGGCGATTATAAGGCGTATATAATACACCTGTTTTGGAAAGGGAAGGGAGGGAAAGAGGAAGGAGTTTTGGTTTTGTTCTTTTCTTCATCTTTTTCATCTTTACACGGCACAGTCACTCGTTGAGCTTTTGTTGCTTCTAGGCAAAAGCTCGCAAATCACGATGATGATATTTGCAAAGCAAGGGAGGGGGCATATTGGCGTTTATGATGACTACGAAAGATGGCTATGTGGAATACACTGGTCTGGCAAATCGATTCTTGAGGGAGGTGGGGGTCGTTATTGTTGTTGGTTGGTGCTTTGTGGTTCAGACAATCTCAGCTTCCTTCTAGGTTGTATGTTCAATGAAAGTAACACTTTTTTCATGTTTTGCAACGTCATGGGTTTGGTGCATGTGGGTTTATGACAGCTGTGGTAGCGATGGTGCCTTGGGGACGTGCGTAGAGTGGTATGCATATAAAAGCTTCTTCTGCAATGTTGCTTTCCTTGTTTCTTACACTCCACGTCCTGACTGTATCTGTCAAAAAAGGTGCTAGTACAGTTCATGGTGCTTGCTTCTTTTCCAAAATACCCCAGAAGTAACGCATGGTGCTTGCTCTCGTGTGTCGTTGGGCTTCACCCAAGATCCTCTTTCAAGACCTTTTCCTAAAACCTACTGAGCTCCTCGTTCTCTCTGGATGACTTCAAACATCGAACAAAACGAGCTATGGTGCTTGCTCGGTTCCAACGAAACACTACAGCATTCACTAGATGCGTTCCGCCGCCGCTGTCTTTTTCAACTCCATCGATTCCAAGGCGGACATCACTCATCGATTTTGGTTCTTACAAATCGCTAAACCCACGAATTCATGAGCTGCTCGCTGGATATGCTGTCAGAAGAAGAAGAAGAAGGAAAGAAGGATGTGCGCGGTGCGCGGCATATAAAAGCCTACTTCTGGAGCATTGTGGTTTGTCGTCTTACACTACAGTCTTTCTTGCTTTCTCCAAAAACCTACGGTAACAGCTTTCATGGTGTTGGGCTTTTCCTAAGATGCACACTATGGCAATCTATGGTCCTGCTGCTCTGTCCTGCTCGCCTCCAAAATCCAAAGAGTGTTCAGTCGATGGCGCCTGCTGTCTTACCAAAACTACCACTGGTGATTCCATGAGCTCCGCTGCTTTTCCTTGCCCAGCCTTATCGAAAAGAGACCAAGCCGATGAAACGAAGCACTGCGCGACAACAAAAGATACTCATCTCTGCTCGATGAGAGAGACGTGTGCTCGTCTCCCTTGCAAGAACGAAAAATATGCCTGCGCAATAAATATGCAGTCTGTCGGGGTTGATATTACATTCTCAATTCGTTACTAAGAAGGAACATGGTGCTTCTGGCTCATTGGATTTGCCGGCATGGACAAACGTGTGTTGTGCATCGCATATAAAAACCTGTTGCTGGAAGGGTTGACTTCTTTTCCCACACCCAGCCATCAATCTACATTCTTCAAAAGTACAGAAGCTAAATATGTATGGTGTCTGCTCTTCCCAAAAGTCCCCAACGGTTGTGACATGAGTGTTTCTGCTGGATTTCATCCAGTTTCATCAATCCAAAAACATGAAGGTGGTCGATGTCGGCTTCACCTTAACATGCTCAAACTCCTACGGAATTGATAGAGAGAGCAACTCATTAGCAGATATTCGAAAACAGGAAAAGAGAGATTTATGTCGCTGGTCTGAGTGAGCACTACTCGACTCACAGCACATTCTCAAATCAAAAGGACAATCACGAATACATGGTGTGCTCGCTTGTCGGAGGTGCTGACGGCGAGAGACGTGTATAAAAGCTGGTCTTCCAGCTTTGTATTCTTTTACATCACCATCCTTCCGTTTGTCACCAAAACTGGGCACGCTTCATGGTATGTGGTCTGGTGAGTTCAGACGCTGAGACCATATTCAAAATGTGTCCGTGTGTTTCACGAACAAACTGGCTAACCTCTTTCGCCATGGGTGTTTGTCAAAAGCATGTATACAAGAACCCATGGGAGTCGGGTAAGCTTTGTGCACATGATATGTCCAACGGAGCGCTCTATGTTAGCAGTGAAGTGGAAGATGCTGGCTTCTTCAAATTGATACAGCCAAGGTCCCATGAGCCGCTAGTAGGTTCTACGGACGGGCACGTGGAGGTGTGTATAAAAGCTTATCTCACTCTGCAGAGCCTTCCTTTTATGCACATTCGCTTTCGAGCTTATCAAAAGGTTCAACAGATCAGCTTATGTTGTGTTGAGATCCAAAAGCCAACACCTCTTTGCTGATGTCGCGGTGTCTTTACGGCAGGCAGGTGAGCGGCCGCTTCACCCTTTGTGCGCTTTGAATGTATGTCTGTAACGCCTGGACATCGATAAATGTTCAGAACATGCTTCTTTCGCATTCCAAGGTTAACATCATGTCACCGAAGTTTAGCCACCGCGCCGCTATAAACATGGGCCATGACCATATGCCTTTCGGTTTCGAAGTAGTGGGCATTGAGATACGATGATGATTTTAACATGTCCCAAATGGTACAAAACAAAGCCGCCCAGCCTAACTCTATGAATGAGAACTGTAACATTCTTTAGTGAATGTTGTCTTTTGTCAGTCCATCCTGAATCTTGTCAAACACCAAATCTCTTCCAATTCGCCGGATCATCTCAGCTCCTTGCATCATTTCTAGATCGCATTCTCTGCCTTTCTTACGCTTCCTCCGCAACACTAATCTCAGTCGTCTTCCTACTTGCCCCATCACCCAAGATATTTTCTTCACTCGAATTTCTAGCTCCGCATGGACTGAGGTGACTCCTACTTGTCCTCTTTCCTGTTGAAAGGATAGAGAATAACTCTATCTCGTCGCGCGTGGTTTTCTTTCTAGCGTACATGACGCCGCCGCTATTGAATGTGGGATACCCTTCTGTAAGCTGGTTTGATGGTGCGGAGGACGAAGACGAGAAGAGGAGTTTCACAAAGAGTGGACGGTAGGCTGGGGCGCAGGCAGACATCATGGCGACGTTTGCTTCGATTTGAGAGAGGAGGAGGATCTGAGATGGTGTTAGTCGCTCGTCGATGATAATGCGCATGATCTAGAGCAGACTCACAAATATGCCATCGTACCCAGCATCTTCAGTCACGGTATAATTGTAGAGAGCATAGAGACGCAGGATGGAGGCCAATGCGGCAATGCATCCTACCATGAAGATGCCCATGAGCGCGACTGTATCTCATGGTCAGCATTTAATCGTTTCCGTCAATCAATGGAGTATAGGTTGACGTACGACGCTTTCGTAGGTTCATGTTCAGCTGTTTGAACACTTTGAGCGGCATCACCAAGATGACCACATCGGTGACGATGTTCACAGATGCATTGGCGAAGTACATCTTTGACATGTTAATGCAGCCCTCGGGGAACTTGCTGTCCCACGCTCGTGATGGGTTGGCGCCGCATTCGAATATATTAACGAAGGTGACGGTGACAGTTTGTATGATGATGAAGCCTGCCGCACAATGCACCCAGCGTCGAAAATTGTGGTGTGTAAAGATGCGATGGTAGAGAGCTAGAATGCTGGCTTTGACGAAGAAGAGGGCCCATGGATAGAATAGCTGGTACACGTACCTGTTCGGAAGTAAGATTAGTATACCTGGGCAGCGAGTAGTAGCATAAGTGTTCTTACCAGTGTTTGAGGGTCGGTATCAAGGCTTCGTCAAGGTTGAGATCTTTGCTTTTCCGTCTGTCTGTGTCAGTCTGTGATGATCCCGATAGCATGATCAACTGCGACTTACCCAGTACCATAACTAATTTGGAGGCCACTCTGGATACTCAGCCCAACTGTGACTACCAAGGCGGCCAACATGAAGTAATCATCCAAACCCACATGACGGACTATCATCGCGCGGCAATACAGCCTGAGTGAGATTGCTATCAACGAGAAGAAGAGGAGCACAGTGATAGTGATAAGTACCGGTAACTGGCGCGAACCATTGTCCCTCGTGATATGGGTACCGTCGGCTCCCATAGTGAGGTCGATTGTGCACGTATATCTGGTAGTAGTGCCAGAAAACATCGCCAGGCATATGGTTATAAGACACAATGGATTGTCAACTGCGCCGCAAATGGCCTGGTCTACCGTGAGTCGTGCGCATTCCATGAGAACGGAAGCGAAAGGAGATCGATCTAACGAGATGAGCGATGAACCAATCTTATCACGTTGTGACAGTCATGATTTGCGGCTTAGGCCACAGCTTGCAAAGATGGCAGCCGTAGGGCTCAGCGAGCTGCCACGCCGTAAAGGTTATTTGTTGTGAGATGCTTGTTCAGCGAACTTCCCGACACTTCAAGGTTTCTGGCGCCCATAGCACGATACGTGGTGACTGAGAACATGACACATTGATAGGAATATGGGCAACTTTGCTGAGACGAAGATTTTGTTTAGTCATCTAGAATGAATTGAGCGGTGTTGACTGTGGGCGTCTTCGCAGACCTGATCGAAGAGGAAGGGATGATCTGCCAACGCTATCCCCATGGTCTAGTCCTAATTAGGTCACGCGAACCGCCCTAAAGCCTTGCCTTCCCCTTCCCCTTCCCCACCGTAGCGCATAATCAGATTTCCCATCGACACAGATGGAGCTCAGGTCAAACACATCACTACCTGTCTATTGCCGAATTATCTCATCAGTTAACACTCTAGCCATCAATTTCTAGGATGCCTCATCCATCCGTTGATGTTATCTGTGACGATCGAGTTTAACGAGTCACTGCGAGAGCGGGCGACCCCAGTTTATCTAGCGATCTGGTGGAGTATCACCTTTGTTTCGCTCCGCAAATGTATCGCCGCCATTTGGTATCTATCAAGATAACTAAAATATCGAAGACATATTCGTCGTTCAGCCGTTCCAGTCAGTCGCGAATTTCACAAATTTCCTTTGCCGCATTCGCGGCATCGGCACATATGGCCTGAGGATATACCGGCTCCGGTGATGCCTGACATCCTGCAGGATGCAGTTGCTTGCATCCCTTGCTTTTGCCGGCCCATTGCATGCGACCAAATTCGTCCCGTTCTCGAAGATCCAATCAGGCAGGAGATGCACCAGCCTGGAGGCGGACCGTATAAAGGACTACAAACAACCCAACGGTTTCTTCGAATCTAACCGGGGATCGAATCTTTACAATACCTCGGCACGACACCTCTCTTTGCGTAAGGGAGAGCCGTATGTGATGCATTCTTAGGTTCAGTATCGCAGCTCAGATCACCACGTGTTTACTGAATCATGCAAAGTGTCGGTTGCTATATTCCGGTGTCCAAATTGCATCCTTTGGACTCAACATGTGCTGTGCCACATTGGTGCATATACCTGAATCGCCGTACAGATGTGGAGCCCCCCGGACCCTGGTATTCCCACCACAGTGCGAACGTCTAAATCCAAGACAAATCCTATGCTTGCCGCACTTATACCCACATCGCAGCGCCATACATTAGCTTGTCGTGTTCCAAGGCCTGGAAGAGGCTGGATGCACGTTGAGCAGCGTTATTGAATCGATTGATGGACGCATAAGAAGCTCGAAGCCCATCGTTCTTTACATGACAGTGGATGATCAGTCTGCTCGCCTCACCTATAGCTAGCGGTTTCGATTGATATAGCAACTCCACCAGACACCATGGTCCAGCTTCAGCTCATTGTTTCGTGGCTTTGCTTGGCATCACTTCCATTTGCAGCAGCGCTTCCTGCAACCGATTCAGCCGTGTGCAAAAACCCTATTAAGCGGCTGGAATGGTAAGGTATCCCAGCTTTGACACACGATCGCTACTCTCTAATCAAGATGTCATCACAGGAGACAATTGTCAGACCCACAGAAACGCAGCTACATCAATGCCGTCCTCTGCTTAACGACTAAGAAGGCCAAGTCGGGAATTCCAGGAACTATCAATCGATTCGATGATCATCACGCTGTACATGTCAGTCAGAGTGACAGCATTCATTTTGTAGGACACTTCTTGCTATGGCATCGTTACTTTGTCGACACATACGAGAAAGCTCTTCGCGAGTGTGGTTATACGGGCGGTCAGCCGTACTGGGACTACACGATAGATGCAGAGCCTCAGAACCCCAGCTCTACCCGCATTTACGAATCTGAAATCTTCCAACCGGATACCGGCTTTGGCGGCAATGGTATCAAAGTCGAGCCTACCCCTGAGCAGAACTTTCTGAACCTTACTGGAGGAACGAGCGGAGGATGCGTTCAGACTGGCCCTTTTACCCCCGATAAGTTCATGGTTAACTATCCTGGCCCACCATCCTGCCTGCGTCGCGACTTCATGCCCCCTCTCCTCAACACTTGGGCAGATCCAAAACTGGAAAAGGCGCAACTTGAAGCACCAGATTTTGTAACCTTCGACCGCACGATGCAAGGCTCGAAAACTGTCTTTGCCCCAAATATTCATGGCAGTGGTCATTTTGGTGTTGGCGGCGTATTAGGACAGGCTGGCGACCCTGCCAACTCCCCTGGATAGCCATTGTTTTACCTGCATCACGCCAATCTAGATCGCATCTACTGGAAATGGCAGCAGCAAGATTTGGAGACTCGACTTCGGGAGGTTGGTGGACCTATCGTTGCGGAGAATTACCTTGGCAAGAATGTTACGCTGGATTTTGAGGTCAATATCGGAGAGCTGGCGCCCAGCAGGAAATGGGAAGATTTGATGCATGTTCAAGAAGGGCCATTTTGCTACACTTATTAGAAGTATCTAAACTCACTTTCCCTTGTTCTAGACCCTGCAATGTATGTTATGTGAGATGTTGACAATAACAAGATTCCAACCTTACAGCATGTACACAGATGGTCTCTTTCGCTCACTCGACAGTGATGAGTACCAATTAGCTGAACCATACCTGTAGTTTGCAACATTATGCTAACTACGTGTTTCGCAATCAGCTACATCTCCGCCTCGAGCAGTATATCGAGAACAGTTTCGAAGACATTCTCGATTCCTAGGTACCTTTTCGCTGAGCATTCGAAGTATGCCAACGCGCCGATCTTCTCCGCCATTGCTTCACCCTGCATTAACAATCAGTAGTGAAATTATTCGGCAATAGTGCAGCAGAAGGAACGGCTGATAGATATCGAGGTAGCTTTACTTACTTCCGCCATAGTTATTGGTGCCCGGCCTTGTTCTTTCAGTTCCAAGATTGTTTCGCCATCATATCGCAGATCTTGCTTTAGTCCCAATAAGAGGACGAGATCCCCTCCGCATATGTGTGGCTCAATCTCAGGAAGCCACTGACCATGTTTAGCACAGGATGAGAGGAGGAGGAGCTGCAAGACAGTGCTCTTACTTTTTGTACAACGTTGTGAAGTGACTCCCAATTGTCGATAGAGAAACACAGGCAAAAGATTTCTGTTGACGGATAACTTATCGAGCGAACCTGATGAGCTTGTCTTGTTGGTGGTGAAATAGCATTTAGGACATCATCATTGCCCACTGTATCCCACAGGGTGCACTTGAAGTCCACTTCGTGTCTGAATTGGAACGTCGCGAGGTGACTTTCGAAACCTGTTGGCTCATAGGGCTGTCTAGAGCTTAGTACGGAGTAGTGGTATCAGTGCTTCGGTGTCCCTCACTTCAGGGAAGGACCCATATGGACCCTTGATTGCAGAACTACAGATATATGTTAATTTCGAAACGGTTCCGGGACCGTACTCCCCGAGTCACTTACTTTATGAACCATGTCTTTCCGCACTTCCCATCGCCAACGAATGTCCAAACGCGCTTCACTTCAGAACAGACCTCTTCAGAGACTCTATTCTCGTCCACCATAATCTTATCTTCGCCTGGCATACTATTTTGGATGATCATATCCCCCAGCTCTTCCGTTTCCGCTTTGCGCATGCTAGATGATTCGAGAGGAGACTGTGCGTGACCATCACCGCTTGTAATTTCCTGCTGAGCGTTATCAGAGATAAGGCTGTGAGTCATTGGCGAACCCAGCATTATAGTGTGTTGCGAGGCCAGAGGACTATCCGCAACGCCGGTACTGAGATCTGGTAAGCGGGTCAGATGATCCAGGGAGACATCCGGCTCATCCTGTAGTGAAGCAAGCCATTCTGACATCAGCTTGTTTGGCGCTAAGCCGTTCACTTTCCAACCAAACTCAGACACGATATCAGACCCATCCCCACACTCTTCAACGAAATCGTCTCCAACTACTGTCGATGCAGATGCCACGACAGTTGCTGCGGTTCTGACGCAATGTTTGAGATGGCTTGCACTCGCGTTATTAGTGTCCTGTCGACTAAAATATTCATAGAGATCACGGGATTTCTCGAGCAATTCTGTGACATCTCGTGCGATAGTGCGCTGTTGGGAACTGGAAGATATTAGACAGAAACAATCGTATGAGTTACATAACTCACAACATCACAGACTGAAGTGAAAGCTGGAGAACGTCCTTGTAATCCTGGATGCTTTGCCTGTACATGCCGATCTGATCATTTGCATCCTTGAGCCGAATTGCACGTCGTGTCGAGCTCATCCACCTCACATCTTTGTTGGTAGATACAAGTAGTGCTTCTAGCCTCTTCAGAGAGTCGCATCTATCATCTAGGTTTGTCTTCAACGATACCCAGTGTTCAC
The DNA here is from genome assembly GCF_004154835.1 of Alternaria arborescens. Taxonomy (NCBI): domain Eukaryota; kingdom Fungi; phylum Ascomycota; class Dothideomycetes; order Pleosporales; family Pleosporaceae; genus Alternaria; species Alternaria arborescens. Next base: position 194,550 of record NW_021167886.1, read on the forward strand.
CGATATGGCCAGTCAGAGGCGCTCTGCTGTCCAAGTCCTCTAAACCATCTTTGATTGTATTGAGAACAGTCTCGAGAAGTTTCAGATCTGCTAGCATTGCATTGATGTTATCTTTTGCCTCGGTTGCGCCATTTTGAAACTTTTTGAGCTCGATGACTGTTTTGCCAGTTAGGTGAATTAACGGAAGGACACCCAAAGATATCGAAAATGGGTCCATGGCGGACAGGAACAAAGTAAATGAGCAGACCGTAAGACAGTTTGGCGGACAAGATTGCTGTAATCAATTATCTATAAGCTCGAGTTGCTGGGCGCGGGGTACTGAAGGTGCAGCACAAGGCAGCCTTCGACCTGGCGAGACGCCTCCCCATGGGCAGTGCAGTCCCAATCAGGGTGCCGATTCATCTATTAGCACAGTAACATGACCTCTGATAGGACACTCCACTCCCATCTTGCAGGAAACCGGTCAGGTTGGGTTGCGAAAGACGCAGTGGTAGTAGCACAAAGCCAGCACATTGCATATACGATTCATGATCGTAGACTCCTGGAATATTTTGCGCAGCTAAGAGAGCAAGCGCAAGGATAAGAAATACAAAGAACAAAGCGAGAGAACCTGACAGGGCCATCTCGACATAGAAGCAACACTCCGCCAGTAGCTGCGCTTAATCATCTCTGAATCAGCCCCGCGCGCCAACTTAGCCGAACCTTCAAAACTTCACACACAAGCAACCACTCTAGCATACCTTCTCTTATTCCTCCACGCCGAACGTTTCCAAAACCGGGCTTTGCAGCCGGACTTGAAGTCAATTCGACCTTCAAGTTCGGCTGCCCGATGTTTTCAACCACCTTGATCGTTCACAGAACAATTGATCGCCTTTTTGGCTCAACTAACCTCTTATCATTCAGTTCATAGATCAGCCAGCAGATGTACTACCTACCGTTCACACACTCTCTCATATACCAATATTCAGTACATAGTCACCGAAGCAAAAGAGAATGGGAAACCACTCTATCCAATACCCACAAGTCTTCATTACCACCACCACCATCCATCTATTCATCCTCCTCCTCTTCCTCCTGCTCCTTATTAACACCCGGCGGCATCGCCGGTATACTAAAATCCTCCAAGCTAGCCCACTGACTACTCTTTCCCCATCCACTCCCAACACCCGTCGCCTGCGTCATCCCAACACCCCCATCCAACAACGGACTACTACTCCCCCACGCCTTCTCCGGACTAGGAAAACTGCTCGGTATGAACAGCGGCGGCGGCTTGTTCGGCGACGAGAAAAGCGCAGGTTGAGAGCTCGGTATGCGATGGGGCGTTGTATGCGTGCTACCAAACTGCTGAGTGCGCTTGTGGCGGGGTGTGGTGTGAGTGCGTTGTGTGATTTCGTCGACGGTAGTTGCTTGGCTGGGGTGGTATGCCGATGCTTGTTGTTGTTGACGCGAAGGGGGCGCTGTGGTCTGAGTTTGATGGGGAAGCCGAGGCGTCGCGTTGTAACTGAATGCATCGGGTGCTGCGCGGATACTGGACGATTCGGGCGGGCGTGTGTGCACGTATTGCGAGTAGGAGAACCATTCGTTTTGGAGCTGTTGCTCTGCTTTGCTGGAGTGTGACTCTTGCGTTTCATGTTCGGGAGAACGAGGGACTTGGATGGCTGGGTCGTCGAGATCAGTTGACGGCTGGATTGAAGTTAAAGGAGGTGGGGGTAGTTGTCGCCTGCTTGATTGCGGTGGCGTTGGATTGGGTGATGTATAGGGTTCCTCCCAAGATGAATCATCGTTGATGACCATGGGTGTAGATGGACACGTGTACTGGGGGTATTCTTCGATGACTGGAGGCGTCGATCGGAGCTGCTCTGTTTCCTGAGGTAGTCCTCCTTCAGTACTCGTGGTTATGTCGCTTGCGGTTCGGCTTTCGTCATTTGGTGGGTTTGAATGGATTGTGGGTAGTATTGTCGCATCTTCGTCTTCATCTTCTTCATCATCGTCGTCATGCTCAAGTTCTTGCTTGACAGTAACTGACTCCATGGATTGCGACGAGCTTCTTCCAGTTGAGGATTTGTTTGGCTCACCGAGCTCAGGAGAAGGTTGGTTGTCACTTCTTAGCGCGGGCAGATCATCTGATTCCTGTGATGACCTAGATTCGCCCTCGACATCCTCCTCATCTGCATCAGCACATGCCTGATCGATCTGATTAAGCATTGCTTGAGTGTCAGCGCCAATAAGCTTGCCAGACGCAGTGTCAGGCCGACTGAAGAACAATCGTGCACCCTCATCCTTGCGATGTTTGTTCGCAGGTAAATCTTCCTCAATCAAGTCCTCGTCCTCGTCTTCAGAGTCTTGGATCGTGCTTTCAAACTTCCTCAGTGTCGGCGGAGGTATCGGCGTCTTTGATGGCATTTTGAATGTCACCTGCTTGCGTTTCGAGGGCGTGTCCGGTGCTAATATCGGGTTGCTGGAGCATGCCTTGAGGGGTGATCGATGTAGTTTCTGTGGGGAAACCTGAGTCGACAGGGGTGAATCAGCTGGCGATTGGGAAGAAGGAATCACGCGAACACGTCGCTTTTCTGGAGTTGATAAAAGGCTGAAACGGGCTTTGCGAGTCTTGTGCTGCTTCTGCGGGCCGTAAGAAGCGTCTCCAGTCGCCGTGGCTGGCGGTACATTTCTACGTCTAGTTGCCCGGGTTGTTCGTGTGACAGGAGCCTCGATAAACTGTGTCGGTTTGTAGCTGTCTTCGCAGTCTTCACCCACCTCGTCTTCCACTGACTGTACCACCACGTCAGGAGTGTCTTGCGAGTCTACTGTGGGCTCTTTCTTGATATATTGATCTTCCGAATTCTGTTGTATATCCCCTACAATATCATCTGCAGCCTCCTGTTCTTTGACGCTATTGCCTTCAATACGATGAAGTCCTTGTCGTGCGAGTCGCTGCGCTACAGCATCCCCGTAGGTCTGACTATCCCGCTGTTCTGCCTCATCATCGCTCAGTGCCTCATCCAAGTCCTCATCAGACATGACTTCTGGTGCTCGCATACGCGGTATCATCTGCGTCAACGTGCGCTGCTTTCTATCGTTTTCGCTTTTGCCACGTCCCCAGCTCAAGCGCGAGCTCTGTTTGACAGGCTTGAACTCAGGTCCCTCGGAATCTGGCAGTGGCTTCCTCCCATCTACCAGCTGTGTCATTGTAGATTGCCGACGCAATGTACGTTCTCGATTGGTTTTGATCGCTGTCGCGTCGTTCGCATCATCGGCATCGATTGCCACGCGTTTCGAGCGACGATGATTCTTGGGCGAGACAACTGTTCGTCTGCGCTTTGACGTAGGTTCTACCGGCTCTTCGTCTTCACCACTATCTTGTGGCAATACACCGCTACTCCTCTTCTTGGTCTTGCCCTTCGTCTTTCTTGCCGAGGGCTGCTCTTCTTCCTCTTTCACCCGCGGCTCGATTGGAACTCCTCCATCCTCTAGGTCTTCTTCCAGATCTTCATCACTGTCCTCATCCGAGTCTGCGACTACGGGAATACTCCTTGTCTTCATTTTCTCTGGCAAAAAGATCATCTGCCGCTTTGCGTCATCTCGAACTGGCGACGAGGGCCGACGCACTATCTTGCGCTTGTGTGGAAACTGGACCTGTTGCGGCACTTTCTTCGAGTAGTAGACTTTGTAGTCGGCATCTCTATTGCTCGAACGCGTCCGTGGTGTCATTGTGGGTGGAGTATCGATAAGGTAGGGAAGTTGGTACCTTGGTGACGCGACAGCGACGCGTTGAGGGGACTAGCGCGATGACAGGGGCACGCGTCATCGCCACCTCACCCTCAGCCCATATACGCCCGTGATCGAAGCAAGTCATCAATGCGAGCATGCGCAGTCATGTCTTGAATGTTTGACTCTGCTATGGCTGTCAAGCATTGCTTGTTCACTGTTTGCTTGAATCTGAACAGACTTCAGATATCGACGTCATAGACGCCAAAACTAATATTCTTGCCATGTCGCTATGTGAATCCCTGTCCCGAGCTTGGCTTATTGAACTCGTCACAAATCACGCATCTCAATGTTTGGAAGCAAATGTGAATGCGCACCGCCTCCATTGCTTTCGCGATCCCATGCCCACCGCTTTGCAAGAGAAGGGTCCAGTGTGCCGTCCAGCATCGCGACAACATAGCGGCCGATTGTAGGCATAAATTTCCAACCATGGAATGAACCTCCAGTTGCTAGATAGAGACCCTGACAGTGTGGTTGTGGAGTGATGATGAAGTCTTGGGTAGGGGTTACAGCATCCCTAGATGGGTTAGTCTGTCGTATTGCGAAGAACGTGGTTGCGCGGGAAGGACGGTCCCGAGGTCGTCACGGGTGGAACGTTGGAAAGAGGTGCAACTTACCAACAGACACGATATTCGTCAAACTTGACTTCCTTCCCTGGCTCGCCCAGTATACCGTCTTTAACGAGATCGAGACGTTTCTTTAGACCTTCGTTTGGTCGCCTTTGTGCCTGGTTAGGCTCACTCGGTGGAGAAGAGAACTCTTGACCCGATGCCTCGTGTTTGATTGTGTTTTTGTAGGCTTCGTCTCTGCAAAATTTGACTGTATATGGCTCTTTCTCGGATAAAGGTGCTGTCAATGGCATCACCTCTCCTGGAAGTCGTCAGCATCATGCTATGTGAGAGTTCCAGGTGTCTTACCACGTGTGGGTGGGACCCCATGTACAGTCACTGGTATTTTGGTATACTGTTGGCCGTGTTTTGGATCGAGGTTGACGATACCAGTGATCACGGCTCCAGCAACGAGGCGGTCGTTGACTTGCAATTCCTTTCTGCTAGGCGCACTGTCGGCAAGCAGTTTTGCTGTTCCTGCACCAGTGGCTAGGACGATGCGGTCTGCTGTAATGTTGGTACCATCCTTGGTTAGAACTCCAGTGCATCCGCCGTCAGTACCGAACGTCAAGACATCGATCTCCTTTGCAGTGTATTTGACACCAGAATTTATTGCTGCATTAGTATAAGCGGTAAGTGCTTTGGCAGCTTCAGCCCATCCGCTGTCTTCATTCACAAACACATCTTTGGCGTTTGAGAAGTCGGTATGCTCGAAAAAGGAACCGTACTCCTCCTTGAAGCGGTCTGGGCTGACAACCTTTGCATTGACCTTCACACCGAGCTTCTTGTAGTTTTCCAACGTGTCCCTGCCCAGATCGGAATTGTTAATTTTGATTATGCCGCTTTGGTAATAGAACGGTTTGAAGAGTGGGTCTTCTCGCCACAACTGTATAGCCTCCAATGCTTTCTCCATGTAAAAGAGATCTCCATAGTCAGCACGCACGACTTTGTTCCAGTCCCAAGATGCGGCGAGTTGGCAGGGGTACTGTGTTCGGTCCACTAGATGTACGGAAGCTTCGGGGTATTTCTTGATCAGATGGTAAGCGGTAGAAACACCAAATACTCCAGCCCCAATGATCAGATAAGATGGCTGTGAGCTCATTGCGTGTGGTGGTTCTGGAGGTCGTTGCCTAGCCCGATGTTGGTGGCTGAATGGGTGGAACGGGGCGAAGCGAGAGAGGTTTCGGTATGACGAAATCGAGGGCTTGGCTATCTTGGATAAGGCAATCATGAGGCGGTCAACACGAACCTGAAGGCTGCATAGTTATAGCTTTGTCCTGATGGCGCACTGCACTCAGGCCGAGAAGTCGTGATCGCTGCTATGATAAAAGCGACTAGCGTTCTTTCCTCAATGCTAACGCATGCAGGCGCAGCCGTGATGACCATGTAGGTTGCCGCCACGGTCGCTTGCCAGTTCTCTCATTCAACGACAGGGTTCCCCGCTTGCTTTCCTTATCCCCCATCAGCCTTAATGAGAGATAATGCGCCAGCCAATAACACTTCCGGCGAAATGTAAGACACACACGTGTAGTGACTCTGCCCAGGCATACGTCCACCCGATTATAGATGTAAATGAGAGAAGTACGCTTACCATTTACGTACCCTCGTTTTCAGCCGCGACCGCTCAACATCGTCAGCATCGTCAAGCTCGAGGGCACTGTCGTAGATCTGAGCACTTGATGCTCCCCATGTGCGTTTTGCTGCCTACAATTTGGTTAACATGCTTCGCATCGCGAGCCCGAGATCAAGTCTCTTGGATAATCACTTCGATCGAAGGTCGTCCTATGTGGCTGTCCATTAATCTTAAATATAACAGATGAGCGCTTTGTCATGAATATTGCCTTGTAAGCAAGGTCTTGTCTATCGATGGAGGGTTGCAGGTTGTGGATTAGCACAAGCACATTAGGATCTCACTTCCCGAAATCGATATCGAATCTAGCGACAGATTTCGATCGGGAAGTGAAGTCAAGGCGTTTTGGTGCGGCTTACCGGTCATCGTCCCGTTTGACGTGAATCCCTGGACACCAAAAGCAACGCACTTGGAAAAGCCACTGCCACGTCTGTACTCTTCAGTCCCGGCACGCGCCCTACTTCAGTATTTGCCAGGCCTCCGTGCACCAAGTTTGAAGCTGAGTTGATTTAAGAATCTGACAGGGTGGCTGGTTCAAGTAAGCGATAGGATGATAAAAAATGAGAAAACTAGATGTGAGGCGGACTCCTGTGCTACAGTACACCAGACACATGTCATGTTTCAGAGAGTGACGAAGTAGGGTTGTAGACGTTGTATAAGTGTGACAGAAACCTCCGCTCAAAGTTCCTATCAAGTCATTTCATCGTCTTCCAGTCTTCCTATTAAGGTTCAGTAATCTCTGCTGTTGAATATGCCTACTTCGACTACCTCTTCACCCTTGTCGTCCTCGGAGAGTTATGCAAGCGGCGCTACAAGGAACAGAGATGGTTCCTTCGCAATCCGGAGATGGATGGATGATACGGAAGGCGATCGCGTAGCGGGAAGGCACGTCGTGCTGTCTTCAACCTTCAATCACAGTTTGACCCCGTCAAGTTCCCGGGAACAAAGATCGTCTATGAGAAACTCCAGTAAGAACCAATCGTATTGTGAGAAATCACGCGAGCTGGATTTGACTGAAGTCGGAGCGTGGTGCCACTTAGATCAACTACGGTAAGTCGATATAGGAAGAGCACGATCCTCATTGTTGCTGACATCGTCTAGGATGGCAAACGACGATCCAGATAGGTCTAAGTCGTATCAAGTACCGGAACCTGAGTTGCGTGGCGCGGTAGGCGAGCTGCAATGCGTATGTAAACGTTTACAAAGCATCATCGAAAGTTTGGACAGAACAACGTAGGAGAGGTATCCACCTTGCGGTTTAATTTCCATGCTCCTACTACTTGTATGAAACTAGAAGATTCTGAATTCATGTAGCGGGCGTTGAGTGGGATCTTATTTTGTCCTCGGCAGGAGATATGAGTGGTATTAGATCAGTATTTAGACCGAGTGATTTGTTGATCATCTTGTGAATACAGCAAGTGTACCAATAAACCAGTAAACCCACGAGCATAAACATTAGACTGAGGAGTGGTAATTGGATAAACTCTCCGGTGCTGTATGTCGTGTTTTAGCTTTATGCCGTTCAAGCTGGTCGATACGCGCGAAACCCTTTGTGTTGGTACAGCCTGGGATGTCGCATTTGAACATACGCTCATGCAACTGCCAATGCGCCCTTCATCGAGATTTAGCTAGCGTACCATGTAAAGACTAGGATGCGGCATGCTGCTCAGTCTGGCGCGGTTTTACGATAAAGCGGCAGGATATCTTTTCAGATGGTATTTGGAACGTACCTAAAAGCAGAATTTCTTTCGTAAACAGTCAATTCCCCATCTGGTTGAACACCGCCTTTGTCGCATGCAGTACCATGCGGACACGTGTAGTGACCTTTACCACGAGCTTTGAGTTGTTCTATCGAAGGTACTTCTGTAACTCGCTCTTCAGTATTGCGAGGTGAGAATTTATGAATGTCCTGCCAATCGTTCGAAGAGGCACGATTGTGACTTGCTTCTGCAGAACTTTCAGGTGCTTCGACGTACGTACGGTAGTCAGTAGCCTCGGATGACATAGTTGCCATAAAATGATCCTCTGATCCAGGGGAAATAATATGTGTTTCAGGAGTCTCGATTGGCACAGATGGAACGAGAACCGGAGATGGGGCAATTGAGAACAGTATCCACTCGGCCTGACAATCTGCTCGAATGCGTTAGCTAAACGCCTAGTTATTTATGTTCATCATTACCACGCCGCCCACGCGGGCCTGATCCACACTGATCGATAGGGTATAAGATCGACTTGCCTTGCAAAGTGTTGGAAAGATTAACCTTGATATTCCTCGATGATTGTCAGTGTCCACTCATGACTTTACGAGTTTATACGCAGTGCACTACCTCAACGCTTTGTGCTTGTCATCTAGCAAATTCGCCGTGTGGCAATCAACCTCCGCTTCCAGTTCCCCTGTTTGTTCATCTATGTGGTTTGAGATAACATCTCCCATCACTAAGCTTTCCGAGAAAGTGGCAAGGACATGAAGCACCCGCAAAAGGTAATTGCCGATGTCTGTTAACGGGCAACCCGACGGGCTGACAGGCCACCCACCTGTTGTGGTCAGCCCAGAGAAGTTGGCCATCAGGTGTTGGTCGATCCAGTTTGGCTCCAGGCGGATATTCTCGAAGAACTGGCGCGTTGAGGCATCCATGCTGGTGGGGCGATTAGCGTTCAGCTCTGAGCGATGCAGCAGTTGCGCTGCGCCTGTCTCCTCATTGCTAGCGTTGTTTTCCCATTTCTCGTTTTCTCATCGCTCTTCATTGGACGGTTCCGGTGAGGGTGCATGCATGGCGGCTCAGCGCATGGCTGTCATCTGATTCGATTCGAACGGCTGCAGGTGTGAGCTTCGGCCAACAAGGCTGAGGAGACGAGAGAAGAGATTACCCAGATGTTATACCAAGCTTGCCCGCTGTCAGCCGGCCCCGAGCACTCGAAAGATCCACTTTACTACTGTAGCTAGCACTATGTCGCAATCGCACGATACTACAAAAGGTTCATTGATGATAGATAACATGCCGCCTGATCTTCCACGTTCTAAGCGCCTTCGCGCCGATAGTGCGCTAACGTTATTGTCCGGCGTCACTCTCCCTTCCCGCGCTTCAGCCGTTCCCACCCTTGCCTACACCAACACCAATATCGACGGCGGATGTCAAGATCAGCCCAGTCTATTCCAGGATGATCAGTGGCAGGATGTCTTTATTCCCGTGTCCATCGAAGACTCACCTCTCAACAGTGATGAGAATCCTTCTACCGCATCACGCAAGCGACGTAAGATCCCCTCCGTTTGGGCAGAGCTGCATCCTTCGCACATGGAAACATCACGGATACTGCGGAACATGGTTACCGCTATGTCTAACAAATCACTAACGCTCTTATAGCATGTCTATCGCCGCTTGGTGAGGCGAGCGACCCGCAATGGCTTCTGACCAATTTCCCTGAGCTCGGTCCCGACATACTCCAATTACCCGCACGTTCATGCGCGCCGATAATCGTCAATCCATTCAATGATCCTGCGACTATTCTCCATCCCCGGCTTCGGCGTTATGCAGCGCCAGTAGCTATACCAGAAGATGGATTACTCAACGGCCTAATCAAAGTTCGCTTGAATCTAAGCAGATATCAACAGAAGTTCCCTGCTGCACGTATGCAAAAGTTCCCCTGGAAGAAACCAACACATGTAGTGCCTTTGATCGACCAAGACATAAGGGATGGATTAGCGCGTCTACCCCCAGATTTTGGACGGGGACTAAAGCTTGCTGGGATGGACGAGAAGCTGTTCGAATTCTGTAAGGTAGTCAACATTCATATGGAGCTCCGCTAATACATAGTAGACCGCATCGCCATTTGTGGAGCTACCACCGTTATCCCGGCCGATAACTGTTACCTTCATGAGATCATCCCAATAGCCGTCAAGAGTGACTGTGTGAAGCATGCAATCCTGGCGCTGGCGGCAACCTACATACTGGACTACTCGGGGGAGGAAAAAGTGAAGGCTTCGGCGAATCTGCACTGGAAACGATCGGTCCTTCAACTTGACAAAGAGCTCCATGACACGGAAAGATGCAAGCCTGGCAAAGAGAATGCAGTCATCGCCGCCATGCTTTTGTTCGGCCACAACGAGGTTGGTTATCGTTCATGACACTAAGAACAAAGACACCTGACATTCGACAGAATGTCAACTGGGAGGCTACTAACTCTGGTAACGAGTGTCCACCCTGGTACAAAGCTACTCAGCTTGCGGAACAGGTTCTGGACATGTCAGATCCACTTTACAATTACCATTCAGCTAGCAATGTACAGTGCTCCAGAGCTCGCATTACGCTGGGGAACAGGCTCGCACAATACAACATCATGAGCGCTATAGCTTGTCCACTAGATGAGTTTCAGGCGAACTGCTCTTTTACTTGGCTGCTAGAGGGAGATGAACGTGAGCAACACAAGATTGTGGGCAGTACTGCACTCAGTCCGAAGCTCCTGCACACTTTTGCGCAAATAACTCATCTCTCCACCAAGCTATACAAGGTACACAACACACTTGATCGTGTTCTTCGGTAGACTAATAAATACTCCATAGGATCCGAATAGGATTGCGGCGCGCAATCTGGGCAGGGTTATTGGAGAGCGCCTACAGAACTTCCAGCACCACTCCGATCTGTCAGAAGGCTACCCCAACCGTCAAGCTCTTTTAGATTCCTGCGAACTGGATGAGAACGGCAAGGTCTCTACCGCTGTCAAGACGACCGAGCTCCTAGCGGAGAGTTATGTGGCAGCGGCGCAGATCTACCTTTACTGTCGTCTCATGAGGAAATCCAGAAGACATCCACACGTTCAGCTGATTGTCGACCAACTTCTACAGATCGTCAGTCATATGTCTACTTCTGGCCCTTTCTTTACTCGCAATCATGCGCAAGGGCGCGTATTCGTGGCCGCAATAGTTGCAGTAGAACCACGACATCGTGATATAGTCCAGACTTGGTTTGAAGAGCTTTGTCATGGGACTAGAGGAGTGAGTCACGTCATGTAAGATGGCTTCAATATCGCACAAACTGACGTCACTAGAACGTTCCGCCAGTATGGCGTACTGTACAGTATATATGGAACTGGCTCGATGCACGCCACGGGCCATCGGAAGCAGCGGGTTTGGACATGTCTGACATTACGAAAATTGATCCCAATGCCGAGCCATGGTGGGAAGATATGGTAGCCGAGATCTATGAGCGTGAGGGTAAACTGAATCTGGCGTAGCTGGTTCCATTTGCCGACGTCTTCACTAGGGAAAAAGATAGACACATGCGTATGAACATCAGGGTTTATTAAGACGGATGCAAGATATATGCACCTTTCTAGTAGGTGTAGCACAGGGTGCTTCCCTGAGTATCCAACAAATCCTTGAGCTGAACAGTAGGCGCAAGCTTACCAAGGCCAACTTCAAAGTCAAGGGTGACATTTTTACCACTGTAGTCGAAAGGAATGATCGGGCCACCGACCTGGTGCAGGCGGGTTTTGAGATCCTTCTGTTGCCACATCCAGAAGATGTGGTCGATGTTGCCATGGTGGAGGTAGAATACCGGCTCACCGGGGCTATTGTTCGCATCACCAGCCTGTCCGAGAGCACCTCCGACACCGAAGTGACCGCTTCCGTGGATGTTAGGAACGGCGAAGCTGGCCTCGCCTTCAACAGCCCTGGCAAAGCCAGTGTAGTCCTTCTGGGCGAGGACGTTGTTGACGAGCTTCTGGTCCGCCCAGACGTTGATCAGAGTAGGGACGAAATCGCGCTTGAGACAGTGGGGAGTGGGGAAGTTGACTGAGAACTTGTCCGCTGTGAAAGGTCCATTTTGTACGCAGCCGCCTCCTGTTCCGCCAACGATACCGAAGGGGTTTGTCTCATTAGTGGGCTCAACCTTGTTGCCGTTGCCACCGAATCCAGTGTCTGCTTGCCAGATCTCAGAGTCAAAGATACGTGTTGAGGTGGGATTTTGAGGTTCAGCATCTAGAGACCAGTTCCAGTAGGGTTGAGCACCAGTGTAACCGCACTCTTCCCTAAGTGCCTTTTCATAGGTATAGATGAAATAGCGGTGCCAGAGGGTGAAGTGACCGACCCAGTGGATGTCGGGTGTCTGGCTGCTGTGCACGGCTTGGAAGTCGTCGAAACGGTTTATGGCTCCCTCGATGCCAGAGATGGCTGGCTTTGATGCTAGGCAGAGGACAGCATCAATATACGCTCTCTTCTGGGGGATAGAGAGTTGCTTCCTGCAGAAGGAAAATGGTCAGCATAGTCCGAGACGATGATTCATTCATGTGATAGACTTACCATTCTTTTCGTACAATGGGGTTCTTGCAAGTCTTGGGTGCAGAGGCAGGGAGAGCCGCGGCTACTGCTGACGAAGCCAAGCAGAGCGAGGAAACGAGAATGGAAAGGTTGACCATTTTGGCGGCTAAGGATGAGGTTGGCAGCTTTGTGTTTCGGATTGATTGAAGGCGAAAGCTTATTGTCCCTGGCTGGTGATTGTGACTGTGGAAGGCATCAAGCTTTATGTGTGCCTCACTACAGGCCTTATCATACCCACTTTACCCGTCTGAGCCTCATCGAAAGATGACCATGCAACTAAAGTCCGAGCCACGAAGGGATGAGTAACGAACGGAAATAAGTGTTGAGGCATTAGACCACTTGCCGTAGTATTTGGGGCGAGGTCCGGGTCTGGAAAAAGCTTGTATGCATGGCGATTCAGGAGGGATGCGGTTGTGTGGCACAGCTGCATGGTCTTTCGAGTTGCCTTGGGTCCGAAGGATTGAGTTCGGGGGATGCAACACGTGCGAAGCGCTTCGGTATGCATATTCCGGTAGACGCACGCTTACCGGCGATTTTGGTAATAAGCCATGGCTTCTATGTGGCGCACATGCAACGGTAATTGGTCTGCGAGTATTCCATGCGCATGAACCTAATTCGCATCGAAGTTCTCCTTGCATGCTTACCTGCGTATTCTGCTGTGCCACGGTGATGATATGACCAAACGCGTATTGATCTCCGTAGCAATAGCCTGCACAATTTTCGCATGGCTGGTGATTAGAGGATAGGATGATTTCGGATGATTGCGCCCGGTGGGTCGGTCTAGAGATTCCTGTAGGATTTACCTTGCATGGCTAAGAATGGATTGACCGCAATCCTAGAGCAGGGCATGTAAATGTTACCTCTCATATGCGCTTCCTTCATTCATTCATCGTGATTAACGTGTCGCAATGACCATGAAATCTGAACGGCCGAAATAAAACTCCCCCACACCGCTCTGGTCGGCAATGCAGAAGGCGAGGCTGTGAGATATTTGTCGTGGGGACGGGAGAGCTTGCGGGACAGGTTGACCCGCTTTCGCGCTAAGATCCTGCTGGTTTCTGGGCCGTGTCTAACGTGTTCCTGATGGTCTAAACCAGCGATTGACGGGAAAACACAGGGTCAACTGTGGCGAATAGGATGAGATGGGAGGAGAGGCAAACACGGCACATAGCTCCTGCGGGATCATGGCGCAGTGGACACCGGAGCGTTCCTTTATTGCGGAGCTGTCAGTTTACCGAATTTGCGTTCGTCGTGTGTGCGCATGACCGCGAAGCCATACCTAGGTACTCTGGTTTTCCAGCATCCTATAATATGGTGATGCGATAATGCACATAAAACTAACGACTCGAGACTTCGAGAAATTTTCTCCTATGTTCGCGCAAAAGATCGAGTCTAGGAGCTGGCTTTGTCCGTCTGGGTGCCGGCTCGGCTGGGGAACGGGGGAGTTGTCGAGCCGTCCAGGCGATAACCGAGGGAAACTAGACTACTCAAAGCGAAGAGCCGCACCAACTCCAACACTTCGCGACCCAACCAGGACGACTGCACCGAACGCGCGAATCCTTCGCCCTTCCTCAGCGTTTAGCCCGTGTTGGTTATCCAATGATGGCTCGGAGATGCCAGCCGTCCCCAGGAGACTTTACCCGCGCATTCGCGGTCCTGTTGGACACACGGCAGGATAATAACAAGAAGGATTCACAAGATGAAGCTGCCCAAAGTGCTGGATCATGATGCTATGCGGCGCGGGTGGTCAAGCTTCAAGGAGGAGCAAGAATCATTCATAGCCAAGATGTTGCCATGATCTCTTTGTGAATCCCTTGTGATCCTGATGTGAGTGTATTCCGACAGTATGACGAGCAGCACGGGTGGCTATGGTATCACCTGGGACAATGGTTCGCGACAGCCTATGTTTCTGATCGTCACTGGAGTTCTCCTATTCTTCTCGACCATCGCTGTAGCGCTAAGGTACGACCTTTCGAAACCTTGATTTGTTTACTCACCGCAAGACTTGCTCACTATCTGCTAGGCTGTACTGTCGCCTCACCTTCATACGATATGTAGGATTAGACGACAAGTTCATGATTTGTGCGTGGGTGGTCGCAATCTCACTCGGTATTCAGAATGGTTTTCTTGTCAGCTGGGGAACTGGGTATGTATTCATGTGGTAGAAAGACTGACAGCGACTGACGGAAGACCAAGGCGACACAACGCCGATTTAGATCATTCGATCATTATGGTCCCTACGTTCAAACACTGGTATGCATATCAGCTAGTTTACCCTTGGGCGTTGTTATTCGTCAAAGCTAGCATACTGGCACTCTACTACCGGATCTTCACGCAAACGAATTTCCGCTACGCTGTATACGCCGTTAGTGTGTTCGTCACAGTTCAGACCATCGTAGTCACTTTCGTCAACGTATGTCATACGCGAAACCCCAGCATTTCCTCGAGCTCGAAGCTGACTGATCCAGGCTTTCGAATGCGGCGCGAAAGAGCCATGGAGAGCATGGGTCCCTACCTTTCCCAAAGGATGCAACGACCTTCCTAAGACGTATTTCTCGATGGCCTCTGTCAACATCCTCACAGACATCTTCATCCTAGCCATGCCAATGCGAGCTTTTGGGCAGCTAAAACTCCAACGAACAAAGCGTATTGCGCTCTTCGGTGTCTTCATGGTCGGAGGTATAGCAGTCATCGCGTCTATTGTCCGTCTCTACGCCCTCTGGGTATACGCTGTAACAGACGACCCACCTTACGACGACATATTTATCCTCCTTCTCTCCCAAATCGAGATAAACGCTGCTATAATATCCGCTTCAGCACCCGCCCTCCGCCCACTCCTCAACAAAGCCTTTACCTCGTCCTCGCACGACCGCTCCGGCCCAGGCTACCCAGCTTCTTACGGACATGGCGGCCAAAACAGCAAGATGTTTAGTCGCACAGCTAGAACACGTTCGAACGGACAAATGGAGCTCTACTCGTTCGGCGGGGGCAACAGGACTAGCAAGGTACCAGTAGGCGGTACGCGCAATACGAGCGAGGAATCGATATTAGGTGTGGACGGTATTACAAAGACGGTGGACATGACAATCGAAGAAGACTATGTGAGGGAATCTGTACATGGGAAGAGCGGAGAGACGCAGGGGTATGACGGTGTGAGACGCAGCGATGTATGATCAGAGTAGACAAGAAACTTTGATGATTTTCCAAACATGACTAGAAGAGGTCAGCAAGTTTGCGTTGTGATGAAAAGCCGTCTCTAGTTCTCCCCAAGCACCCTCTTGAATATTTCCGTTACTTGCACCTCAAGCTCATCCGCCTCCTTCCATCGCCCTTGATCTCTGCACATCGATGCCACGCTACCTATGCTGGCCAGCGTGTAGAATCGCATCAGTCCCCTTAGACTAGTCTGAAAATATTCTCTTCGAAGGCGTGGCCTTCCGAAGCAAACGCCTCGCCTTTCATGAAACCTTCAAGGTAACATTCTCCTACAAACGTGTAGAAACTTGGGGAATCTGTCGGTCTAAGTAAAAATGGCACTGCTCCTCCATACAATATCACTACTAGATCACCTCTGCGTGCCGGCGCAGGGCATAGCCCTTTCCCTCCGCTTTCTGTTTCGAATACGCATTCCTGGATGCATGGTAGCATGACTGGATCTTGCAGATCCTTGTCCAAATGTATTCTTACATGTGGACGTAAGTACTCATCAAGCAACTCAGCCCAGGAGATATCAAGTGCTTCTTTGGGAGCCCCTGTAGAGTTATCCCACGTCAATTGATGACCTGTGGGATCGAATACTCGTAAGTAAGCCTTGAGCATATCGCGTGATCGAGCTAAGACCGAGTCTGATAACAAGACCGGCGCAAATAAGGCGATTGAGCTGATCTGAATCCCTTTGAATGCAGGAATAGACCATTCGATGTCGTCTCGATTCTCAATAGTCATGTCGACTTGATGATTGCCACATGCGCTGTAACCAGCTGTTTCACCTAATGCAAGTGTTCCACGCTCCCAACGGCTATTTCCATCAGTCCATAGAGTCCATGACGGCCGACGCGGAGTACCAAGCCAGCTATTTGAGTGCGTATCGTGCGAGGCGACATCAGAAAGGTCCATCCAGGTTCGGTGACGCAATGTATGAACCGCTGAAAGGATCCTCAAAGAGTGATTCTGTTTGATCCACCATATGGTGAAATTGGTATAAACTTGCTCAACGGTCTTTGCGTAATCAGGCCTCAATAGTTCATCCAGTTCTGCAATGCGATATGTCTCCCGACCGAAAACCAACAGCGCAAATATGCGATCTCGCGGATCTGTTGCCTTCATGTCTAAGCCTTTTATCACAATCGAAAGTATGTCCAGACGGGGTCCAGCTGCAACGTGGTGTGGAGTATGCCTGTCTCTGGTAACATTTAAAAGCTCTGTCCATAACACTGGCATCGACCAATTCCTTCGTGACGGGAAGTTATGAAACAGGCAGATGTTGGCCTGAACAACCAACCACCATGGCAGCTTTAAGTGACCGCAAAGAACGGATATAGGGCCACACTTGTCGTTATCCTGATTCAAACGAGATGATAACGTATTCCACACCTCTTGGACTACCCAGACACGCTGGAACCAGGGCCGAAGAAAGACTCGATCGTGCCAGAGACCGGCATTACCATGCGATTCGGCCGGATTCTTTTCGGATGTTGTAGCGATGGTCTGCCAAACAGCCAAATCGCTTTGCGTATGAAAGTGGCCGTCCTCTAGTTCACCCAGCCAGACCGATAACGATTTCGCAGAAGCGTATATCTCACCCATAAGCGCAACTTGGTGACTCCTTTCTTCTGGGTCGAGTTGGTTGATACACAGTAAGTCTATCCAAAATGTGCGAGTCTGATCGGGTTGTCTCAAACGTTTGAGTGCATTTCGTAAGTCCGTGCCAATTTGAACTTCTCTTGGAGGAGACTCTTCAGAGCTCCTTAAAAAGATAGGACTTGTACTCAAACGGTCTCCCCAGCAGTATGAGAGCGTCTCATACTGGTCATGATTTGGGCCCCCCAGATTGGTATATTTCAATGTCAAATGCGGCGGCTCCTCTTCATCTAAGCCGGAGTGATTGTTACTTGGCTCGATGTTGACCAAACGGATTTCCTTTGACGCAATCTGTAGTGGCCTGTATGCTTCGTAGGTGTTCGTTGCATGTACAGCTCCTGGATGTGATCTCTCTGGGAATAGCTCGATCCAGATTTCAATGCGAGCTTCAACTATGTTGTTGACCCAAGCTAGAAACTCAGCTCTGGGCACGGTCTGAATAATGTCACCAGCCTGGAGCGCAGCCAACCACTTCGAAGGAGTGATTCCGGAATGAGAGGCAGGGGCTTCTTTGTGTCCTTCGCTGAGTAGCCAATACTTGTCATCGCGAAAATCCCAGCAGACGACATGTTTCTTGGGCTCAGAAGACGCCCGTACATTTTGAGTCGTGACCTCGCGTGGAATCCGATCTCGACCTGTGCTGTCGACAACCCGCACTTCGAAGTAGGTCCACGTATCTTCGTATGTACCGTTCAACTCAGGGCGGAAAGTAGCCCATCCCTGATCGTGCGATATCGTAGTGAATACGGCTCTACGGACAACTACACGGTTACCAGGAATATAGGGGACGCTCAAAGAGATATATGGCCGCTGAGGGCAATCTTTACATACAGCTTTGCGAGTTGTATGGAAAGCGGTGAAATACTGCCACTCTGGCAAACTGTCATACTGTGAAGCCATTACCCGGTGGAAACACCGTAGAGGATGCCGAGATGACAGCAGAGAGTGGGATTTGTCGAATGGAAGGTCTGTAGCTTCGCTTAATATCCTCGTTATGTTTTTTGAGTTCTTCCGGAATTATTGAACAAACAACGTCCGCCCTGGAGTACCGTTTGTGCAGGGTAAACGGATACTTGATAGAGCAAGAGAATGAAGATCAGGAGATGCTGTCAGCCAGGCTGAGGTAGCTGAGATAACATTTAGTTTAAGTATATGTGCCTGGGTAGTTGCCTACATAGGTTGTACTGCGCCACATTGCGGGGTTTGCAGCCAGCCTCGTCAGCTGAACTTGTTCAGCTTTTCCTACCTACCCACGTTGCAAGACGACGAACAGTACACTCTACTACGGCCAAACTCCTTCAAAGGGCCATATGACTTGGAAGGGTGGCATCCGCATATATCGAATACTTCCAGTTCATTGTCGCCTGGAAAAGAAAAAGTCGATACGGCGATGTCTAACGGCAATGATCATATGGACGCGGCGACATCTTCTTATGAGAGATGTAATGCAGGGCCATCTAATGATGAAACTTATACGACAACATCTTCACGAAGTCCCTCAGAGTTGTTGTAAAGCGACATGGACCCTGTAGCCAGCCGTGCTAATTTTGTGCAGATCCGTTGCTAAGAGACATTATCCAAGATCTAGCGAGGACAAAATCGCTGAACAGGCGGAAATACTCGCTTCGAAGTCTGATACCGAGTATGGTTTGGCCAAAATCAGTTGTGATGCATGTTATCTCAGACGATCCTTTGATAACTCCGTGCGCTGGTTTTCCGTTACATCTTTGAGCAAAGATTGTGACTTATGCGGTATCCTACGCAAATGTCAGCAACACTTCGCCAATGGTTGCGATGCCATTGAGCTTCATGCTCGCGGGTCTTCGAACAATCTCCAGATCTGTTTTCCAAAGTCGGACTGTGAATCGAATCATGTTCAGTTGTACTGCAAAGGTTTGTCTTGCACCTTGGTATAGAAAAGTGTCTAATTCTGGCAACAGAATCGTGTATGCCTCAGACGCCTTTCCGATATGCAGAAGACGTTCATAGATTTGCCGAGTCGGAAGCCTCGATGAGTGTCATGAAGAAATGGATCAGTGACTGCTGTACGTTCCATCAGCATGCTTCACCAAAACGCAATTCAAATCCCACGCGCCTGATAAAGCTGGGACGTTACGAAGATGACGGTGCTCGACTATACTCTCCGAAACATCCGGTGGTATTCACCGCACTCTCTTACCGTTGGGGACTGGGCAAGCAGTCCGGAACGACGAAAGATAATGTTACCAAACGTTACCAAGAGCTGAACACGTCAGACTTCCCAAAGACTCTCCAGGATGCTATTCACATCACTAGGAGACTGGGTCTGGAATACATCTGGATTGATCGTGTCTGCATCATTCAAGATGACAAAGAAGACTGGGCAAACGAGGCATCTCTTATGGCCGGTATATACGCAAGTGCGTATGTCGTCTTGTCAGCGACAGCCACCGAAGACTGTGAAAATGGCTTTTTACACAAAAGAAAGAAGCCCCTTCTTATTCGATACGCGCAACACGGCCAGAGATCTCAAAAAGTATATGCAAGACGAATCGAAAGCCACCTCTGTCACCGTATGAAGCCGAGGACCGATTATATATTGCATGGACGGGGCTGGTGTATGCAAGAAAGGTTTCTAGCCCGTCGAATCATCCACTTTCTGCCGGATGAGATCCTATTTGAGTGCCAGGCTAGAAGAGAATGCGAGTGTGGCGCTGCTAGCAATGAAGACGGAGACGAATTCCCACAGCACGGAGGATCCCCAGAGTACGGAGGATACAGCAACTTTGCAAGAATGCAAGCTGCTAAGAGTATGGAAGAACGAGAACTTACAATAAACTGGGCGAGGATCGTGGACCGATACAGCCGGATGAAGCTCACGTATGGGAAAGATTCCCTTCCCGCGCTTTCAGGTATAGCAGCATGCGTGCAACATCTGGACCCTGGAAAATACATTGCAGGCCTTTGGGAGAAAGATATCGCGATTCAACTTGGATGGTTTATCTACCCGAAAGATGATCTGACGAGACGTTGGGAAGACCCGAAGGATATCAACATTCTGGGTCCCACATTCTCCTGGAGCTCACACGCGATAAGTCCTGTTCGATATGCGTACTACCATACAGCTCGATCTTTCTGTGCTTTGGAAAGCTTCAACATCAAGCTAGCTACATCCAATCCTTACGGTCAAGTTCGCGATGCAACCATCTGTCTCAGCGGATGGTCAGTATCCAGATACGATATGATTACATTGTTCAGGACGCCTGTCGTTGGCTTTTACGACCCGTGTGTATATTTCGACTTTGGCCTTCAATTTGAGTTTGATCGGCATAAGAAGTCTTTGCCAAGGGATAAGATGATAGAAGAGCTGGAAAACACCATAGGGTGGGAATCTGTCATGTGTTTTGGGTTGTATGAGTACCATAATCCTATAATGAACACGGATCAAGTCGACGCTCTTTTAGTGCAGCCCAGTAAGACAGAGGTGGGAAAGTACGTCAGGATTGGAGTTGTTCTGAACTTGAAAAAGTCTTGGTTCAAGAAGACAGCGGTAGCAAGAACGATTAATCTAGTCTAGGTAGTCAGTAGTAACATCATTCAAATCTCATCCTAAACCCCTCTTCCTGCTCCTCTCCCCCTGCCTCCTCTTCCACGCCCACGACCACCACCCGTCCTCGGTCCACGCGGCGCCCCCCTTCTTGGTACAACCTCACCTCTAGCCCATCTCTCCCCCTCGTCCCTGAGATCAATCCAGCGCTCATCCAACCCTTTAGCCTTCGCCGCATCACGACGTTCCTCCCGCACCGCGCTATCCGTAACACCGTCTTGCACCAACAGCTGCATGCCGATCCCCTCCTCAGTACCTTGTTCATACATGCCCAGATTCAACGCGCCGCCATCTGGGTTATACGAGGCGCGGACGTCAACCGCAGTCTTGTCGTGGCGTTGGATAAGGGAGTGCGACATCATAGGATCCGGATGCGCATCCGCGATGCCGTGGAAAGTAAGAGCCTCAACCGCGCCTTCGAGACCAGCGTATAGATTTTGCGATGTAGATGACGGGATAGAGAGACTGTATACAGGGGAATCTTCTCGCACGCGCGAATAATCTTGCCGGTATGCAGTACGTGGAGGTGGTGTACGGGGGTTGAGGTAGAGATTCCAGCCACCGCTCTTTATTGGGACATGTTTCTTGGTCTTATTGACTATGACGTTGGTCGCTGAATCCGAAGATGCCGCCTTTCCTTTCGGGCTGGGCTTGTTCCTGGAAATAGACATGCTGTGGTAAGCATGAGATCCGGAGAAGCGCACGTCGAATACTTTGATCATGCTGTGGAGAGCTACACCTGCTACAATACGCTCTAGACCCTGCGCAGCCAAAGAATAGATCGGCGAGTCGTTTGTTGGGTCCCAGAAGATCTGCTCGAAACCGCGAGGTGAGCGCATGTCGTGGAGTCTGATGATGCCGTCGTAGCCGCCGGAGAGGAAAGTGTGGCCTGCTTCCGATGCGCCTTGCGCTGTACTCGGCATTGGCAATATGGGGTATATCGAAGTCGGACGTGAATGTGCATGGAGTGCATGAGCGACATTGAATCGACGGAGGGGTGTGGGATTTAGGCCTTCAGGTCCAATGTGGTAGACTTCGATGGGCTCGGTGTGCGGTCCCCAGCCTACAGCGACTGTGTCGGAAGAAAGGAACTCACATGACCATATTCTACCAAACGATGCACCATCGGATGTTGTTTTTACTTCCGAAGAGGGCCTGATGGTTTCATCCGAAGAGTTGTCGCGGTCGATGGGATAGAGCGCTAGTGAGGAGTCCGCAAGAGCGGTGGCCAGCATGGGCGAGCTCGAAGATGACACTGACAGATCATTGATCCCACGCCGATTGGTGTCATATTGCTGCACCTTGGTTTCAGCAAGGTCAGGGCTGACACTAAGCAACGAAAGCTGGCCCGATGCGGTTCCGAAAACAATTTCCTCAAACGCCAAATCTCTCTGGTGCGGTCGGAGCAACTTCATCTTGGTGATGTCGTCGCGACCCTCAAAGCTATCTGGGATCTTATACGTGAACCACGTATTTAGATGCTTAAAAGCGTCGTACGTCCACGTCTGATCAGATGCCGGATCAAGGCCTTCTTCGCGTTTTCTTATCTTTTCAATAGTCGCGCCCGTCTCTTTAGTCCGTAAAACAATCTGCGTGCCGGCAGACCATGCTAACACTTCTCTTCGTTCTCCCCACGATCCATACATCTCTTCATAGCTGTCGATGCTAGGTTGATACCCCATTGTCTGACCTTGCGGCCCCCTCCATCTTTCGGCTTGCCAAGTATTCATGCTCATCGTCTTCTCCGTTGGTTCCAGGTATCTTGCGATGAGGCCTCTTCGATCCCAGTTCCGGCATAGTGTTGTTAGACCATGGACGGCGTTGTAGGCGTCCGGATCCAATCCACCAAGGCCAAAGCGGCCTTTGAGCAGAGCTTTCCATCCATCGAGCTTTTCAAATTCTCTTAACCGGCGGCTTACTAGAGATAGGTAAAGTAGGTCTCGTGGCCGTTCAAGATGGTTCGTTATCAGCGAGAGTATCTCGTTCGGCAGCGTGTCGAGGGCTGCCATTTTGTTATTATCGTCTTTCCAAGGCTATGACAGTGGCATAGACGATTCAGATATTTGAAGTGTTTGTTGTACTGATTTTGAAACCCAAAGTGACTGTGTGGCGTTTATAGGGCACATGTTTGCGGGTGAGGAAAACTGAACGTCCTAGACGATGACGACAGAGTTCTCGCTTGGTGGCCCCAGGCTTTTGCACTAGCCACATCAACTGGAGGGAGTCATCAGTCATAGCAAAGACGAGGCCACCCTCTGTGACTCTTCCTCGTATACGCCTAGACAATGTAAGCTCGACTCACAGTTATCATGCAGCTAAGAGAGAAATGTTGTCGTACCTGATATCGAACCGCGCCGCTCAGCTCACGCGCCCCCCAATTAGCCGGCCTCTTCCACGCGGAACCGCCACGCTACTCGGTCGTCGTCGTTCCCCTGCATCGAAATGCGCTATCGCGCCGTTGAGATCACCGTGACCGACAGCTTGTTTTTCTGTTTCCACGATGAGGCTGAGCCGCTGTTCTTGGGTTCATCTCGCTATCAGCCCGCCTTGCTGATCGCGGTGCAACTCGACCAAGACCGCCCCATCGCGCCCCAAGCTCGCGGAATCTTCTCGGTAGTCCTTTCGGGTCATCCCTATAACCCCTCAACACCCGCGGACCTGGTGCTGATAATCCTCGCGTTCCCACCTGTGACAATCATCCGCAAGTGCCAACCTTAATCCTGGCCGTTTCTGGCTAAATGCGCGGGGTGTCGCGCGCGTTGGCCGTTGATTTCGACGACTTCTTGACTTTGTCAATCCAACGCTGCCCGAGCGATCTTCGATAATCATTTTGCGACGCGACGCTACTGCGCGATGGCGGACGATGAGAAAAGGGTGTTTGCGCTGATCAGCGCCATCGGCACCATTCGGGACCGGCTGCGACAAGACATTGATGGCTTGCGACAGATCCATAACCGTTGGAAAGATGGCAATGGCTCGTCCATCAACCTCATCGCGCAACTAACAGCGCTGAAATCTAGTCTCGGCAATATACAAGACTGGCTCAATTATGCTGTCAACGATCTGCATCCACAACTTCTATCGGATTTGGACGTACTGACGCATTCTTGTGGGATCCTGGTGCGCCATGTAGATGCCTTGAATGTTTGTCTTGGTTACCGAGATCATGGTCCCGTCGATTTCGCCGCAAAATTAAAATACCGCGTCGCTATCAGATCGATGGAACGACTGCAACAGGTGGCGCGAAGACAGAACGATGCCGTGAACCTGTTGCTTGCGGCATGTCATTGGTGAGCCACTAATTTGCTTTTTATGTGTCATTCCAGGATTCTAATACGTCTCAGCACCGCGCAAGCACAGCGGAAGATTCTACTCCACAAAAGCCGCCAGATCAGAAAGGAAGATGCGGCAAACCTCAGGACCCTTTCCTCATCCTCAGGCTTGAATGGTGCTTGTATCACTGGTCTTGCACAACTATCGCGATTCATTCAATGGCTGAGACTTCTGTTCCACATGAAGCTCGCGCGAGACGGATTGGACGGGGCCGTTTCGCCTACGGATGAAGAGAATGAGGAAATGGCAGCAGCCACTCGTTCCGAGGCGATAGACCGCGCTTTGCAGAGAGAAGCTACCAACCTTCGCCATGAGACCAAGTTGGTTCTCGTAGGCAATACACAAAG
Organism: Alternaria arborescens; assembly: GCF_004154835.1. NCBI lineage: Eukaryota > Fungi > Ascomycota > Dothideomycetes > Pleosporales > Pleosporaceae > Alternaria > Alternaria arborescens. The sequence continues at coordinate 218,992 of NW_021167886.1, forward strand.
CGGCAAGGAGCTCATCATGCACCAGCTGAAAGTGCTATTCACCGAAGGCTATCACTCGACTGAAGAGCGGTTGAAATACCGCTCCGCAATCTACCAAGTCATACACTCACTCATCCAATCAATCACAAACCTACTCAAAGACACCGGCGTCACGCTCTCGAAAGAACTAAACCACGACTTCGCCATCCTACTCCACGAACTAGACACAGCAAAAGAAGGCATAACCCCCGACGCAGTCAAAGCCATCACAACAATCTGGTCCTGCCCCGAATTCTCCAAACTCTACGTCCGAAACTTTGAAATCGACTTCCCACAATACGCACCTTACTTTGCGCAAGAAGCACCCCGCATCGCCGACGCAGACTACGTCCCCAGCGAAGCCGACATCATCCGCCTCAACCAATCCATGCGCGGCATAAACGAAGCACGCTTCAACTGGGACGAACTAGACGTGCACCTCTTCAACATCCGCGGCTACGTGCCCCAGCACTTCCGCGAGCGCTGGTACCACCAACTCGACGAAGCCACCGCCGTCATCTACACCGTCGACGTATCCCTCTATAACAAACCCAGCCCCCAGCTCCCCGACAACCAATCCATCCTCGTCCACGAATTCGAAGCCTTTGAGACTTGGGTCAACCAACCCGGTTTCGCAAAATCCTCCATCATCCTCATTCTAAACAACTTCTCCCGCTTCGTCAGCAAAATGGCCTATGCGCCGCTGGAAAAACTTTTTCCAGACTACGTAAGGAATGAGTCGGATCCAGAGTTATCGGCAAGACAGTATCTGCTCAAGCAGTTTAGGAGTAGGAATCATCAGGCCTTGCCGGTTTATTCCTTTTGGGTCGATTTGGATTCGAGCGATAATCAGCACTTGTATCAGGCGTTGAAGAGTACGCTGAGTAAAGTTCAGCAGCAGCAGCAGCTGGAACGGCAGCGTAGGGCGAAGGAGGAGGAGGAGGAAGAGGAGGGGGGCGGAGCGTGGGGTTCGAGTGTTGGGTCGGTTGCTGCTGCTGCTGCTGAGGCAGATTCAGATAGGCCAGTTACGAATGGGGCGTCTAGGGCGAACTTGTTGAGTCCGAGTCGCAGTAGAGGGGCGCTGAGGGAGAAGTAAGAGATGAATCCGGATTGGAGCTGCTTGTTTGATACGACTCGAGTGGTTGTGTTGGGGGATGGTTAGGTTGGATATGTGTTAAGGGTGATGGGTTAGGGACGGGATCTAGAAGGGGGTGTTCGGTAATTTGCATCTTGACATTGGCGTTTTTTCGTTTTTGGGGTTCGAGATACCATGGTAACGGGCGGTTGTCATTTCTGGATATACACATGGAGATACTTTTCAAGCATGGCGAAAGACGCCGTTGTTACTGTTGTTTCACTTGGGCACATCATATGTAGACTAACTTGTCGAAGAAGAACTATTCTTTTCTTGCTTACTGCTTAATGTTCAATACTCATACCATGTTTCAACATGAATACACGTGTGCTCGCGTACTAGAATAGTCGCAACAACGACAACGACGGTAACGCAATACACTACCTTGGCCCTTCTTAGTAGAGTTTGGCAACATCCGTGCAGGAAGGGTAAACGGTCAGCTGACATCACGTCAGTCCCTGATCCAACCCCCTCACCCCCTTCCGCCTCCAGCCGCTTGTTGATCGTCAGCCGCAACTCCAAACACCTAGAAGCAACCTCTTTCCAAAGCGATGTTCTCTCTAACCTCCCAGGAGCAGCAAAAAGGTCATCGTCAACGGCAATGTTTTTCAACCTTGATCTTCCTAGTGGATACGGGTACCGCAGTCAAGATTACCCCTCTTTCTATTTAGTCCAATCCGAATAGCCGCGAAGTTGACCAAAGACCGCGTGGCCACGGTCTCAGATATCATGATGTGGTGCCATGAACTGCCAGCGTCGCAAGTAGCCTTGGCGTAAGCTTTCCACGCAGAAACATGCCTGATAGGGTAAGATACTCGTTCGAAGGATGGTGGAGTTGCGGCCAGCAGCCCGCTAGTCGAACTTGCGAACTGTTTGTCTCTTTCCTTATTGCTGAATCTTTTTTTGGTCTAGGAGAGGATTTTGCGCAGCTGAGACATAGTCAAATTGACTGTGCTCACGCCAGGTCATACTCATAGCCGCAGCAGGTCTCCAAGGTGAACAGCCTCTAGTTGATAGAATAATGTAGATAAGGCAAGTCGGCAAAATGGATCCATAACTTCGGGAAAACGATTGGCTCTAAGGGTTGGGTACGTTGGGCCTTTGGGGAAAAGCCTCTGGCGCAGAACGAGTGTGGTCTCTTATCTTGGCCAACTGCTTTCTTGACAAAAGTGTAGCTTAGATGGGCAGTTGCGGCAACCGAGAAAACCATCCTTACAAGAACGTTTCTCAGATGAAAACTGGCTGCTCTAAGAGCGAGGAACCATCGTGTCCAAACACGTCATGCTATTTTGTGGTTTCATGTCAGCTTATGCGCCATCGCTGTTTCACAGACCGTATCTTCCCGAATAAGGAAGAGCTTGGGGAAGAAAGAGGATTTCGAACCTCAATGCGGGGCAGCAGGATGATGATAGTATCCCTGATAATAAGGCGAATGCGAGGTGGTAGGCAGACTCACGTTGAGATTGCTAGATGTCTGGCTGTGATATGTGTAGTCCGCGCTGTAGCTATACAGATCCGGGCTCGGGAGGAGGGATTCGCGGGGCAAGTGTGAGGGCGTGGGTGTTGTATGCGCTTGCTGGAATGTCGAATGTGCTGGATGAGTGTTGTATCTGTACATGGGTGGTCGGGTGATGGTAACTTGTTGGGGAGGATACGCGAGGCTCTGCATCCACGCTGGCGACATATTCCAGGGTATGTTTGCTGGTGGAGGTGGAGAGTAAACGGGCGCGTTCCAGTTGGGTTGATAAGGAGGATATGCTTGCTCAGCAGCTGGGACATGGTTCGTGTCGAAAGACGCGACAGTAGCAGCCAGTATAGCCTGTGTTACAACTGCACTGTTCGCACGTAGAGCACGATCGGACGGCACTATGTAGGGTGACGAACTTGGGCCTGCGACTTGGTAGTCTGCAGATAGGGAGCGCGGATATATCTCGTGTTGTTCTGGCGAGGGTTCTGGGTCCTGGTGGCTGTCTGAATCATCGTTGACCAACTGCTGGAGGTATTGAAGCTTGCGTTTGCGCTTCTCTCCTACACCATGCGTGTTAGTTGTCTCCGCCATCAGTGACGGTTAGTAGACTAACATACGATAGTTGCGTGAAGCTATCCTATTTTGTTGCTTCCGTATCTCGCTATTGGGTTTCTTGGGTTTCTTGCCTGGTTCCTCGCTCACTGCCGCCCGCTTCGGTCGTCCACCTTTTATCGAGAGAGCTTGTGGCGATACGTTGCTAAAAGGGGATTCCATGGCGCTAGAAAAGTGCGTAAGGGTAACCAGAGTTATGGGATTCGATAATGTCCCAAAGGCGTTGGCGAAGGCTTGCTTTTGAGCCGCCGATCAGTCCGTAAATGTAAAGTGGCAGGGTTACATCCAAGCAGTTAACAAAGCTTGGTCTTTGCCCTACGTTGACGTTGATCTGATAGAGGCAGGGACACGGCTTCTACTGCCGCTGCTTTTCCTGGGCAGTGCTGAGTAAACGCTACAAGAATAGCAACGGCACCCAATGGGTGGCGGAGGCGAGCAACGCACAACTTGGTCATTCTACCACCAACCTTAACCTTAAAATTCGCCGCACAGCATGGTGATGTGATAGTTGAAGATTCCAAAGCCATGGTATATTTCTTTTGGCGATTTAGTCATGCCTATTCTGCAACGTTGCGCGACACATGCCGCTTGTTCCTCTCTGCCCAAGGATACTTGTTTCTGTATCTGGCGTACTAATAGCTAGGGTAGGAGACTGAAACGGCTGAATCATCTTGAAATCGTGATGCGAGCTGAATCCTCCATAGAGAATGGACAAGAGCTGGCGGAGCAGTCGGAAGACAAGATACTTCCACCTCCCCCTCCCCCCAATAGCTGGATCATCGCGGAAACGCGACCCGAGCTGAGGTGTTTGTGGGGAAGAAAACGGTCACGAGCAGGCGGAGCAGTTTTGACCGCATCGCGGCTTTCATGGTCCGCTCATCAGCATGTGGCCGGCAGTGTTGACGAAGTGCGTTTGAAGAGGCGCAACGACGAGTAGACACACGTAGTAGCTGGGTGTCCATTTTTGGCATCGACCAGTCCTCGCTCATTTTTCGTATAATTACTTGGTAACCCACGACAAATGTTGAGCTGAGATGGTACCTCGTAAGCCACTAGCCAGTAGTGGTAGGAGCTAGGTGCTGCATAAGCAGTTACGAAACGAGGAAAATCTCACGCCGCCATTTCGACATCGGAATGGAATGAGGCGGGTTGTGCATTATTCATAACTTGTCAAGACGTTGCAACACAGGGGGTGTGGCGTCGTCTGTGTCGAGATCGTGGTCGATGGATTACCTGATTCCAAACTTCTCACGTCACGTTGACGTCGCTAGGGCAACCCTATGAAGCGGGAGTTACACTCGCCACGTGTTGGACAAGAAGCATGATGGGCATGCGTAGTCGGTCGATACAACTGACGTTACGCTGACGACTCGCGCTTCTATAGTCACACGGTTTGATGGCATTTGCTAGGCTATTATGCAGCGCAACCCCTCTCGAGAGCCTAGATAATATGGTAGCAAATCGAAAAAAATGATACGTGCCTAAGCAAGAGGAGCCTACTCAAGTTAGAGGTTTCTTGCTGATGTATACACAAGATGAGGCAACACTTGCTCTTGAGTAGGCCAAAGTCACTCTTAATCATATCATCAACACCGCGATCCGAAGATTCAGGCTACGCTCAGCAAGGCAATGCGCTTCAAGCTGGCAGAAGCAACCTCTCGTCATATCAACACGTGCTGTGCTCCAGGTAGACAATCACAACCCCCCCTCTCATCGTATGAATATCTCTCCACTCACGCCTAGTGCCTCTCAGGCATCTGATGCTGCCTCTTCAGATACGACGCCTCATCAAGCACATTCTGCAGTCTCCCCTCCTCAGCCACCACCCTCTTGACAGTCTCGCTAACATTGCCCTCGAGCCCGACATTACAACCCCTTGGCAACCACCTCAGGATATGAAACGCATTCGCATACACACTCGTCGCGCCGGTCACCCTCCCATCATCCGGCAGACTAGCCTGCAGTATAATCCTAAACGTTTTCAACCCCCAGCAATACCGCAAGCCGAGGCGCACGAGATCGGCAAAACCATCGAGGATATCGTGGTGCGAGGGTATAGTGAGAACGACGTGTTTGATCAGGCTCCTGCTGCGCTGGTGCAAGGTGCTCAGCGTGTGGATGCCGCTCGTCAGACTGAGCGTAAAGACATTGTCGCTGTAGAGCACCTGTCGCGCCTCCCGATATATTGTCTTGTTCAGCCGCAGAATCTCAGGCACAATGGGATCAGAGAGCGGTACGCGCTCCGGGCCTGATGCTGCCCGCGGCCGGTGGAAAGCGTGGCCTGGTGGTTCGCGGCCGGGCACGTAGGTGGACTGTTGCTGCTGCTGCTGGCCGCGCGTGCCGACGTAAGCAGTGAAATTGTTGTTGTTGTCTTCGTCGGGTTTCTCGGGCGCGCGGTCGGCGTGCAGCAGGAGAGGGTCTTCGCGCACGAGGGCCATGTGGTAGATGTGGATGCGGAGTTCGGCGGGGAGCTTCATAAAGGGGAAGTGCGATTCGGTCAATGTGCTGGCTTCTGGTGTGAGGAGGCCACTGCGGGTTTGCGCGGCAGGCGCAGAAGCGTCTTGGGGTGGGCTGGTAGAGACATTGGATGAGCATGGAGAGCGAGCGCGGAGTTTCTTAGGCTTTGGGGATTGCGCTTTGTCTTCCGATGGTTGCGCGGTACGCTTTCGGGTGTTCATGGTGGATTCGGGGCGTCTTGCGAGGTGCCCGGCCGAGTCTTTGGAAACTGTATTAGTTCCTGGGGAAGACGACCTCTTCAGAAAGATAGCGATACAGACAAGTTGTACATGTCCAGGTCAAACGTCGGAAGATGGCTGACAAGCTGTGACGCGTTGAAGTCGCCAAGCGGTAGCGTCGTGATAGCGTTCCGCAGTAGCGTGTCCGTCTGCGCGTCGAGTTTAGACAAATACTCCTATGCTGGTGCGCTCAAGTATAATAGCAAAAGCTAAAAGACACCAACAGTAAACATCTCCAACGGCAATGAAGCCAATGCAGCACGCAGCCACGGGTGCGCCAAAAAGGTTCCGGACACCACAAGAGTGCAGGTGGGTTCGGGACGCGGAGGAGTGGGTGACTGCGGGGTTTGGCGATAGCGCGTACAAAGTACCGGGACCGCGAGCGAGCAAAACGTCAGCGCGCATGAATCACATCTCACGTGTCCTAACTTGTACAATAGAGTCGGAAATCCATGGTGAACAAATGTTCAAGGTGAATAATGCGTTCACACCATAACTTTCTACATTCCTACAACCATGGTAGGAAAAGAGCAGTGCAAGTCAAAGAAAGATAATTAACGATTATGGTCTCGATGTGAGGGACATGGGTTGAATACTTGTCACATCAGACTATTATCTACACTTAGCCACCAGCCAGCCACTAGCCACCAGTACATCATTGTTCACAGCACTCGTCCACTATGTGTGTGTATGCAAGCCGCGTTGTGGTCAAAAGGCGGGGTGGGAACAGAAACAATGATGTATAGAAAAATAAAAGGGAATCAAAATAGAACTCACGCATTTCCATCCCTTTCTAGCTTTAAGCATCCACTTTCCTTGCTGTGTAATCCTCAGCAATTTGTAGAAGAAAGACTATAGAACCATCAAGAAGAAACAAGACTTCGAGCAAGCCCTCAAAGCACTTGGCGGATAAAAGCTTCCACCAGGCCTCTCCTCTCTCCCTCGCCTCTGCACCTCTCTCCCTTATTCCTCCCTGATTCTCAATCCCCTCCTCATAAATCAATCAGATTATTAGCACCAGGTTGGCGACCCTGCTGCTGCTGTTGCCCAGGCTGCTGCGCACCAAATGGATTAGCACTCCCATAAGGATTAGCACCACCGCCCATACCAAAGCCATTCGCGGGCCCAGTCGCCGCAGGCATCATCCGATTCTGCTGCGGCATTCCTGTGAACTGGCTGTTCAAAAATGGATTGTTACCCGTAGCATTCGCATTGACCCGGTTCAAGCCAGAACCCGCAGAGTTGACAAATGTCCCCGGAGCAGTGTGTTGGGCTGGGATGCGCATGTTGCCCACGTTGCCAAACGTATCTTGGCCTTCACCTGTCGCGAGAAGCGCGTTGAGTCGCGCAGCATTAGGATCCATTTCTTTTTGTGGGGGCTGGGGTATCTGCTGCTGTTGCTGAGGTGGCTGAGCTGTCTGTTGTGGCTGGAAAGATACTGGGGGGTTGAACGAGGGAGTGTTGTTGAATTGGGTTTGCGTCTTCTGTTCGCTCAGCGTGTTCAGGCTGGGTTGTGAAAACGATGTAGTTGGCTGCTGGGGTTTGTTGAACGATTGGGCGAAGGGGTTGTTGGAGCCTGTGGGCTGAGGTTTGAGGGCCTCTTGGGTATTGTTGCTTGCCCATGGGTTGTGGCTGCCGGGCTGGAGTGACTGCTCTTGTTGCGGTTGTTGCATTTGCTGCTGATTCATGTCGCCGAAGCCGCCAAATTGACCGTAGGGGTTGTTGTTGAACGAGGTTTGCTGTGGCTGAATAGTGTGCTGAGGCTGCAAGTATTGCTGCTGCTGCTGCTGCTGCTGCTGCTGCTGCTGCTGGGCGCCAAACTGGTCGAAGCCTGTAGGCTGTTGCTGTTGGAGGCCCCCGTAGCCGCCGTAACCGTTCTGAAAGCCCGTCTGCTGAGGCTGCATACCGGTAGGCTGAGCGTACGCATTGTTGAGGAAACCAGTGTTCTGAGGTTGCTGCTGGCTCTGGTCCATGAGGTTACCGAACCAGTCTACTTGACCCTGCTGCTGATATCCCTGGTTGTTACCCGTAGGCTGGTAGGTGTTTGGTTGCGCAGTGGTCTCCCCAAATAGCAGGTCTGCGTTGGTCTGTTCGAGTTCCTTCCGGCGCAGCTCCTCCTCCTCCTTGCTCAGCTTGATGGCCTTTTCCAGGTCGTCGTCGGTTTCCTCGGCCCTGTTTCCGCGTTCGCGACGTTTCTTCTCCTCCTCTGCCTCGTTCTTGCTTGCCTCGAGCGCTAGCCTGAGCTCGAGGTCTTCCTCCTCGGTCCTACGGTTGCGGCGCTGTTCACCGTTTCGCGGGCGCGCCGATCGCTCTCCGCCGTCCGGACCGTGGTGACCTCCACCGGGGTACTCTTCGATGCCTGTCACCCGCGACTTCCATGATTTCCGGTCGGCTCGCTCGGCGCGCAGTCGCTCTTCATCGAGGATAAGGGAAGTCAGCTCTTTAGCGGCCATCCGCACTGCAGTCGTCTTAGTAACGTGCTCTTTCGCAAAGTGAGGCGCGCTTACCGTTCTGGCCTACATCGCGACCGTCCTCGTCCGTGTGCTGGAACTCGCGCAATGTCTTGATGATGTAGATGTTCTTGCGCGCCCACGTCACGACGAGCTCCGAGCCCTCGTGTAGACAGTAGTCGAGCACTTTCAGCGACTTGAGAACGTGACGCCAGTTCTTTCCTCGGTCGTTGAGGCGCTTGTCGAGCATGTCCATGACCTGGTAGAAGTCGGTCGAGCTGGGTAGCAATTAGCATAGCTCGGCGCAGAGATGCAGCCGTCGTACCTATTGAAGGTGATCTGGGCGATCTCAGCCATATCAGACCCTACAGGTCCCCATGGGTCGTTGCTGGTTGCTGCGATTGTCAGCTACGCCGTATGTGCAGCTCCATGGACACTCCATACCATTGCGAACCTTGACCTCGACCTGGCTGTACCCCTTGGTGACGTTCTTGACCGATCTCGCGATTTTACTCATCTTGGCCGTATATTTTCCGTCTCAGGTTTTGCGATGTCGCAGGGTCGGAGCTGTCGGGAGGGAAGGTCGCCAGAGAGTGGCTGAGGTATACGGTAGCGTTGGGCGGATGACGTGCCACTTATGGGAACGGGCGCAAGCAATCAACTGCGCGACGAGTTGCGTTCCTCGTGAATGCCCAGCGATGGTGAGATTGGGGTAATGTGGCAGCGTGGATTGTGGCAAGCTGGGGTAAAATGGACATGCAGGAGAGACGTGGATAGACGTAATGCGAGGCTGGTGCGCTGATGACCACCTCAGGCCGAGCGACCGAATCGAGGGTCCAAGCGCCGACGTCAGTCCCTGGCACGAGCAAGTTGGATACGGATACGATCAACTTGATAGAGAATTGCTTCAGGGCATTGCTTCACGCTCGAGAACCTGACATTGCGATATGTACGCGTGCTTGGTGGCGACAAGTACACGGACAGGTTGCGACTGAGCTGACGAGGCCTCTCTTGTCGCCTGGGCAGCGATCTTGGGTATAATGGGTAATGCTCAATGCGCTGAGCCCGATGAGCGAATCTAGGGCAGCCAACACCACCACATAATGCACATTCGCCAGTCATTAGTTGATGAATCACATAATGCACATTCGCCAGTTCTTGCTTGATTAATTTTACAGCTTTGAATTTTTATTTGGGCTTCCGCTCGCGCAGAAATATACTAGTTGGTGTAGTCTAAAGAGCTTGTGTCGGAAATAAATCCTTCATTAAAACGACCAGTCTAACAATGACGGAAAAAAAGAGAAACCACACACACACACACAGAGACCGACACATATATGCCCCAGGACGCCTTTTGCCAAGTCTAGCATGTGTAGTATGAGAGGCACGCCACAACGCCTTGTCTCTCAGCGATAGAGAGAAAAGAAACCCGCCACCGAAATAAACCCCAGCTTCGAGATGAGGAGAAGGACTTGGAGAACAAAAAAGAGACGACAGGAAAATTTTGATAGACACAGGGGTATAAGTCCTGCCTGCCGAGAAAACACCAGTGTTAAAGACTCGCACGTATTAGTTTTACAGGAAAACGACAACCATGACGCGAGAAGGCTCAAGCATTACATCGAATGAGTTTTTTAGCACCACGTCAGCTCACGCCTATTGAACGGCGGGAGCCCACATTCCGTTGCCCATCTCCCGTTGGTTGGGGTTGTAGTGGTCTGGTTCGGTGCTGTTGGGCCGGCGGATGTTGTTGTGTTGGTAGTACATGCCGTTTTGTGCCTGGTATTGCGGCTCAGGATAGACGTAGCCGTTGTCTTGTGCGCCAGGAGAAGGAAGAGCTTGCTGGCCGGGTGATTGCCAGCCCATGGCAGACATGTGAGGGCTTCCGTTGGCGCTTGTGGTGCCTCCAGACTGGTTGTGGTTTGCGGTGGTGGGGGGCTCAAGAATCGGCGGTGGGCCGTAGGCGTTGGGGTGTGATGTAATGGCTGGACGAGAGCTGTTGGAAGCATACGACTGGGCTGTGAGTGCGGGCGAGGCACGTGGGCTGGGCTGGGGCATCTCATGACGCATGTGAGGAGGGACGTTCATACCACCCATGTAGGCGTAGTCGGAGCCCTGACGATGCAGACCAGGCATACCGCCAGCAGGCATTCCGTTTGCTGGAGAAAGGGAGAGTGTACGGTCGTTGGGCGAGGGAGTGCCGAGTGGTGACGCCGTCTCGGAGTAGTCACCACCATCGGAACGACCGGTTCTGCTCGAGGCAGAAGCACGGGATGCGAGCGCCGCAGCAGTAGCAGCAGCCGCCTCCTCAACAGTACCAGTGTGGTGGTTCTGGTGACGGGTCAAGGTAGTGCGGCGCGTAAAAGTCTTCTGGCAGTCGGCGTACGGGCACTTGTATGGGCGCTTGCCAGAATGGATACGACGATGGCGGGCCAGCGAACTTGAGTCACTAAAAGGCTAATCGATGTTAGCTACGAAGGCAGAATACAAGGGCCCGAACATACCTTTCCACATCGCTCGCACATGTGAGGCTTCTCGCCGGTGTGGACACGTTGGTGCACAGTCAAAGCTGAGCGCTGGATGAACTGCTTGCCGCAGTTGGGGTAGTCGCACACGTGAGGGCGGATACCGCTGTGGATACGTTCTGCATGTCTCAGTCAGTGCTTTGCTTTTGGTGTTGCGGCCCAAGCTTCTTACCATGACGTGCGAGGTCACTGCGTCGCGCGAAGCCTTTACCACATGTCGAGCACGCGAAGGCCTTAGGTGGACCCGTGTCCGATGCGGGGCGCCCACCGTTGTGTTGGTGTTGTACCTGCGCATCCGCCATCTGCTGTTGCTGCTGGGCGTACGCGTGGTCTGGCGGGTTTGGAATGTAATTGCTGTTGTTGAGCATGGGCATGGGCGCCTGCATTTGCGAAGGCGATGGGTATCGCAAGCCGTTCATGTGCTGTTGGGGGATGGATGGGTACGAGGGAAGCTGCTGCTGCGGTTGTTGCGACGAGTAGCGCGAAGAGTCTGACGGGTGAGGCGACACGCCACGTTCCGAGCCGTTCTCCGACTTGATGTGGCCGCCATTGAGGTACGAGGGCGGCGCGCCGAAATGTTGGGGCTGCATTGCGTGCTGCATGTTGAGCGCTCCGTTTCCTAGCGAAACTGTTAATCTCTGGTTCAGGATAGTGTCGAGCTCCATTTGCAGCGTGTCTCGCTCAGGAGCGTGTTTCGCGACAGACGGCGACTGTGAGGCAAGGGCACCAACAGGCTTGAGACGCAAAAGACGGGATGGTGCGCACCAAATGAGGCTGAGAGGCTGTGGTGATGATGGAATCAGCAGGCGTCGGGCAAAGACGCAGTGGTGATGTTGGGGGCGTCGTGTTGGCACGTCGAGTCGTCGTCGAGGGGGGCCGCGCGTAGGTCAATGCAGCGGATGCACTGTGTCGCGATGTCAGTTGAGGGTTGAGCGAGCGTGGTGTTGCAAAGTGCAGGTAAAAGGTGAAAGAGCGGCGCGCCAAAAATTGAGCGTCTGGCAGTCACGCTGGCCACGTCTGAAGAGCGGAAAAGGGGAGTGGAGCGGTGAGAAGGACCTGCAGCGGGAATGCGCGGGCTGCACGGGGCGAAAGGGAATCGTGCAAAGCGGGAGTACGTACCTGAGATAGATATAGACGGAAGAGAGGGCAGGGCAGGGGATGGCGGTGATGGAGAGCGTGGTGTTGGAGAGTCTGCAGGTACTTCTTTACTCGTTGCGCGTAGTTGCCCAGAAAGTCCAAATGACGCTAGTCTGAATTCGGCCTTGGGCGGATCCTTCCAGGGCTAGTTGACAAAAAGGGACCACGATGTGCGTGGTGCAGGCAGATGCGTGCGAGTCCAAGCGTCTGAGTGTCCACCACACTGACACTGGCACCAAAAGTTATACTGTCGCCTATGCAGAAGAATGAAGAAGCGAAACTGAGGTAGTCGGATAGTCCGCGGCGAGTGGTAGCTGAAGAAATGGGGCTGACAGCCGTCTCTTGGATAGGATGCGCAGATAATTACGAGAGCCCAATGACTGTCAACAATTGATGGTGACGTTGACGGTCCTCTACACTTTGGGCCGGGTTGCTGATTAGATTGCTTCCGCCCAACAATATGGTAGGCAACTTTTTGGTGTATTAAGATGGGGGCGCTGGTCGATCGTGTTCCTTCCTACCGCCGGCAAAAGAAAAGGTGAATCGTGGCTGCATCAGAGTCAGTCTTGCTTCGCTGACTGTGTCTCACTACCGTACCTTGCGCTGATTGGTCGTTGTGCTTTGGCCGTCGTAGTCGCAGTCTGTGATCTGGAGATGTGGTGCGTGTTAAAGGGAACGCTCAAGCATCCTTCTCATGGCATGGAGCAGGGCACGTTCAAATACACACAATCAATGCATCGCGACGCAGCCAACTGTGGAGCGACCCTATCCTTGCGTTCATCTCGCGCTCGCGACACTACAGCTTCACCATGACCTTTACTGCTAGCATGCCGCTGCTAGCTGTCAAGGAGCTGGGGCAGTCTTGCGACCTTGTTTGAGGCGTATGTGGCGCTTTTGTGCACAGATGAGGATCCACAAGCCGACGGTAGTGTACTCTTCATCCAACTTCAACGGCGATTAAGTTCTATTTCCCGTTGCAACAGCGACACCGCGACTTCCTCTCTAGAATTCGTGAGTCATCGCAATCGCGATCGTGATGTCGATCTGTCTCGTCCCCTATTGTCTCCCTGTCTCCCCACCACACAAACACACACGCGTCGGGCTGCAGCACCAACAGCCATTCCGCGGTTCCTGGTGCAAGCCAGGATTAGGGAGCATGGGCCAAGAATGGAAGGCACATAGAAGGCCGCTAGAAGGAGGGAAGGCACGGTGCATAACACTTGCTTAGAGCGTGCAGCAGGCGACAAGACAGCGAGCCACCCACCGGCCCCGGCACAAGCTGGGTTTGAGACAGCGAGAAGAAGCATAACACTTGAATAACCAACGCATTGCCTTTGCAGTGACATTTCCTATTGGCCGACGCTCGTTCATTTTGTGGAGGTTGGAGACGCCCCTCTGCCTTACGAGACACCCGCCGACGCCCCCTGAGCGCCGCCGAGTCAATCGTCCAGGGCTCGCGAACGGCAGGTCTGCGTCGTGTACACCGCCACCACGAGGCCGCATGTCAACGTTGTAGACCTGCATGAGTTCTGAGAAATGAGAAATGAGAACTGAGTGCAACTGCAATCGAAATACTGCAATCGAAATATGTGCATCCTCTGCGATATGCCATGTCTCCCTGCTCTGCTCTTCCCGGCAAGCGCATCCCCCTTTAGCACGTCTTTGTTCGGCCAAGTCAGGTACAAGTCAGGTACTCTCTTACTTACCACTCCAGTTCTAGCCAAGCCCTCGCCCACCGACACCGACATTTGCATCTTTCTCCTGGCTTTGTTGCGGTGAAGGGGTCCCGCATATCGACAACTCTTTGCAGCCTGGCGCTCTTTCGGTATACTTCCGCCAGATCCGTCTGTGCTTGCGCGTCCCACCAAAGAATACGTCCATATTTGCCGGACCCACTCCCAGCCTCGTCGCGTTTCCATGACTGACACGAGCATCTTCGAAACGTGCTGTGCACGGTTTTTCCGTTGCACATCACAAAAGCATAATTATTTCTACACCGCACCCTACTCCCCGTAGCCGTTCATAATCCATCTGCGATCGACAGCACAAGCTAAATCTTATTTCTTATTGAATCATCGTTACATCGTCACGCGCACACAACATGTACTGTGCCAACTACGGCAGAGCTGCCGTAACTGTTTCATCCTCCACCGCCGACATGGATTCCTGGGAGCTATTCTTGTCTCCGAGACGCACAGGGCGCCTCATATTTCCTTGCGCTTTGTGTCATCGCAACTGGCCAGCCGGCGGTTGCGGCCCCAGCTCCTTTGACCAACGTTCCGGCGCAAGGATGACCTGTCGCAACCCTGTGTCTAAGGCTCACACACTATCCGAGCGCCCTTCTGTGCAATTTCTAGAAGTCGGCCGGATTGGTCACTTTGCGCACACCCTCACTCGCCCACACCCTGTCTTTTCCAGAAAATTACCCCTTTCGCCGGTGAGGGCTCCGGACACGAGCCGCCGAGATGACTCTGCTTGAATGACTGCATGCCGTCATCTCAGTTGGCGCCTGCTTTCTACCCGCCAGCCTGCCAGCCATCCAGAATTCTCCCCCATAACGCCTTGTTTAGGTCGTGTCGACAAATCAGAGCGAGGCGGGAGCGCGTACACTTCCGATGCGCGTCCAGCGGCATGAATATGCTACGGACAACGTTCAGAATTCGGCCCTACCGTGTCATACGATCCTACCGGCCCTGCTCTGCTGGCAGGTGAGCCTCATGCACCCCTTATGCTCGGTGATCAAGTTCAGTGGGTAAGGGAGAGAGGGTTCTCTGCATGGTCCCGAGGACATTGCCCTGCGTTTACCCAAGTACCGTGAAGCAAGTGTGCGACCTCTGGCCTGACCTGACCTGCTGTTATGACCGGGACTTCGGAAATGGTCAATGTCCTAGTACCTGACCGTACCCGTTGACAGCCGCGGTAGGATGATCTACAATCAAAGCTCGTCGTTCCGCTGCACGTTTGTGTGGGAACGTTGCAAATGGCGTCCTGAGGTATGCGCGTTTGTTGTGTACATCCCGAGTTAGTGGTTGGTACGCCGCCGCTGCACAGACAACACCCGTCAATAACAGGCGCGCGGATGAGGCAAATCGAGTTGGATGTACTAACGCAGCGGGAATTTGATATGATAACTAATACACAGTTTACAGATAACGTACATGATGAATCACCAACCGGCTGACCCGATGTAAAGCAAAAAAAAAGGACAGTAACTTCATTCTACGCCAATCCTTCGTCTACGCCAATACTACGGTCGATCTCCATTATACACCCAATATTCTAATGCCTCTAGACCCTCGGTACTCCGCCGGTACCGAACAACTCCATCTTCACCCGTTCGCTAGGCACGCCATAGCTCTTCAACTTGGCCTCAACGTCGAGCATGAATCCTGTGGGTCCACAACAGTAGTACACTGTCTTGCCACTGTCCACATGCAGGTGTTGCCTGTCAATCTTGTCTAGATCGACGCGACCTTGTATGGTGTAGTCGCGACCCTGAACTTCCCCTTCGCTTGGACTTGACGAGTAGTACACAGCATGCACGTTCTCATTTGCGGCAGCGCATTGGTCGAAGTCGGCTTTAAACGCGCGTGTGGCCGAGTTACGTGCGCCTTGGATCCAGGTTATCGGGCGATTTGACTTCTCGCTCGTCAGCGAGTTGAAGATGGATGTCAAGGCAGTCAAACCGACGCCTGCTGAAATGAGCACGACAGGTGCATCCGCATCCACCTCGTCCTTGTCGAAGAAGAAATCTCCAAATGGGTGCGAGACCTTGATCACATCCCCCTCATTCTTCATGTCATGCAGCAGATTCGATATATAACCCGCATGCGTCATGTGTTTCTTCTCTCCCACCTCAATCCCTGGCTCTCTCTTGACACTTATCCTCAAATACTTCTTGCCCGGCGCGTCGCTCAGACTATACTGTCGCGCCTGCCACACGCCACCATCTAGCTCTTCCACGAATACATTGACCGAGATGTACTGTCCCGGCTTGTAAATCGGTAACTTGAACTCCTTGTCCACTGGCTCGAGATAGAAACTTGTAATCTCGTCACTCTCCTTTTCTTTCTTGGCAATGGAAAAGTCTTTCCAGTCAGGCCAGTAGGCCGTCTGTTTGTACATTTCGTCTTCTTTGCCAATCATCAGGTTGGCTAGTTGCCAGTACGCCGCTCCCCATGCTTCTAGGATTTCGGGTGTCGCGGCTTCACCCAACACTGTGCTCATCGTCTCGAGTAGATGTTTGCCGACGACGTCGTACTGGTCTGGGCGAATGAACAAGGATACGTGCTTGTGGCATATCAGTTCGACGGCGGGCGAGAGTTTGCCTAGGTCATCGATGTTGGCGGCGTAGGCGTAAAGAGCGCCGGCGAGCGCTTGGGCTTGGTGTCCGGTTGCTTGGTGGGTGTTGTTGAAGACATTCTTAAGCTCTGGGTGTACTTCTATGAGGTCGTGGTAGAACCTGGTTGTGATTGTGTTGCCGTGTTCGGCAAGGACAGGAACCGTGGCTTTGATCGTGCGGACTTGGGAGGGGGTTAGGGCGCCCATTTTCGTGGGATCGAGTAGTTGGAGTAGTATGTTTTCGGCTGTCCTCGGTGGATGGAAGATGAGTTTTATTGTCGAGAGAGGTGTTGGTTGCGATTGTTGTTGTGAATGATATGTCTGAAGATGGAGTGCACGGATTTCACTATTACCACTATTGAAGTAGTAATGAAAACTGATAATTAATATTGTATTTGCTACATCTGCACATCCCAAGCTTCTCTTTATATCGCATCACCATTGCGAACACACCTACAAACACACCACTCTCTTGTTTCCTACAAGACCCGCTGAAGTGTGCATCTCCGCGGTGATACACCATTCTTGCCTTTTGAGTAAGCAGGGTTTCTTACCTAAAACTCGGAAGGGTCCACAGCACCCTCGTGAAAGCGTGACGGAAACTACGCTTACCCGGATCAAATCAGCTGTAAGAGATGACATGTATTACGTATGGCCCACGTGTGATTGATGCGGCTTTCGCGGGTCCCGCCACTTTTTTCCGGCTGCAGGCATGGTTGCATGAGGATGTTCAGGTACGAACGTATGAAGTGGGTAGAAGCTGGTATAGGACTAGACTCCGAACGCAATATATGGGCACTCGAACACCTACACGTCGTCTTTTTTACTTGCATGCGACGGGAGGGAGGTTATGTCGCGGGATCACTGCTACTTGCGGCAAGATGGAGTTGCGATGTATCCCTTGAAAACCTCTCAATCATTTACATTGTTGCCGGAGACCTGTAAACCTTCTTCTCGCAGTTGCGCGTCCCGGGACTTCTTCTTCACCTCAAGCCACATACTGATGTTGCAGTAGTTGGTGCCGTTGTATGCAGTGACTAAAAATCACACCATCAACGTCAGATGGTTCTTCGCTTTTCTTTCCGAAATGCCGACTTCTTCCGGTCGGAACGCGTGCTGCACTCCCATGTAGGGCACTTTGGTCAGGCTACTGCGTCCGCTGATGACAACGATTTTCAGAATATCGGATGATGAAGCTTAAGAATTACTGGGTTTCTCCGTGGGGGAAGGGAACTAGGAGTGCGTGTCTTGACCGCAGACCGTTAGGTAGGTCCATGGTACGGGAAGAGCGCCGCGCTATTTATCACAAACGGAACCACGAGATCTATTGTTATCGACCTCGCAGCTGTTTCGCGCGACTTGTGTTATCGTGGACGGCGGTTTGGGACTTCAATGTGCACAAAACCAACTTGAGTGTGTGCTTGCTTATAAAAGCCACCTTTACAGTAGCAGCTACGCGACTTCTGAAGTTAACCTCTGCAGCATCCATCACGTTTTTGGTGTCTGATCATCAATGCGCATCCATCTTTCTGTTATTCAGTCGCCCAAATGAATAGCTTTAAGAAGAATTTCAAACTAATATCGCACATGTGGTTCATCATTCGATTTACCAGTAGCTGGGTGTCCAGTCGGATATTACACGACCGCGTTACGAATTGTCGTATTCTTGTAATTGACAAAAAACCTCGGCTGACTGACTCGTTCTTCAAAAGCCGCTAAGATCATAACCGAGCAGTCTAGACAGCACCTGGTTCATTGTTAAGGATCCTGTGCCAGCTGGTAGTACCTAGGCATGCTTGAGTGCTTACTTGGAATGACTCAGCCCTGTTCGACTGTCGCTGACCGTGATGGAAATATATTTGCGATAAGTCTGTCATACTTACCTTATCCCCGTGGGGTGCAGCTACTAGCGTCCTGGGGAGGTAGCATGCTCAATCACCTGGAACGGGCTGAAAGCGTGTTGATGACTCAAAGAAGTATTGAAATTACTAAGAAAAAGTAAAAATCAACCAGTCTTTGACCCTGAGTGTCGGCCTTCTGTTAGTATGCCATTCGCGCCCCAGAAAAGCGATAACAGCCCTGCAACAACAGTAATGGGGACTGCAGCATTCTGCAGATCGTCTGGATGGTTATATTGCCACCAACCCCAAAAGGCAAATGGAAGAGCCAGGATAAGAACATGATAGCACACTACATAAGCCACGGAGATCTCGTGTCTAACTGTTATACCCCATGCTTGGTGCTCCATTGAATTGTCGTCCCTAATTGCGAACTTGGATTTCTTCCTTGGAACGCGGTCAATAACTCTCCTGTTGATGAGATGTGGTACGCAATTGTGAAAAAATCTCCAGCGGCATGGGTCATTGCAGTTCATGAACATTGAAGCTTTGTGGCGGCTTATAAGAGGGTTTTCCGCATTACCCTTTGGAGGCGCTTTCGGGTTGTAGATGTATTCGAGAAAATCGGTAGGCAGCTCTGGATTCTCCAAGAAAACGAGATCGGAAGCCACTCTGTCGAACTAGTGTCTTGTGTCAGCAATATCATAGAGTCCAAATCGTTGATCGGACTCGTACTCTCACACCGTCACAAGCTCCAATGCGCCAAATAGAGAACCACCGGCTGAGTAGACCGCGATGCTTCCGATAATGGTCTCTTAAAGATCGAAAGAAGCGGCTGTCGTTGGTAAAATCGTCAATTTCGATATGTTCCAGCTCCGCAGTCTTGTTGTACGGTTGAGTACCGAAGATAATCCACCTTAGCGAAGGTGGACTACCAGAGCCGGAAACTGAGGTAAGTTGTTGGTTAGCTGGAAAGGATTGCGGGACTTGGGCAGGAGTCTGTGGGTTGACAGTCGTTCGACCAGTTGTGGTAGCCTGCACACCTGTTGTTGTTGTGGTCGTCGTTGAACTCAATGCCGTTGGCGAAGTCCCTTGTTGTCCACCAGTCAATGTCGAGAAGGAGTGTTTGATGTCGTCAGCCAATCGTCTCCACAAGGGTAGATCTGCCGAGGATTTGACGCATTGAGGCATGCTGAGCGATCCCGTCTCCAGACCTGGCAGTAAAACACTAACAACGTCTGCCTCTTCGGCACTTATCTCTTTCCAGAGTCTGGTGCCACACGACTATATATAGTCAGCTTGCTGGTCACTCTGCATGAGGTCTCTACTCACGCATTTCCAGATGAGACGTTTTTCGTTAGGTTTGAGGGCTCTCATACGGGGTGTCAGAGGCCACCAATCCCAATCTAACATCGTGAAGTCCTCAACGAGCGATTTCATCTGGTTGCTGATCGACTTATCCTCCTTAGTTGAGATCTCCACGGAAGTTGCAGGTAGGACGTCTCTGAGTGACTGTGGAAGAAGCAGCTCCCGAAACCCATCAAGTAAAACCTCGAACGACCTGGAGTTGCGAAAGAAATTTTCCATCCCAGTGACTTTTGTTACAAAGTTTTCCTTCGCCTCGCCCTCCAAGTCAAACCCCTCGTCTGAATCGCCACTAGGACTAGTTCCGGAGTCCGCATACTCGAGATCCTCAGGTTGTCCGTTTACCTTTTCCACAAGCCGAAGTTGCACTGCGTCCCGCTCATGTGAGTCTTCATTGGCGTGAGATGTGTGCGTGTAATCTTCCGCCCACATCTCCAGTCGCTCTTTTCGCATGCGAATTTGCTCCTCAGCTCTCCTTCCTGTTTCATCGTGTTCGACATCAGGTAAACTTATGATCTCTGCAATATTGCTGCTTATCCTTATCCTTCCCTTCCGAGACTTTAGTAGGCTAACGCTTTGCTTTTCCAGTTGGGTCTTAGCATCCATGAGCAAGCCACAGTAAAAGCTTTTGAGTAGCTTTCGCCCTTCATTAGCAAACTCAGCTTTGCCCAGCGCATCCACTACCCCGCTGCACAATGCACGGAGTTCCATATCATTTGCGAGCACATATGCGACGTGGGCCTTTGCATCTTTCTCACGTGCTGTCGTAATGTGTGAACTGACTGAACTAATTTCAAGCGGATCGTCGCCATCTGACACGTCGTCTTTCTCATAGTTCAGCACATTTCCTTCATGCACAAGCGTTTCGGAATGGCTTCCGCCGACACTATCCTGCCCCTGAACGGTAGACGCCGTTTCCAATAGCTCTTTCTCTCGTACAAAACCAAGAGCTAGCGCGTACACCTGGAGAGGTGCTTCTGGTATTTCCGACTTCAATTGCGATACGAATTGCCATGCTTCATGCACAAGACTACTAGAAGCGCTTGCAGATGGCTACATCATATGTCAGTAAATGAATATAGATTGTGTTCAGTACCCCTTACTGCGACTAGCACCTGTAGTACAGCCAGCGAGCGCACGCACTTAGCCGTCTCTCCTATTAGACTCATTGCTTCGACCCAGTGTAGAAGATGCTGCTGAAGAAAGACATGTACTGTGTCTCCATCTATGACATTCTGCTGGCTGCGCTCGAGGTGCTCGACCCAGTACTGGCACGCATATCGCAGCTCGGATGACAGGCTAATAGCCAGTATGTCCTCTCCTATGTCGCTTACTAGAGTGCTAGGCTCAGAGAGACTGCACATATTCTGTCGAAGGCTTGTAGGCGCCGACATGAGCTTGATGCAGCAACCTGCCAACTTGTTGTGGGCGATCTTCTCACCTACATAGAACCTGTCGCCGCATTTGTTTTGGCCGAACAGGAAGTTGCGGAGCGAAGGGTGATGCAGGCGGATTGGCCGGCTTTGATCATCCGGGATGTCGAGAATGGCGTGGAGGTCTTCTAGCGCCGGTTCAATCACTTCTGCAACGTCTAGTAGCTGACCTAGAGACTGCACAGAGAGAGGAGAGTATAGCGCTACTATACTTCCCAGAACATATTGGATGTTTATCAGTAGTTCCTCCTGTTCTATGATTCTGTGCTCAAAGATCTGGATCGAGTTCTCTAGCACTGTGGTGTAGATCTGGTTGAGGAGCTTCTCTGGTCTGGTAGTAACTTCACCGTCGTTGCGCAGAATCGTCTCCAGCCTCTCAGGTGCAAAGCGCTTCCCATCGCGGATAAAGCGACACGCAGTGGCGGCCCAGATGAACAGGCCACCTGCACTCTGCACCAGCTGCGCGATGATCTCTGCACCTGGCCAGCCATCAGTGAGATTGAGTTCGCGTCCAGTAAGCTGGAGGTCGTGTTGTAGGAGAAGGGCTATATCATGGTCGACGATCGACCGCGATATGTGCTGCAGCACAACGTCTTGAAGCTCTACATGCGGTATGCGGCGGAATCCGTCTCGGATCCGCCGTTCAGGCCTGCTTGTCAGCAGTACCCGCAGCCGGTCTCTCGTCAGCGATTGAGTCTCGGACAGCAGCTGCAAGATGATCTTGATGTCGATGTCGCTGTCGCATTCATCGAGCGCGTCTACAACCAGAACGAGCGGGGCTGTCAATGGGTAGTCGCTCTCGCCAAGCTTCGACAATGGGGCGAGGACAAGGTGATGCCACTGGTCCCGCAGAGACCGGCTAGCAATATCGGTGCGCTCTACAACTGCGTCGCTAATGTACTGCCTTAATACTGGCACATTGTTCGCAATGTCTACTGCAATGCTTGTAACCAAGTTGCCCGCATAGCTTACGTCGTCGCTGCTACGTGAAAAAAAGAAGCTAGCCGCTAGACGCTGCTCCTCGTGGTAGCTGCGCGCAACCGTCCGCGCAACCGTCGACTTGCCCGTGCCTGCTAGCCCTCTCAGCCAGAAGATGCACTGATCGTCTTGTCTATCTGCCCAGCTGTGTATCTCGCGCAGGAGGTCGACGCGCGTGTTAGGCAGGCAGACAGGCTCGTGCTGTTGAGTGTACGAATTGAAGGACGCTTTTCTGGTGTACGGTAGGTGGTCGAGAGGGTTGTCGGTTCCTAGACGTATGCTTAGTCCCTTGCTGGAATGTATGTCATCTATGGTGGACTTGTGATCCGAAGCCATTATGGTGCATCCGATGAAAGCTACTAGGGCAAAGAGCAACGTACTTTAATGAATATCGACAGTAGTGGGCGCATGCGATGATTGGCGGTTGAAAGAGGGCGTCGGGCAGCAGCACTTGGCTACGGTTCAGCCTTGCCATGGACGCCTGCCGCCGTCTCACAATGAGTTAGAACTTCATTTCGTTCCTCGAGCTTGCTTTATAACGTCCACTGTTTTTTTTTGTCCATGCAATACTACTCCAAAATCATCATATAAGAATGGGAAGGCCTAGAAGAGGCCCTTACGGACGCACATCTCTCTCACAAAACCAATGTGGACTTATCTTACAAACAACAACAACAACAACCACCTTCACTGCCTTCTCCTCCTCGCATCTCTCTCACCGATCCAATCCCTGCCCATCCCCGCCCCTCCAGATCCATCTTCTTGCTGCTGCTGCTGCCACTCCTAACGGTAGTCATTAGAGTTGTAATTCTGCCTATTACCTTGATATCCACCTCCGTTACCACCACGTCCACCACCACCACGTCCACCCCTACCACCACCCCTCCCTCCTCTATCACTATGCCCTTGATATCCACCACCACCGCCGCTATTACTACTACGTCCAAGTATCTCATCCGCCGGTCTATAAAACCTCTCATCCCTCAACGAACTCCCACCAGGTGCCTGTTGCGGCGGCGGCTGATTCCCACCTCCGCCGTTCATCCAAGCAGGTCGCTGTTGAGTAATTGGCGGCGGCGGAGCGCCGTAGCCAGAAGGGGGAGGAGCGAAACCAGGAGGAGGAGCGAAACCAGGCGGAGGGACCCAACCCGGTGGTGGGGGAGGAAAGTTACCCGCAGCGAATGGAGGGGGAGGAGCAAAGTTACCGCCGGGACCAGGGAATGGAGGAGGAGGACCGCCATAGCCGCCTTGGTTCCCACCGTAACCTCCTTGGTTGCCACCGTAATTGCCGCTGCCTCCACGCCCGTTCTGGTAGCCTCCTCCTCCTCCTCTTCCACCGCCATTGTGGTAGTTGTCGTTGCCGCGGCGGTCGTTGTTGTAATTGTTGTTGTTGCCGCCACCGCCCCCTCGCCACCCTCCCCCTCCACGACCTCCGCCACGACCACCGCGGAAACCGCCGCGTTCATTGGAGCGACGTACGGATTCTGCTTCACCGGGGCTGAGCGCCGGTTTGGGTAGTTTGACGCCAGGGAGTAGGGCGGACTGGTGTGCTCTAGCGGAGCTCAGACTAGGCATTTCGTAGTATACTCTGTTATCCATCGTAATTAGCATTTAGCCACCATTATCTCGCACGTAGAAAGAAGAGAAAAAAACTGAGTAGGGAGAGGGAGAACATACCTCATACTCCTATCCTGCGTAACCTCAAACTCCGTGATGCCCTGCGCATCAAACGGCGGAACAAGCTGACTGTCCATGACAAAGAGATCATGTGGTTCAATATCGCCATGTAACGCGCGACTTTTCGTGGGGTCGATCTTGTGCTTCTGTTGGCCCTTGCGGTACAGCGCTTTCTCCACGTCGTCAAAGAGACCGCTTTCCTGGGAGAAGATGAGAGTTTCTTTACCAAACTCATTGCGCTTCCTCTCGTCATCTGAGAGCTCGGGGTACTTGGTCGCCATGGCGTCGAGCAAGCGCTTCGAGTCGATAAAAGGCAAAATGGCAACGCCCTGCCAAGCAAACTTCTTGCCATTGAGATCAATGGGGAAATCTTGAGGGTAGAAATCCACAATGCTACTATCGGGGTCTTCCATGAGGATACGGAAGGGCTCGGGGATAGCGTGGTTCGATGCGGCGGGCAAAACACCCATGAGTTGCTCGTAAGGGTGGAAAGGCGTGCCCTTCTCGAACAACTTGCGCGGATCCATGTCTTCAAGACCGACAAAGTCGGCGGCAAAGGGCGCGTAGTGGTGGGGGAAATACCAGGTCCAACTAGGGCAGCCTTGCATATAGTAGGCCAATACCCAACAGAGACCCTCGGCGTACTGACGTGCAACTTTGTTGCGGAAGGCGATGTCGTTGGGGTCGACGCCGAACTTTTGTTCGTAGTAACGCTCCTCGTAGCCATCCTCCCAAAGCATGATGGTATCTTCTTGTGGGCCATCTTCCTTCTTTGGGGTCTCGACAGCCTGGGCAGGTGACTCAGGAATGACGGGCGTGTTGCGACCAGGTGTACCGTTGTCAGCGTCCTCTACCTCATCTGCTTTGCGCTTTCCAAGGACGGCAGTTTCGCCCTCGGGAGCGGGCTCTGCCGGGGTCGGCTCAGGCGCGGCTGTACCATCAGCCTTGGCCTTCATGAGCTCCTTGAGCCGAGCAGCTGCGCTCTTGTTGGACTGAGCGTCTCGGGTATGCATGATGTCCTTGTGCACATCGCGCACTTCCTTTGACTGCGCATCCTTGGGGTCGAAGAATACTATACCTGCGCTGGTATAAGTGTCGGTACTCTCCTTGGCACGCTTGAAGCCAGGTGGGCCGCTTGCTTCGGTTCGTTGGCGCTTGTTGTTGTTGTTCTGTGCCTCGCGTCTAGCCCTGTTTGCTGCCTGGCGATCCGAAACTTCCTTTCGCTTCTTGAAGATGCCAGCTTCTCGGGACGCCAGAGCGGACATGATCTGCTGTACACGACGCATGTCTGGGAAACCGTCTTTGGTCACATAATCATCCATATCAGCGGCGAGATCGCGCCAGATGCTGATGAGTAAGTCGATACCCTGGTCTCGAATCTCGAGACTGGGCAGATGTGGCAAGAAATCGTTACCGACAAAGAAACACATAAAGACCCAGTCATCGAGTGAGCGTTCTAGATCATACTTGAACTTGCGCTTTGGCGTGTCCATCTCTACTGCCAAGTATTCGCGCAAAATGTTGGTATGTAGCCAGATGAAGGGCTTGAGTTGGTGCTCAGAATTGGACCACTCTTCAGCGGCTTCCTCTTCGGTGAGCTTCTTGCCATCGTCGGGGAATTCACAGTTGTTTCGAATATGTCCTTTGCGGCCGCAGCGGGTGCAGACCTTGTCCTTACCCGAGTCATAGAAGACATCTTCTCTGAGAACACGGAAATAAGGCTCATGGGTAGCAAGACTCAACATGATCAGATCGGCATCCAAGCCGTAAATAACGTGTGAAGTGTTGGGGTCATGGGTAGGCATAGAGCGCTGTGAGCGGATAAAGTTCATAATCTTGTGTTCTCCCTCACCAGGCACAGATGCATCGGAGATGATGACTTTCATGTCCTTCCACGAGGGATCGGTTGTGAACTTGTAGGCACACCAGTATTGAAGACTCTCGGCAAGAAGATGCATGAAAGGGGTACCAGGCGTGATTGCATTCGAGTCCCAGGTCTTTTCGATGACCTCTTCGAGACTGGAAATGTCCTCGCCACGACTTGCTTTCTGCGAGTTGAGCATCTTTTGGAATTCAGCACGCTCGTCGTCCTTTTCCTTTGCCTCTTTTGCGGCGCGGAAACGACGCGAACGCTGCTGGTTCATCTTGGCACGAGGCGCAACGCCATCGACTGCCATGTAGAGAAGCTTACGGGGACGGACCATGCCGACACAGCGATCAGTGTACTCGAAGATGGCCATCATCATGTCGGCCTCAGTCTTGGGCGCAGGCTTATCTTCAGGGTGCGAGCAAGGATGGACAATGCCGTTCATGTCGAGGTATAGGTTGTCGAACTCTTCGCCGTTGGGATTGGGGCCGGTGCGGTCTACTGGGATGACATGGTCGCCGACCTTTTTAGGCAGCTCCTCTTGCACAGTGGATACGATCTTGGGGTATTTCTGGCTGAGCCAGCGGAACATGGCTGGGACACCCATGATGGCGGTGGGAGGGGAAAGTAGCTGGGAAGGGTATTATTGCGAAAGCGAGAGCGCGCGTACTGAGATGTGAGTATCTGAGTAGTACTGCGATGATAGTGAGAGATCAAAGGGTGGCGATGAAGCTCCTGTGGATGATGCGCCGATGAAAAGAAAGAGACTGCCCCAGGGCGATGAAAGTGCTGTCCTCCTCTTGTCACTCTGGATAATATCCAGGAGCACGTTATTTGAACCCTTTTCGCGCGACACCGAGTTGCGCACGAGATGGATGGGCGATGGAGAGTGAGGGGGGGGAGAAGAGGTTGTTGAAGTAATGGACGACGCGCTCTTCGCAGACAGTCGCGGCCGAGACGTGGAGTCGCGGTTTTGCCGACGCCGACCCGCCGACGTGAGCAGGGGTAAGAGGCTGAGCAGGGGTAGTGGGGGCTCGTGCGCTAAATTATACGCGGAGCACGTCGTGTCTCCACGTAGTAGAATTACACGAGAGTCTTGGAGGACTACAACCATGGAGTCGTAATACCTGGAGTCGTAATACTCTACATCTGCCAAATCCGTAATCCTCCATGGAGTCATAGTCCCCTACTCTTCCAAGATGATGCGAGTTCTCGAGGCCAACGCGCCTCCCAAGCAGAGGGCCACCGACACCATCAGCACGCTTAGCGGGCGGCTGACGAGCGCAACCCTCCTCGAAGACCGTCGCGCCGCCATCCTCGGCCTCCGGAGCTTCGCCAAAGAGTACCCGGCCTCGGTCGCATCCGACGCGCTCAAGGGACTCATCGAGGCCCTGACAAAAGATAGCGAGGATGTCGACACTCTCAAGGTGGTGCTCGAGACACTGCTCATGCTCTTCCACCCCGACGAGCACAGCCCCGAGGCCTCGCCAGAACTCGAGTTTCTGCTGGCAGACCAGTTCTCACAGGTACTTCCTGTGCTTGTATCAACAACCTAGTGCTGAGCTTATGGTAGCCCCAAGACAACATCACGCTTCTCCTCGCCCCCCTCGACCCGCCCGACTTCTACCCCCGCCTCTACTCCCTGCAGCTCATCCGCGCCATCTCCCTGGCCCGGCCCCAACGAACACAGGAATGCGTCCTCACAGCCCCCGGCGGCATCGAGCGCTTGGTAGCCACCCTCGACGACCCCCGCGATGCCATCCGTAACGAAGCCCTCGTCGTCCTCACCGACCTGTCCCGCACCTCGACCGAGCTCCAGAAGCTCTTCGTCTTCGAGGATGCCTTTACCAAGGTCTTCAACATGATCCACCAAGACGGCGGGCTCACACAGGGCGGCGTCGTGGTCCAGGATTGTCTGAGTCTGCTGGCCATCCTTGTGCGAAGCAACGTGTCCAACCAGACCAACATAAGGGAAATGGGCCACGTCGCCCGCTTTGCCGCGCTTCTGCCAGGAGGCAACAAGCCGAAAAAGGCACGCCCAGGTGCAGAAGACGAGGATGAATGGGTCAGCCCACAAAGCGACAAGAACATCTGGGGGCTGCTAGCCATTATGCGCATGTTCCTCGTCAAGGGCAGTGCGGGCACGCTACAGAACCAGAATGTCTTCCAACAACATGGCCTCGTTCGACAACTTTTGAACTTCACTTTCGACCCTGCAACCGCCATGCCCATCAAGATCGAGGCTCTCAACACCCTCGCCGATCTCATCAGAGGCAATGCTCGGCTGCAAGAAGGATTCGCTGGAGAGCAGGTCAGGCCCATTGTTGAACCCGCTACCAATGGCGCTACTTCTCCCAACGGCGTAGCCTCCGTATACGTTATCGAAGCCCTCCTCAACCTTGTCCTTTCCCCAGCACCCAATGAGCTATTTGATTTGCGCAATGCAGGCTGCGAGTGTATCAAGTCCTACTTCTACAACCACGTACAGATAAAATCCCATTTCCTCAACCGCGCCATTGATGGCCACGAGGGCGGCGACGAAACAGCGAATGCTTTGACAATCCTGATGGCCGGACCACAAGTACCACCCACGGGCGACCCATACAGGATCTGGTTTGCAGCAAATCTCATCTATCACCTCATCTTCGATGACGACCAAGCGAAAAACACGCTTATGCAGGTCAAAGAGGGCGATGCAGAGAGTGGAGAGGAGGTCGTCACGTGTATACAAACACTCACAGCAAATCTTATCGCTAGTCTGCAACTCGGCGAGGACGAACGCATATCAGTAGCCTACCTCATGCTCCTGCTCGGCTGGCTCTTCGAAGATGCAGCCGCTGTAGACGACTTTTTGGGTGAAGCAAGTAGTTTGCAGAGTCTGGTACAGGCCGTTCTCACACCTGGAGAAGATCGCGTCATGATACGTGGGCTGTGTGCGGCGCTACTGGGAGTTGTATACGAGTTCTCAACTAGAGACTCCCCTGTGCCACGGCGCGAACTTCAACCCGTACTCATGTCGAAGCTCGGCCGCGACAAGTATCTTGATGCTATTACCGAATTACGGCGGCACCCGCTTGTGCGTGACTTTGAAGTCTTGCCGAAGACTGGGGGTGGAGGGGGGAGTCTGCCCGATATCTTCTTCGACGAGGCTTTTGTGGACTTTTTGAAAGACAATTTCAGCAGGCTATCGAGAGCGATTGACCGTAACCCGAATATTGAACAGCACCAAAGTCACGACGGTGTCGATCGAGATGTAGTCGATGCGCTTCGTGGGGAGAGTAACGAGAAAGAGCAAACCATCCAAGAACTACGCGCGCAGGTCATGACGCTCGAGCAGAAGATTGATCAAGAACAAGCTGAACATCGCAAGACTCAGCAGTCCGCCGAGGAGCAACGCAGTACGCTGAAACGTATCAACGATAAGTTGCACGACGATATCGAAAAGGAAGCCGCGAAGAAGGATCGTGAGCATAGACAAGCGATGCTAGAAACGGAAAACAAGTACAATCTCCAGATTGTCGCTTTGAACAACAAAGTACAACAAACGAGCAAAGACGCTAATCTCGCTGTCGCAAAGGTCAGGCAAGAGTACGAAGAGCAGCTTCACGACGCACATCGAACGCGCACTGAGTTGGAGCGGAGGTTGGGTGCGAGCGAGAAGGCGAGACAGGAGGCTGTCGAGAATGTCAAGGGCTTGCAGGAGACACTATTACAAACACGGGCTGAGGTATCGACCATTAGCGAAACTCTACGCAACGCACAGAGTCATGTGCAAAATAGCGAGGCGCAGCTGCAATTGCTGAATGAGGAGAAGGAGCGGGTTGTCAAGGAAAAGGAAAGCCAGATCAAGCAGCTGGAAGAAGAGATGGAAGGACGAGCCCAAGAAAAGGACGCGCGACTCCTGGAAGTAGAGGCCGAACACGAAACCGCGCTACAACAAGCCAGCTCAGAAAAGAGTGCTTTGCAATCTGCTACGGAGAAACTGAAAAAGGAGAATCAAGACCTCAAGACGAAAGCGCAAGACGCGACGTGGAAAGTTAAAGAAGCAGAAGAGAAACTACGGAAAGCTGAAGCAACTGCCAAATCGACAGAAGATAAACTCCGCAAGGCGGAAGCTAGCGCCAAGGCTGCTGCCGCTGCTGCTGCTACCTCTCAAAAGGGCGGCGGCGCCAGCGCCAACAACAAGGACAAAGAGATCAAGGAGCTCAAGGAGAAGCTGAAGAAGGCGGAGGAAGCGGAGAAGGAGAAGGCGACCGAGTTGGAGGATTTGATCATGGTGTTGAGTGATTTGGAGGAGAAGAGGTCAAAGGATAAGGTATGTCTTTCCATCGTTGTAATCGCTACGACGGGTGCGTGTGGACGATGTCACTAACGCAAACAGGAACGACTCAAAGCTCTTGGAGAGGAGGTGTCGGATGATGAGGATGAGGATGAGGATGACGAGGATGACGAGGATGAGGGTGATGATGACGACGACGATGATGATGATGAAGAGAGTGATGAAGATGAGGAAGGGGAGGACGATGAGGAAAAGGAGAAGAAGAAATAGGCTTGATTGAGATGGAGTCTAGAGACATTTGCTCTCTATGATCAATAATGTTTCTTGATTTTGAGGATAAATCGCATGGGAGGAGCATATGGCCTGAGCAGAAACAGCTCTCGAATGTGAAACATGAATATCATGTCACTTGCGATTCAAGATTGCACCGTCACTAGCTGGGTAAAGTGTAGGGCTGTAGCTACAGCGTTGGAAAAAGGCCAAAGGAAAATGTTTTTTCAAACGCTACACAAAAACAAAAGTCAGGGTATTGAGTATTCTCGAAGTGCTCTTTTATGCCATGGCTCTTCTATCGTCAAGCCTATCTTTATTGCCCGTCTGGCGGTAGCTCCAGTGTCACCTCCAACGCTGCATACACGGCTTGGATGTATGACTTGGTCCGAGTACCGCCCAACAGTGTCGCATCCATTTTATTCATCATATACGTCACTGTCAGTTTCCGCTCTACGTCCATAATCACCATACTTCCACCCCAGCCTCCCCATGTGCAGATCCGACCATCGGGTAACCACTCCATAATGGTGTCCTTTCCTGTCAATGCAAAGCCCATGCCCCATCTGATTTTCTGGCCGACGACCAGGTCGTGTCCATTTTGCTGCTCCTGAAAGATGAGGTCGATCGTCGCAGGCGAGAGGAGTTTCCGGCCGCCGTTGATGCCTCCAAGCGAAACGGTCGACATGATGCGCCCGACGCCCGCAGCGTTGGAATGTCCGTTCGATGCTGCGAGTTCCGCAGACCGCCAGAGGGGCTTATTGGCTTCGGTTGCATCCATGGACGGATTCCCTAACGAATTAGAAGGATCAGTGTAGTCAACCTCCTTGTCCGGCAAGTGCCATGGAGGCGGCGCACTGATGGTGGCAACACGGCTCAAGTCTGCTTCCTTGACACCGTACTGAAAATCTGCGCCTAGAGGCTGTACAAGTTCTTCCTGGACAAACTCCCCAAAAGGTTTGCCTGTGACGCGAGATACGAGGGCGCCGATGAGGGGACCCATGGTCAACCCGTGATATCCAGACGCACTGCCTGGTTTGAACATTGGCGCCTGTTGCTCAAGCATCTTTACTGCCTTGTCCAAATTGCAGATGTCCTGTACTGAAACCTAATTTTAGGTGTACAAAGTCAGTGTATATCTCACATGCAGTTCGTTCATGGACATTTTTTTACCTTCTGCGCCCAGCTGCACAGGCCAGACGCATGGCTCAGCAAATGTCGTACTTCGATATCTTGTTTTCCGTTCACGGCGAACTCGGGCCAGTACTTTGCGACCTTTTCGAACGGGTCTAGGAGGCCTCGGTCGATGCAAATAAGTGCTGCGAGACTGGTAACGGTTTTCGTAGTTGACCAGACGTTGACGAGGGTATCTTCTTGCCATTCGCGCGTGCGCGTCTCATCTACGTAGCCACCCCAGATATCAACAACGTCCTTGCCGTTAATATTCACGAAGATGGAAGCGCCTATATCCTTGCCGTCTGTGATGCTTGCCTGTAGCAGCAGTGCCACCGCCTTGAAGCGGTCTTCGTAGGAGCCGTGAATGGTTGCCATTGTGCAGACTTTATATGCGCTCTGAGATTGTGTTTTTATGATAGCCAGAAGACAGCTGAACTCATCAGCGATATGGCCTATCTTTTTATAACCATCAACATATCAATGTCCCAGAGTAAACATCCGTCATGCATCATACAGACAGATACACTCCGTATTCGGCCCGTATTCGGTGTTCGGAGATGTCGTACACTCCGCAACCGTGTGCCACTGTAGCCATTCGAAGAGCTTTGGTAAAGAACTGGTAGCGAGTGATCACTAGATTGAGTTGCTTACTTGATACCCACATATCCTTCAGTCTTAGTCTTGTTTAGGAAAGTTACTCCATGCCAAGCAAAAGCTGCGGGACTAGACGCATCCGATCACATTACCTAGATCCAGTGGCGGCACATGCGGAACCTAACTGGGAATTGAAACTGGCTTGTGGTCCAAGAAGCGCTGTCTCGGCGATGCAATGTTCGCCGCGCCGAAGAGAATGCATGTCTGCCATATCACAGTGGCTCCACTTGATTGGCTGTGCTCTGCGACGCTGGCTTACCAACTATATGCTATACAACACAATCCTGCCCGAGCCGAGATAAGGCATCACAAAATGTTTTGTTCCGGCCATGGTAAAGTTTCCGACGGACCAGCAAGTGAGCTTGGACTTGTCTTATAAAAGCTACGCTACTAACGACGACATCAACAACAATATCGACGCCGTAGCTCTGGGAAGTTTTATTTGTGTGTAAGATCGGGACTCCCAGCATTTGACCAAGTTCGCAGTTCAGCATGTCTATTCACAATTTCAGCATCACCAGCACATTCGACTTACACAAAGCGATTCCTCCGGGGATCAGTCAGACTCCACAAGTGGGCGAGTCGTACGAAAAGGCCAACTCCGGTCCTATCTTAGCATCGACTTCGAGTAAGGCTCCAGATGGTGGTCTGAATGCGTGGCTAGTAGTGTTTGGTGCCTGGTGTACCTCCTTCTGCAGTTTCGGGTGGAACAACAGTATGTTCATTTGATTACACTGCTCTCTCGCTTCTGGACGCTGACAACGCGTCTCTTCTAGGCATTGGCACTTTTCAGCAGTACTATCAAACAGAGCTTCTGCAGCAATATTCGCCAGGAACAATATCCTGGATCCCCTCCTTGCAGATATTCTTCATGTTCGCTATGGTAAGTATGCATATCCAAGCGGACTACCTACAGGATTCTGATCGTCATTTAGGGTCCAATCGTTGGCAGACTTTACGATCGTTACGGGCCACGATACCTGATATTCGTTGGGTCCTTCCTCCATGTCTTCGGATTGATGATGACGTCCATCTCGACAAAGTACTATCAAATCATGCTTTCTCAAAGTGTCTGTAGTGCTATCGGCGTTTCACTTATATTCCAGCCAGGTCAGTGTCTCAGTTTGTGAAAATCATGATGAGAGTCACGGTTTCTAACCCTACTGAAGCTCTCAATGCCATCGCCAGCTGGTTCGATAAGAAACGTGGTATAGCCTATGGCATCCTTTCCACTGGGTCTAGCGTCGGCGGCATCGTCTTTCCCATCATGACTAGTCGCCTCATTCCGTCCGTGGGTTTTGCATGGACATTGCGTATCGCTGCTTTTCTGATCCTCTTCTTGCTTATTCTCGCTTGCTTGACTGTCAAGTCTCGATTTCCTCCCAATCGGCAGGTTGTCACCAGAAAACAACTTGTCGCGCCATTCCATGAGCCAGAATTCCTTGCTCTCAACGCCGGACTGTGTTTATTCACATTCGGCATGTTTATTCCCATCAACTACTTTGTGGTGGAAGCTACGGCCAATGGGATGAGCCGAGGTATAGCACAATACCTCGTCGCCATGTTCAATGCTGCTAGGTACGCCCCCAAATTTCCATTTCTTTCCTGCAAGCATTGGCTGATGGTGGCTTTGCACACAGTCTCTTTGGTCGTCTCCTCACCGGATATCTAGCCGACCGTATCGGAAAATACAACGTCTTCACCTTGGCTGCGTTCGCCACTGGAACAAGTACCTTAGCCTTGTGGCTTCCATCCGGCAGAAACGATGCTGCACATATCGCGTATTCAGTTCTATATGGATTCTTCTCCGGCGCTTATGTCTCCCTGATAGCGGGTCTGGTAGCACAAATTTCTCCAATAGAGCAAATTGGATTCAGGACGGGACTGGTGTTCTTCGTCAACAGCATTGGAGCGTTAACGACGTCGCCTATTGCTGGCGCGATCCTGGACAGGGAGAATGGAAGATGGACGGGAGTCAAAGTATTCTCTGGTGTTCTCTGCATCGCAGGCACAGCGTTCGTGTTTGGGGCGAGAATCTACAAAGTCGGCTGGAAGTTCAATGTCCTCTTCTGACATGGTAACAGCTTTGGCTGCAATCACACCAAGGATATGTTGTCATGTTTTTACCTCGATTTATTACATCTTTCCGAAATGACCGATCAATTTATAGAGACATTCGGATGTATAATTATAGACTAAGTTTATTGTAGAATTGCACATGTCAGAGATCCAGGAACCCAGAGCTCAGAAGCTCCCCAAATCTGTATTGTCCATCGTTGAGTCTCAATATAGATAGTTAAATGTATTCGTAATTGGGTCCATAATT
Source organism: Alternaria arborescens (assembly GCF_004154835.1). Classification (NCBI taxonomy): domain Eukaryota; kingdom Fungi; phylum Ascomycota; class Dothideomycetes; order Pleosporales; family Pleosporaceae; genus Alternaria; species Alternaria arborescens. Next base: position 253,276 of record NW_021167886.1, read on the forward strand.
GAGGGCAGTTGTGCTTCGTAAGTAGATCACTTATCTTAACAGTGGTCGCCGTCTCCACATCAAAGCTCTGCCCTGGCTCAATTCCCATGACGACGTCTCCTTTGCCTCCTGCTGATGCGGAATCCCTCGATTCCATTGCCTTCTCCCTCAGTCTGCTCAAGAGCGTCCAATTCGAGCCTGCCTCATAAAGGAATCCATTTGCAAGGCAAGAATTTGCCAACATCCACGCCCTGTCCGCGCTAGGACTTGGAAGTGGTTGCTGATTCCTAGGGTTTTGGACGTGTCAAGGAGGTCTCTTTCTGTTCCTTGACGCGCCTTGTTTGTTCGTAGAGACGAAGGCGTAGTGGCAAGCGTCGAAGCGTGGTGTCGTAGCCATATCTGGCGAGTGACGAAGTCGAATTTGCTGGGAATTAGCTTGCCAATAAGATACGCCATGCGTTGTATGGGAATATTCTGGTCGCAGTGTTGCAAATACTCAATCTCGAAATGTGCCCTGAGCGTTTCGTACGCTTGTTGCCATGCCATTTCATTAGGGTAGCTCATGTTGGATGAAGCGCCCAGTGACAGTTGTCGGAGAACATTATAAGCTTCGATGACCATTAGACTAAAAGAAATGTCAGTCCATTTTGACTCCACAGTAGGGAGGCCTTTTATTGAGAGCAAAGTGCTCCGGTCAGGCAACTTCGCGCCGCTTAGTGCTACACGGTCAGGAATGACCACGTCCTCAAGACTATCTTGCTTGGTTCGACAGACTTGATTTGATAGAACAGTTATAATGATTAATAATTGTCTGAGGGATGAGCCAATGTTTCCTTCGATCAGAACACCATGGCTCCTCCGTCCACGATAATGTCTGTTCCATTTATATACCGTCCCGCGTTACTACATAGCAACACCAGGGGCCCTGTCAGTTCCCACGGATGACCCATACGGCCCATCGGATTCCTCTCATTCCAGCTCTTGCGCGCTCTAATCAAACCATCACCGTCGTTAAGTATCGTGTCCATGTAGCCTGGGCTCAAGCAGTTAACTCTGATGCCAAAGCTACTCCACTCAGCAGCCAAGCTCTTTGCCAGCGATAGCAACGCTGTCTTGGACGAGTTGTATGCACATTGCGGCTGTGGGTAGTTTGTATGATGCGCAGAAATACTCGCAGTAAAGGTGATGCTCCCTCCAGTCCCTTGAGCGCGCAATTGCTTCGCAACAGCCTGCGCGCAGAGAAAAGAGCCTGTGAGATTGATGTCGTGTGTGCGCCGCCATTCGTCGGCAGCCATTTCTATGGCGTGTGTGCAGCCTACGACGCCCGCAAAGCAGCATAGCATGTCTATACTGCCCAGCACCTTGACGGAGCTTTCTACGGCCGATGCAATGGCTTTCTCGTCGCGCACATCGACGGCTTCGGTCATGATGCGCGCGTGGGGAAACTTGGCATGGAGTTTCTTGACGCTTTCGAATGCTTGATCCGGGTTCATGTCCCATAGGGCCAAGCCTGTAGCACCATGTTCGAGGAGCGCCTGCGCGGCTTCAAGTGCAAGTGTACCTGCGCCACCAGTGACTAGGACATAATTGGTTAGCTGGACGTTCAAGTGTATAGTGCATGGGGTGGGACAGGCGAGTATGCTACCCTGCAGATGTTCACGTACTAACTGCGTTTCCCTTGACCTGGAACCTATACTGAGCTCTTTGTGCGGTAGAAAGGTCGTGTGGGGGTGGTTTGGGCGCTGTGAGAGGGTTGTCTGCTGTTGACAGTGTCATCTCTGGCAGCTGTCGGTTGACTAGCGCAGCGCGGTCATCTCCGTCTCCTGGCATTCTGACTGGGTTGCTAATGTGGTGAAGCTTGATGCGTATGTACAGAGAACTTCTTGTTATTCTCTAAGCGCGCAATACGGACTCGGGGTTCTTATGAATTTCTTCGGACGACAGCAGTCCGCATGTACAGATGGTCGGTGGAGCTTGCCCAGCTCGAACATGACGTCGCGAGCTCTGCCCCACTAACGTTCTTTCACCACCCCACCAGAGTCCGAGGCAGGTTTGCCGAGCGTGGGGTCTCTCTCGTCTGTACAGCACCAGCAACACGTCTGCGACACCTCTACAACACCTTTGATATCGGCGTTGCAACCCCTTCACTTGCAGTTCGTGGCAACATTTCGCAAAATCATGGCATGGAAATTCGGAGATCGCGATGTCCGTATGGCAATTAGCAAACAGATTAGCTGTATCATCAAAGAAAAGGAGTCTTGTGGCTTCCATATCAACCAACAATAAAAGTATAGTAACAAGTGTAAATGATTCCCTGCACCTTGTTTGCAGCTGGGAGCAGCGATAGCACGCATTCTCGCACAGATGCGCGGCAGCTATGCGTTGCGCATAGTCGATACTCTCATTCTCAGCATCTATCCAGCACTGCTTTCAACAACCATGAAATATTCAACCCAAGCCACCGAGTCGTCACTAGAAAAGAACCTCGACCGAGATTGATACAATCATCTTTCGACAACTGCGCTAACCTACAATAGAAGTTTCAAATATCGCTAAATATTTAAGCTACAACGTCGATTCGCACTACACTCTCTAGCATCGGTCTCTACAATGATTGTCACATCGGTCCTCACGATATCTACATAGATTTCGACGTCAAGCAAGTGAAAAACCTCACGTCTCAAAAAGAGAAAGAGCAACTGCAGATGGGGAACTCAATTCCAAAATCTTGTCAAGTTATTAACTTCCTTCGTCTCTGTCTTTGATGATATTGGCTTCTATGATGGTGCAACTTTTCTCCCCTTTAGATGTACATTCCGACTGTTGGCCCCCGACATAATCTGTCTGGTTCTTTACCTCCCTTCCCGCAAAGCTTTGCAAGTCTCCGATCAAGCCATCTACGCCACACCAGTCGTAGCCTGGAAAGTGATGTTGTGAGCGGATCCACCCTTTCCGCGAATAGGATCGAGCTTAGTAGTAAAGGGCTGCGAGGTACCCATAACAGTAACATTAGTATCGCTGAGCTCCACAGTCTGCGTAAGGGTCAAAGTAGAATCTAATCGCAAGTTCTAGTCAGCAAACCGACAACGACAATAAAAAAACGAGCACGCACACACGCACAACTCGACGCTCAACGACTCGAAAGAAAGGAATTTGGAAGGAGAATGCCACACATACCAGCGGTGTTGTACACGTAGCTAAACGACGCAGGAGTGCAGGTCAGGGTCGTAGGATCGTTTCCCGAGAAAACCTTTCCATCGCTCGTCGTCTGCGAGAGGCAGTCGACGGCAATATTGTCCGCGAGCTCCGCGTTGGCGTACACGCCGTACACGTGCTCCGAGTGTGTTCTGTCGGCTCCGCCGCTCTGCACGTAGGATACGTTCCAGCCGCCGAGGTCGGAGCGCGGGAGTACGGTGGCACTGGCAGAGGCGGCCATGGCGGTCATGGTGGCGATGGTGAAGCGCATGGTGATTGTTTTGTTGTCGAAGTAAGGTGGTTTGTTGGTGTGTGTGGGTGGGTGGGTGGTAGTAACGACTGTGCTTGGCGAATGGAGAGCTTGAGTGATTTTTATTGGAAAGCAGAGAAGTAAGGCCTTATATGTACAAAGACAACACTGTACCTCGTATCCGACGTCAGCGATATCATCAGGATAGACATGGTATCACGCAGGAGGCGTGTTTATTTTAGGAACGGCGTGATATAACCTGCGGCTGGACGTGCACATCGTATTTCTCCCTACCAAACATGAACACGAAGGAGAGGGAGAAATATATAACGGGCCTTTCGTACAAACTTGTCGATCCTTCTTGCACTGTCTCTTCTACGTAGTCTCGTTGAGCGACGCAACCCAGATAAGAACCCCAGAGCTGGGGAGTTGTTCCAACAAGCTACACAATCCTTTGTCTACTGGACCCTTACTCCGGGATTCGTCTATTCCCAACCGTGAGAAGGGGGCAGCGTACATGATCGTGCGGATGATTCCTTGGCACAGAAAGCTTAGACCGACGTCGTACAACGCGGGCATGAAGGGCTAAGGCGTCATAGCGCCGACGACCCATAGATTGCAAAAAGGCCGACTACCGCCTCTAATCAAACTTTGAGGGATGACGCCATCTCAAAGGGAAAAGTGTGGGAGTGAAGCTCGTTGCTAAGTACTGCATGTGCATGTACAATGGGACCGTACGAACATTAAGAAATAATTAAAACGCACCGCTACTCTAGACTGTGGGCAGTAGTAAATGTCGGCTTTCCAGTGTGTATGGGCAAGTGCGTTACTAGTCTTGTAGTTGACGGTGATGTGCACCTATTCGTATCTAGAGTTTTGTTGTTGCGCTACGGATTAAATTACCTAAATTGTCAATTGCGACACACAACTTCGCTACTAGCAATGATCCCCGGATAATCTTGCTGGCGCCCTTCCACACAGACCACAACGGGCGCCTGTTAGTACGTCAACTTGTTCAAAGAGGCGGATGCAACAATCAAGGGTAAGCTAACCTAACGGCTGCACACTAGCAAGACTAGTCGCGTCAAGGGCCGTGGCACAAGTGGAGTTTGATCTCCCGATCTATGTGGCATATTGTATTGATCCGATTAGTCTCCTAGTTCAAAAAACGTACCCTGAACGTCTCGCCTGTTATGCCGAGGCGGTTAAATCTTCTAAGAAATAAGGCAAGGTCATCTTATCAAGTCATGAGAAAGCTAGGTATCCGTAAGATTTAGAGTACAACCACGTGTGCAAGAAAAAGGGCGCTTATTTGTAAGTCTGATCGTCAGAATAATCTGTACAAAATATCCTTCTCCTTCATAGAGACGGCAGTCTTCCTCCCTGCGACCCTACTTGTACGCATCTCCCAGTCCACCACACACACACTCCAACCTAGCTCAAATCGAACCCAGCGCCCGAAAAGACGCTATACAAAAGCTTCTCCTTGAGCGTCTCCTCATCCTCATACATTGGCAACTTCAAAAGATTAACACACGTACTCGTACTCGGCAATCTACTCTGATCTCTCCCCGCATCCCTAATACTAAACCTCGGATTCAGCGTCCCAAACCCCAACAACGGCGCCCTCGGCGTACTCGTCACAAACTTGAGCACAGCCCGTCGTTCATCGTCACTCATTTCAACCATGCACTTCCAGAAGAGTTGGATGGTGGGGTGTTCGAGTCCGTCATCGCCGATTACATAGGTGCCGCCGTAAAGGGTGTTGCGGCGTAGGTCGTCAATGTCGATTTGTGTGCGGGTTCCTGAGATGAGGGTTTGGAGTTCAGACGCGTTGAACATGGAGAGCCACGAGGGTTGGATCATTGTACTTAGACCACGCAGGAAGGCGGCAGTTTGGGCGTACGGTTGGTTTTGCAGGCGGTGACGCGCCATGTAGCTAATGTAGACAAGACGGTTTTGATTAGTGACGGGGGTGTTGGAGCCATCGGCTTTCAGGTCCTTGGTTATGGCTTTGGTCTTCTTGGGTGAGGTTGTGTGGTCAACGACAACCGTGTCGGTGACGGTGAAGTTGAGGGAGAAATCTTCGACGTCGCCGGGGTAGGTTTTGAGCTTGTGCAGGCCTTGGTAGAGTTCTTCGTCTAGGTCACGGAGATCGTTGAGCGTGGGGCGGTAGCCAGATTCGTTGGGGGCGGAGCCCGTGCCGCCTGTTAGAGCCCATTTGCGGAGGAAGAAGGGGGCGAAGTTGACGTCGACCAAGATACCTTCATAAAGACATTTGCCGATGATGCGGCCGAGGAACTCGTAGCGTTGGAGGAGCTCGGTAATTTGTGCGCGGTATTCCTGGGAGCCTTCACGGATGCCGGCTTGGCGGAGGGCTTCTTTGTGTTCTTCGAGGGCGGCGGGATTAGGGTAAAGGAGGTGCTGGTCATTTTCGACAAACATGTCAATGTAGTCTGTTGGCATGAACGCTCGGCTGGTAACGCTGGTTAGAAACTCCTTGGTGACTCCGCCGCCGTCGATACCAGCTTCGGGAGCGCCAAACTGATCCATAAAGGTAATCTGGATCGGCTCCTTCAAGCCTTGGCCCAACTCATAAAACTGCTCAAAAGCATCATCGAACTCGTTCTCTCTCCTGATCCTTGCAGTGTGTTTCTCCAACTGACTTCGTGCGTTTGGCTGCTGCATCGTTCTGAATCGCCAGAATTCTGGATCCGCAGACCCTCTTCGTTTGATCATGTCTAGTTTGACAAACTCGCGGAAGATCTGGACTCGAGTGGTAAAGGGTATAAAGAAGGGCATATTTTGCAAAATTTCGAGACGAGGCGCCACCGCTTGCAAGTACCGTCTGCGTGAAGCCTTGCGCTGCTGCCGTTGTAGCTTCTCCAAGCGTCGTTGTTGTTGCGTTCGACTAGTGCCAATGAGCTGTGGCGTATCATCAAACTCCTCTTCTTCCAGATCATCGAGATCGTCTGCGTCTTCCTCTTGGATCTTATGTCGCGATTCCTCCTCTTCGACTACGGCAGGAATGAATCCAGTCATATCAAACCGCGAAACCATCAACCAGTGGTCTGCAGGCAGGAACTTGCGTCGCGAGTCCCGTTCGTACACCATACGGAGCAATCCAGTGACTAGACCTTTCACGTAATCGATCCTCAAGCCTGCGACACCACCTATCGATGGCTCAGCATGCTCTTTTTGGGCTTGGCTGTCCATTACTTGCGGATTGAAGTAGTTGAGACTTGTACCATTGCTTCTAGTGTCCTCGTCTGAATTTGTAATGTCTACTGCGTTGAAGTAAAGTGTGAAACCCAGGTTCTTGAGGAAGGTTGTTAGATCCTTTACTTCAGTCAGGGGTAAGCCACTGTCGCGGATTTGACCAGAGTATACGTCCTTTTGTCCAGACGTGAAGAACTCCTCATCATCGGTGACTTTAAGCACAAAGGTGTATAGTTCCAAGAACACAAGAATAACCCGCCACTCATCGGTAGTGGTTGCATCGCGGTCGACTTGCTGCTGCGCTGGCTGCCAGAAACCGTGATGTGTCAGTCCCGACGTTCCCGGGCGGTCGGATCCGTTCATGTTCGATGACTTTGGCTTCAAAAGTCCAATAGCTGCCCTGGAGTCCTTGAAGATTGTGCTGAAGACTGATGATCGTTTTGACGCCTCCCAGAAGTACCTGATCGCCGGAAGCTTCTTTGTACTCTTTTCAGATGCTTCCGATGGACCAATGTACAGCCACATCCGTATTTCGTCACCTCGACGGGGGAAGAATCGAAGTAATGCGAGGGCGTAGTTTGCGAGCTGGCGTGCTTCATCAATCTTCTCATCATCCGAAGCTTCGGCTGACTGCGAAGATCCGGCTAGAAGACTACCAATGCCCTCCTGGTGCACCAGCGAGCCGACTTGCTCTTTCAAGAAACCAGACACTGATTCGGAGTCTTGTTCGATGCCATCTTCCGAAAGCTCGGCGATTGGATGACCATCATCAACGATGTTGACTGGTAAAGAGTTCAATAGAACGGAGACTACGGCTACGAAATCTTTGTGGATAGCGTACGCTTCAGGTGTGTCAAAGTTATGAGCGTAGCGGTGAAAGTAGATGAAGTTTCCCAGCAAACGCAGTCGACTTGACGTGCTCTTCAATTCGGCTTTGCTTTGCAGTCCTGCCCTCTTGGAGAGAGTTGCCAATGCGTTGGCGAGTAATTTGTAGTTGATTGAGTCGGCGAGCGAGTCGCGGAACTTGTGTAGGCACGGTGATGTCGAGTCTGATGCTAGTAGCGGGAGAGTCAAGAAATGTATGCCAAAGGCTTCGTAAGCGTCTAGTGTATATCCGGTTACCCGCTTCATTGGCGAGATAGCTGCCCTTGCTATGATTTCGCTCATGTCTGATCCGTCACTTTGCGCTTCAAGTATTGAGGTAAATGTGGACACGACGTGCGCGAGGGCGCGGTAGTAGTTTTGGGCGTTTTGGGACGTTTCGGCGGGTATCTGGTCTGCGAGGAAGTGTAACACAACCACAGAGGGGCTAATCTGTTGCCATTGCACTGTCGAGGTCTTCTGAAGCTGCCGTTCTATAGCGACGAGCAATATCCGCTGCAGCCTCAAATATGCCCACGGCCATGGTCCGCTCGAAGCAATGCCCAGCTTCTTGACTGCTTCCATCTGTCGCGATGCATAGTGTTGTATCCGTCTCAGATCGTCATCACTCCGTGAGGAAGCAAAGCGGAGCAGCCGTTGTAGCTGGGCCAGGGCTTCGTCCTCGGAGCTGTATGCCACGGTATGCGAAGAGCCGCCCGACTCTTCTGCCCGATCCCATGCCCCCCGTAGCTCGTCGGCCATATCTCTCCTGCCTGAGTGACCCCGCCATACCTTCTGTATCCGCTTGGCCGCATTCAGCGTATCTCGTTCCCGCTGTCGTTGCACCCGGTCTTGTTGTGCGCGGTCGAGGGCGGCTTGGGATCCGGCGCCGGAGCCGGGAGGACCGAAGGGGTTTGTCTTCTTTCCGCCGAGGTTCACCTGACGCGCCTTTCGCGTGTTGCCGGTGAAACTTGTGAACATGGTGGCGGGGCCCGTCGAGTGAGGCGATTTCGAGACGACGAATCGGGAAGTGAACAGATGGAGTCCTTGTGAGGGTGTACTCTCGTTGTATCCGAGGTTGGTACTAGTTGGCCAGACTGCGAAGAGAGTATTAGATTAGTCGTGCATGTATCGCGCAATGATTGTGATTGTGAATGTCGACGAGGCCAGCAAAGGCAGCGTTCGACCAGCGCGGGGCGTTATCGTGATCCTTCTAAAAGACAAGTGGTGCCCTTGGAGTCGTAATTCGTGTCTATAAGGGAGAAGCTAAGTGTTCGCCTTCGACCAGCTTCGACGAGTGTCGACCGGTGATGATGATGGAGCAACCAAGTAGTAGTCAGCAACGCCGCGCCCGACACGTCCGTGCACCTGCCGTCATCGCGTCGCGCTTCAACACTCCACCACCATTGTGAACACCGCTTTACCAGACGACGCGAAAACAACCCTCCACTCAGGTACCGTGGACATTTATAGACTTCTGAGCAACGCACATACATTCTCTCCAGTGACAAACACGAGTTTTTCAGCAGCAATATCTGTCATTGTTAGAGCTACATCGACTGATATCCTTCTCAACTTACACCAATGCCAGCTATCCCAGGCTGTGGCACCATTGCCCCCCTCCCAACATCGCCAATCAAAATAAGTCGGTGGTTTGCGCTGAACGTTAGGTTGCAAGCCTGAGTGAGGTTGACATTGTCGGCCTGGCAAGCCTCTACCACGGCAAATTGGAAAGGACTTCCAGATACATTTCGCAGGTAACCAAAGCTGTCGCCCATACTCACAAATACTGGTTGCAGCAAGGCTAGATCGATGCCGGATTGTGGATAATTTGCTACCGCAATCCTCAGCAACGAAGAAGCTTTTATCTCAATACACAAATCCATGAGGCTGAACATGGGGGGCCAAAAACTTTCGCCAAGCCCGTGAACACGAGCGGCTTTCAAGAATAGGCGCTGAGCTCCAAGGCTGAGCTCTTGCATCCAACTGCATCAACACTCATTGGAAGCCTTGTGTATTATGACAACACATGCGCATGCATCAGCAGACAGCGTGGAACCCTTTCAAACTACACAATCACGCGCGCGCGAATAGACAAGGCTGACCCAACAAGGCTACAGTAGTCACCAACTGCATCTTCATCCCCAAAACTCCTTCAGATCCTCAGCCCTCCACTTCGTACTCCACCCTGATTGCTTCTCAATCTTCTCCAGCAGCTGCAAAATCGCCTTCTGCTCACTCTCATGACTCATCCACTGGCCCGCAATCCACAACGGCTGTATCGCATTCGTCCACGCAGCATGATCATCGTTGCTAATCGATATCCCGCAGATTTGGCGCGCGTGCCAGAAGATGGAGTTGGGCTTGGGTGTGACGGTAACGCCTGAAGGCTTGTGTCGGAGCAGCAAGATACACGCCGTATGATGGAGTTGGTTACCCGACATGGCGGCCGGGTTGCTATACAGGATCTTCGGAAAAGAAGATGGGGAGGTCGAGAAGCAAGATATGGGCAGCATTTCGGCGGGGCGGGCGGCGTACCATGCAGAGACGTGAGACCAGAGTCGAGTCCATCGCGCTGTGTATGCTTCATCGGCGTCTGCGCATGTGGGCGGTGTGGCGCCAACCCTCCCAGCTAGATTTGAATGGAAAGACAGTAAATCGAGTATCTGCGCAACAAGATACACCGCTTCGCACGCGTGGACATTGTATCCGCCGTCCGCTCGGAAGCGCTCCACATCACCATCAAGATCCATACCGTCAGCCCAGTGCTCCACCGGTATAAGCGTTTTGGAAGATGCGATAAGCCCACCACAAACATCCATCCTTGCGAAGCACCAAAAGAGCGCTTGATTGACACCGCCTGAGAAGCCATTGATGCCCACAGCTTCCAACAGATGTGCACACCCATCGAGATGTTGGTGCCAGGCTTTTGCCGACGAGCTCAGCATCTCCAGTACACAGAGCACAACACATGATGCTATTACAGGCGTGCTGCGCGTGTGTAGCTGTGGCAACACGAGTTGGATGGCTGTTTGGTACAGAGATAAACTCCTCTCCGTGTGTTTACTATTGTTCTTCCGCTCCATCTGTCGTGCTGATAGCGCAAGTATGGAGTATCGCAAGTGGTCGTGAGACCGCGCTATAACGGGAAGTGTATGTCTGAAATGGCGTTCAGGATCGAATTTATCGATCCAAGGTGCGACTTCATCGAACCAATTTTTCCAAAGTGCGAATTCTTCTTCTGGAGATAACTGGGGGGCTGATGAGGGGTTCGCGGGAGTTTGTTCTTCTTCCACTGCATTGATGCGAGTAGTGGCGATCTCTGTGATGTGGCTCTCGGTGTCTGGGTTGTAGTCCGCATCCACTCCCCATACGTGCTCGATGCGTGTGGGATCAGGCGTGGCTTGTCGAGTCGGCACATTGGATCTTACTTCTTGAATAAGGTGGCTTCGAAAAGTAGAATGCGCATCGAGATATGCTGAGCCTGGCAGGAATACGCTATCGTCTAGATACGTAGTGGCGACAGGACTGTGCCAGATGGACTCGAGATCTCCTGGAGTGGGCAAAGGAACATAATCAGTAGACCGGAGACTAGTAAGATTAGGCTCTGCAGCCGGGAAAGTCGGATTGTGCTGCCAGTTGAAATGTTCCTGATACGGTGTACCCTGGTCGTGCACCGTAGACGGCGACACGTCGTTGGGAGCAGTTGCTTGCTGACCATCAGACTGATCCGACACATCGAGGTCGTCTCCTGGGTCATAGTGCTGGTAGTCGCGTATAACCTCTGCGGTTACGTCTTTGATCCTAAAACGCGCGGGTGGTCGTCCCGGCGGTCGATGCAGCGATGATGGTTCGACGCCTAGAGCGTTTTCAGCCCGGAAGGTGAGGCGAGAGGCCCATTCACATTTTTCGCTCCTGCTGCTGCAGCGGCCGCAGGCGGGTTTTGCTTCGTCGCATTTGCGTCTTTTTGCTTTGCAGTTGATGCATCTGGAGATGGCGTTAGTCTTGTTATCAGTTTTGGCATGTCGAGGGTGGGATTAACCCGTGTCGTGTTCTTGCCCTTTTTGTACCTCGTCTGAGCAGGCTGCTTTCATCTGTCATTTGATGCACCAGAGAAAGAGGCAAGTCAATAGATAGGTAGAGATCCAGGATTGCTGGTCTTGATTGAATGGTGTAGATCAGGTGTCGGATGTTTTCATGGCACGGACCGAGCTGCCACTGTCGGAAGATACACTATGTGGAGACCCCACATTTACATGCATAGCGCGTTGAATCAGGGTAGCTAGGGTCTTTATATATCCAAAACAACGATGTTTGTCAAGATAGTCTGTTTTGATCAATGCCGTAGATGACCATTGCCATGTCTTGTTGACATTGACGCCGGCTCGCTTCGGAAGGCGAGACATAACACGTAATTGACGGCCATGCTTCCGTGCCGAATCCGTGGCAGTCCCTTGCGCACCACCACCATAGCATCTCTGCAACGTCAAACGCTCGTTCAAATATACTGGGGGACAAGGTATCGCTTCGCACATCTCTCCACCGGTTCTTCCGTCGACGCAGGTACCCAGTAGTTCGCAAATAAGGTTCTTCGCAGGGATTTCGTAGACATTGACCTTGCCCTGTGCCACGTCGTTCCTGTTGTCTTTGTGTAGTATTGCGATTGCATTTCCATATCTTTATTCGTGTTTCGCAAGCTGACTTCAAACAAAATGGAATGTGTAGGTCGAGCTGCGCTCCATCATTAGAAATGCCCCTCAACTAGTCGCGAGAGTGTGAAGTTCCGGACCTGCGCCACTGGAGGAATTAATCAAGCTTCGCGAAAGGCGGGGAGGGTTGGGGTCAATCCATCGCTAACCGAACACGAACCATGATAGCCCTGGGGATCCTTCTCGGTGTACATTTACCCCGGAATAAGGTGCTCCACGGGCATGGGGTCATCTGCTGATCCAATCCTACATGCTGTCTCGCCATCAGGTACAAATGCCTCTGCGAGTACGCCGTAGCTCTCACTGCACCCACACCATAGAAAGGGTCTACAGCAAAGATGCACTCCCACAGCGTACGAGTATGCTGCGCCCTACTGCTGGTAGGCGCGGTCTACGGGAATATTGATAGGTTGATACACCACCCGTCCTGCAGATACATTTCTAATTTAGCAGGCATTCCGTGGTCTCACAGTTCAATATCGTGCGATCCGACCTCATTGACAATGAGACAACACCTCTCCAGGTTGGCAATGGCAACTTTGCCTTCAATGTCGACACCACAGGGATGCAGGTACATTTGTTTGGCTACCGCTACTACCACTTGATTGACTTGCAAGGCAGACATACTTGCCGTTCAACACGCTATCCAGCTGGGCCTGGCATAACGACTCGCTCCCTGCGAATGGGTATGAACTTCAAAGCCGTGCCATCGAACACTAACCAATGCATACAGGGAGTTACCTTCAGACTACAAGGGCGTTGTGCGCGAGACATATGGGCGTGAAGTCTACTACGACATCCCAGACCCCAAGCTCAAGCAAGCAACTCAGTGGCTAATTAGCAACCCAAACCGACTGAACCTGGGTCGTATTGGCCTCCGCTATCAAGGAGATAGACTCAACGAGTCTCTCATCACTGAATCCAGACAAGAACTAGAGTTGTGGGATGGCACCATCACATCAAGTTTCAAGGTCAACGGCAAAGATGTAAAGGTGGTTACACAAGGCGACTTTGAGTCTGATGCTGTGGCTTTTGTCATTGAGTCAAAACTTATTCAAAGTGGCGATTTGCATGTGGAAATGGACTTCCCGTATCCGCCGATACACAGTACCAAGTACAAATACGAGGTATGTGTCGATCTATCCCCTTTGCGGGAGTTCGGCTATATACTAACAATGTTTGTAGGTCTTTGCGGGCGTATACGACTTCCCTCTTAATCACAGCACTATACTGGTGGAGGATGGAACTGATCGCACATCGGCGCATATCCAGCATGACTTGCAAGAAGTGCGGTACTTTGCTAATCTGCGATGGCCAAAAGGATCACCTCTTAAGTTGACCCGCAATGAGCCCCCAAATTCAACATCCATCAAAGCACACCGCTATACCCTGGATACAGTGGCCGCGAGCTCTTCGATCTCTTTCACTGCCCATTTCTCACCTGACCAACAGGTGCCCAGCCTACCTCAAAAGGTCTTAGAAAAGAATGTAAAAGGCTGGAATAAGTATTGGAAAGAAGGGGGCTTTGTTGACCTCACCGCATCTTCCAATCCGAACGCAACTGAGCTCCAGCGCCGCATTATCAAGTCACAGTACCATGTGCGTGTCAATAGCGCGGCCAAAGGTCAATCGCCGCAAGAAAGCGGGCTAATGAACAATGGCTGGTATGGAAAGTTCCACATGGAGATGTTAATCTGGCACAACGCGCACTGGGCCACATGGGGTCGTCAGAAGTACTTTGACAACATCTTCCCCGAGCTATACAAGACACTTCTTCCCTCATCCCTGGCTCGTGCAAAATACATGGGATGGGAGGGTGCGCGATGGCCAAAGATGACAGAGCTTGAGACCGGTGTCAGCTCACCGGGCGATGTCAATGCTCAGCTTATATGGCAGCAACCTCACCCGTTCTATCTCGCGAATCTTGCATACGAGGCGAATCCGACACGAGAGACACTTCAGAAGTGGGACAAAGTGCTGACAGCTACTGCGGACTACATGGCATCCTACCCCGGCCTCAACGCAACTACTGGCAAATACGACCTTGGCCCGCCGACCTACGGCGTGACCGAGAACACACCACCAAATTCTACACGCAACCTGGCATACGAGATTGCGTATTGGCGCTACGGATTGGATGCCGCCGCGGAGTGGAAACGCAAACTGCACCAGCCTGTGCCTGAGAAATGGACTCGCGTTGCCACGAAACTAGCTCTCCCACCTCAAATCGACGGCTTGTATACCGTTTACGACGGACTCAACAGCTCTTGGTGGGAAGATCCAAAGCTCAATGGCGATCCTCGCAGTCTCATCATGATGCAAGGTATCCTCCCCGACACGCCTGCCGTAGACCCCGAAGTTGCCCTTCGTACCGCCGATAAAGTCTGGAAAGTATGGACTGATGACAAGATCCGTGGCTGGGGACGTCCTGTTCTCGCCATCAATAGTGCGCGGATAGGTAATCCTGAGCGTGCGATTTACCATCTTACCGCGTATGACTATTGGAAGTTTGACGACGCAGGTTTCGCAATCCGCGGTGGAGATGGAGGTACTCCACCACCGTTCATGCCAGGTAATGCAGGATTCCTGTATGCGATCGCGTATTGCGCAGCGGGTTGGCAAGGATCGGAAGGTGATGCGCCAGGCTTTCCGAAAGATGGAAGTTGGAATGTAAAGCACGAAGGGTTGATGAAAGCGTTGTAGACTGGTAACATTGGATGCTGAGACGTTGAAACTCATGTTACGAGGGCGGATCGGCTCGCGGAGGCCAAAGTGTTCAGCTCAATGCTGTTAGTCGCGACATTGCTCCGACTGCGTAGAGCCCGAGATGGCCTGGCGAATGAAAATAGATTCCCCCATTCTCTTTCATCTGGTAAAGGTGCTATTGGCAAGCCAGTCTTCATGTGCCGCTCTTTCACTTCGTGAATTGTCTGCACGACAAGATCGTACAATTTGTCCCCGCGATAAGCTAACAAGAGCGCAACAAGAACAATAATAGCAGTGAATGGAATGGCTATAACCCAGAAGAAAGCTTGCGTTCTATCGATGTTTCGAATATCAGATGTGTTCATCCCAAAAAGGCTGCTTACGAAAGAGCTAGAACCTGTTAGCCTGGGTAAGCATGATATGATGGAGGACACTAACAGCGGTAGGAAGATGGTGGTGATTATAGTGAACATCAAGATAGCTTTGCCATGGTCCTCCTCTAAGATCTCCACGCTCTGTTTCAGTTGCTCACGGAGATATTGCGTGCGTTTCTTGAGGGCTTCGAGCTCCACCGCCTTGCTTTGCAGCGATTTGAGGCTTTCGCTAATACACTCTGACTCAGGCAAAAACAGACTAATGCGATCGGATGTAGGGAGCTTGAAGGTTTTGGGGTCCAGAATCTGAAGGAAATTATCGAATGCTTTCGTTTGCCAGGAGTTTACAAGCTGAACTACAGTGAGCTCTTCTTGGAGTTTGTGAATCGTTCTGAGTAGACGTTTGCGGGGGAATTGGTAGATCTGGTATTCCTGAAGGGTCGTTGTTAGCCATATCCAGATGCATGATTGCTGCAAGCAGTGAAATTTGGAGTCCTTCAGCGTGATGCGCTTACCAATTTCGAAGTATACTCCTGGTACAATTGATTGACATCCATCTTTACGTCGGTCAAAAGATGCCTCCTCGCAATATTTTGGAGAACAATCGAGACCAAAAACTCCGGTCCTGCATTGCCGATGCTGACCGTACTTCCCTCGCCCCCAGCAAGAACTACTGCTTTCTCAGCCCGAGTCATAGAAGCTTGCGCGGATTCTCCCAGCTTCCCTAGTTCCTCGAGAGCACTTTGCACTGCAGGGCTTTCTAGGTCGTCAATTGCTTTCCCTGGTGTATGTTTCCATATGCTTGCTTCGTTTCTGATAGCAACGACGGACGTCGTCGCTTGCATGAGGAAGAGCACAGTTTCTTCAAAGCAGTCAAGTAGACCATCCGGTAGTTGATATCGGCGACGGTCGGTCTGCTTCCCTTCGGCGACACCTAAATGTAGTTTTTCTCCTCGTGTGACCAACGTTTCAAAATACTGTATACAAATCTGCAGCAGCCACAGGTGTTGCTTGCTGGCTCGTTCATTACGAAGATCGTTTTCGGTACGCACAAAATAACGGCGTGCTGTTTGATGATGTCTCGACGAGCTGTCCCGAAAATGGACCTTGTTGAGATGAGTCAGAGCCTCTTGATGCGATTTGTATGTGTGTCCGTCTTTACACTCAAGACAAGAACTAATTGGAACCATTGGCTTTTTGATATTCCGGTCTCGTAAGAAGCTGGTCTGAAGTGGGCGTATGATGTAGAGCGGCCTCGGATGCTCCTCTTCCTTGAACAGTAGCGTCGCACTCTATTTGTGATGTTAGTATACATGATTCGTACATGGAGGCCAAAGTTGTTTTTCCACATTAGAACCACGCCTTAGTGATAGATGGAGATTAGTCATCCACCCATTTTCGAGAATAAAATATTGGAGAATGAACATACGTTATTGAGAAGCGCCATTGAACCCCAGAGCTTGTAGCAAACCGAGTGTGCGTAATCACACGGAACATATAGCCCAACAAAACGTTTCAAGCATGCAAACAGCTCATCGATTGCAGCGCGAACCATGTTCTTCTGTGCGCTAAGGACAGGATCCTCCGGCGGACGATTCTCTAACATGGTTCCGAAAGAAGTCAAGACCTGTAACGTAGCCATCCATGGTGCTGGTCGGCTCGGCGTTCGTTGGTGACCGGGAGCAACAGAGCTACTAGTCATAGGAGATCTCTGCGGCGTTGAAGCTTGCAAAGAATACACTAGGTCAGAGATCGTGAGTTCTCTACATAAATCATAAGAGTGTTCGTTCCTCTGAAGCAGACTCTGTTCGATCTCTCGCATCATCCCGTGAAGATATTCAGCCGCAACACGCTCCGTGTTTTCTTTCTGATCTAGTTCCGCATCGACCAAGACCCAGGTCAAGAATGGCTTGACATTGTCAACACCTGATCCGGAAGTCGAATCTGACAACGGCAACCTTTCCGAAGTTTCTAGCTTAACTACTTCTCTTTGATCTCGAAGTGCTTTCTTCGCTATTCTGATCGCGTTTCTAGTATTGGAGTCTGAGATTCCCCGAAAAAGGGTCATCGCGTCCATAACTACTTCTCCAAGACTCTCAAGCTCTTTCTGAACAGACGATTCCACAAACCCAAGTGCCTTTAGCATAGCGTCGCGATATTCGAGATTTGACGAAAAAACTGAATCCTGAGATTCTATGTCACACATACCGTGCAGTACCTCGGCACGAAACATGCCATCCTGCAACCGTGACAGGACACTAGATTGACGCCTTTGCTCTCCAGGTGGAGCGCGATCCCATAGAGTGAGAACGTACGTGATGTACGTGTTAAACCTTTCCAGGTACTCAATGGTCATATGTGGGCTTTTCAATGTGTCTAATACCGCAAGAATAGACGCTTCTGCTTCGGCGGCTTCCTCTTCAGTAAGCGACGAACTCTGGAGTCGCTTTTCATGGGTCTCATCATTGGGTACAGCGATTTGGAGACTTCCGAAACTGACTTGCGTGCGAGGACTTCCTGCAGCTGATGGGTGGTCTTCGGAAATGGTCGACTCTTTTACCGTGGGACCTAAGGTCGGGTTGAGAATCGAATGACTTGGGAATTGTTGTACTGTGTCATCTCTTGTTCCAACCGAAAGTGGTGTTTCCACGTCACCCAGAGGAGAGTCGAAGGCACCCGTCATGCTCGAAACATCAGACTCATCGTCGTCAATCAGGTAGTCTTCAACGCGTATCGGGACCTCGCCTTGATGACTAGTGACAGGTGGGAAGTACTTCTTATGATGCGAAATTGTTATTGATTCGTCTATCAGGTTATCGAGCTTAAGCTCAGAACACGAGATCACCGTATCTATCGTAGTCAGATCGTAGTAAAAGATGATTTGTCACATGCGTGCTTACCGGAGTTAAGAATAACGACCCAACATTGGGGAACGTAGAGTACTTGATCTAACGCTTGAGGTGAATCACTGCAAAAGCTCGGAGTCTCCTCACGTAATGCAGTCGATTCGTAAGGGTAGAGAGTTTGCAGTATGCTTCTGGTAGGGTACTCATCCTCATGTGACTTAACGGTCTGCTGGCGCGCTCCTACCGAAAGATATGGAAAGCACATAAAGATAGCAGAGGATTGCGTAGTGTCAGTGGTGCCAGAAGACATTCCATCGTAACGTAATACTGTACCCGGTTCGATGCAGTACCCATCGAATTGCTGTTTTTGATGTTTGGTTCGGATTTGTTCAAAGAGTCTCAGCATCGTGAAACGTGTTTTACTACTGATATCTGGAGCATTCAAGCAGGCGTTCTGTTTTGGCAGTCAGCTGCTTTGTCGCTTCCAGCGTCGTTTCTCGCGCTAGTCCTTTGTATGAGGTAATATAAGATTTTGGCTCAACAAACCTCAAAGTCGGTAAGGTTCAGGCGATGCGTTTGCATGTGACTGGGATACCGAGTTAGTGCTAGTCCTTGATGGAGTAAACTTCCAGTCTCTTACAGCCATTGCATCTGATGATCTTGGTTTTCTTTGCCGGAAGATGGCCCTTCTTCGCAGTATAGCTCCATTGAGAATGAGCCATCCCTTCTCCTCAGCCTCTTTGCACTGACAGCTCTCTTAACATCCATCCTCAAGTTGTCGACATCACTCATGTGGTTCGGCCACTTCATCTGTGATGGGATCGAAAATTGCGAGTAAAAGGTAGCATGGTTGCTTTGGACTGTGACCGCGATGATCAATCCCTCTAACTCGTGATGCTTTGCGCGCCTGCTAGTCCGTCCATCAGCAAGGTCGAGCTGTGAAGCTTTTCGCGAAAGAGACTCCGTGACTATCATATCGTTTGCCGATCTGTGCATGTCTTCGACCGTTGTATGCGACGCTTGTGTTCCTTCAGCATGATCAGTATCAATGGATTTGAGGCTAGGATCCCGACTGGGGCGTTGCAAACGATCTGTCTGTAGTGGATTGACCAGCGTTGTCATGGGCATTGAATCAGGAGATATCGTTAAGCCTTCAGATTCCTGTATCCCGAATGGAAGATCTAAAGACATCCTGTCAATGCCCTTGGGGTAGAGAGAGAATCTATGGGGTTCAATATGACTGGCAAGAGGCTCGCTGTGTATGGCATTGTAGTGGAGTGGGTACAGCGGATTGGTCATGTGCTCTTGAGCTGCTCCAGCAAGGTTTGAGACTCGTGGGTCTCTGTAGAGAACCATTTCGTGATGTGCTGGCGTGACACTGGCAGCGCGCCCCCTGCTATAAGACGGAGGCGTAGGATCTTCATACAAGAAGTGCGAGGAAGAATCACCCGACTGCTCCTCCACCATTGGTCGAGGTATGTTGGAGTGATCAAGGATCGCTGTATCTTCGCCTTTGATTGAGTCTACTTTGTTGATTATGTGGTGGGCGGGGCCAGAGGGCGGCGATGAAAACTTCCGTCGTATCTTCGTCTTCTCCTTGGATTTACCCTTCTTCGTCGGTTCTGATGTTATCTTGCTCGACTTCTGCGGCTTTTCGCCCATTGTTGCGATTTCGGGAGAAAACATCACACTCCTACTTCTGGACTTCGACGTTTCTCCGTGATGGGTATTTTGCTGCGACAGACCATCTTGAATCGTCGGATTAGCATCCTTGTATGGTTCAGGCGAAGCATAAAATTGCGGGTAGGCCGACGGGTAGATTAATGGATAAGTGGGCGAATGTGGCCAAAAAGGCTGCGCATACGGCTGGTATAACCCAGACGAATATGGGTAGGAGTAACTCGGTGTTGTCATACTGCTCTTCGCAGCCTCGCTCCGCCGCGCTCGATGGTCAGACGCCGGATCGACCGAAGGTGTTGCGCCTGGGGTATTTCGACTTTTGATTGATCTCTTCGTAGGAAGATGGGTGGTCCGACCTGCCGATCGACCTTTCCAAACGACTTCATCCTCCGAAGAATCGACCTTGTTTTCTGTATGAGGCCTCACGGCTGATGACGGTGCTCTGATCTCTGCTTGAGCGTCACCATCATCAGCGCCGATTCGGCCGACGTTGTCATCTGAGTCGCTGAGCATCGCTGTACTGTCGCGTTTCCTCCAGTCTTCAAATCATAAGCTCAAAACACGTAACGCAACGACGCATCGTCCATCGCAAAGTCAAACGATTGTAAGACGACCCCGCTCAGCGCAGAAGTTAGATACGATAATGAACGCATGTTGGGCGGCCTGCAGCACCAATAGGGTACCGTACGGCGTACACTGATTGATCCTACATGCGTTGTGCGTATGGTGGCCAATTACGCGATATTGGCAAAATGCGCGAAGCCCGCATGCACAGCTGATGCGATAGGAATGGCGATGGCCATGAAACGAGACTGTTTTGCTGCAAGCGAGGATAGCTGCTGCAGCCGGCTGGTGTGAAGCGGCTTGATCCGCCCCACCATTGTTCCCTGTCGAACCACGCGCCCTCATCCTTCTGTACCCACAACAAAGAAGACTCCGAAGTCTCGAGAGCTCCACTCTCTTTTTGTCGCTATCGACAACATGGCAAAGAAGCAGCAAGTGATGCACAGGTCTAGCACAATGACGGCTGAAGCTAAGTACCCCCTCCGCAATCGCCGTAGATCTCTTCCGTTTCGGCCAAATGCGATGACTCCACGTGCGTGCACTATCTTTTCACATATCAGCACGAAAGATCTCGCATGACTATACTTTGGTATTAAAGCGCGTCGTTATTCCCATACTCAAGCTAGTTACCACCGCACCGGGTAGACCACTTCACCATGGCTCCATTACAGCAATGTCTGGACCATCTAATCCTCTTCGTCCCTGCCAACCCGACCACGCAACTACCCGAAGTACCACCGTTTTTCTCAGACAACTTCACACTTACTCCTGGAGGCTTCCACGCCGATGGCGCCACATCGAACGTCTTGATACTTCTCGCGGATGGATGCTACATCGAGCTCATCTCCTTTATCAATCCGTCCCTCGCACGCGACCATTGGTGGGGTCCAGACGCCGACTTCGTAGGGTGGAAAGACTGGTGCCTGACAAATTCTCTTACACCCGAAAAGAACCGCACATGGATGACAGAGAGTTATTCAGAGCCGATCAAAGGCGGAAGGAAAAGAGCTGATGGTGTTGATGTAGCGTGGGCCGTCACCTTTCCTAAAGGAGAGAAGGGAGGTCAGGGTATCAGAAGCAAGGTGCCGTTCTTCTGCCACGATGTCACGCCGCGTAATGTTCGTGTGCCGCTGGATAAGGCGAGGACCGCACATCCGTGTGGCGCGCTGGGGGTCAGACAATTCAGCATCATTGTGCGGGATCAGGCTATGCTCGACGAGACAAAGACTGTGTACGAAAGCATCATCGGTTATGCTGGGAGAGAAGACTACGGGGAAATCAGCTTCTTGCTTGGACGCGTGCAGCAAGTTGAGAAGCTCGAGGGTGGCGCGGAAATTGTGCTACGCTTGCCCAAGAACGAGGAAGAGCGGAAGCGCATCGCAGAACAGGGGTTCTGGTATGGAGATGTCGTTCTCGTGACAGTTGCGAAGGCTGGAAAGATGGGAGGTACCCGGGAGAGACTGGATGGTGGAGAAGGAGAGAGTGACGTTGGCGGGATTTGGCTGGAGTATGTCTGAGCGAGGGGAAGAAGCCAATGAGCATATTCATACGAAAATCACGATCATTCCTAGGCCGAATGGTTTTGTGCCAAAACCGATTTCACATATCGAAAAGATGCCTTTCTCCCAAAAATTCCATCCCATTCGTTGCTCTTTCGTGGCCACGCTAGTGAGACCCTATATCAACGCAACACAAACAACACTCACCTCGCAATTGCGACATCGCATATTCGATGGCCAAAAGAACAAGACAGGTAGGCCATTCTCGTACGAAACGCTAGTAAAGCAGCAACCAATGTCGCATCTTTGCAACACACACGTGCACACGGACACCTCACCCGCATGATCTTCGACAGGATTGCCGTGAGATACCCTTGACCCAGCCTTCAGCTCGTTGCCTTTGCTCGAAACCCGTGCTGAGTTCCTCTGAGATCACGTGTTGAGTTTATCCATTAGCTTCCTTCTTTCCTTTTCGCTCTTCCTTCACCACATCGGGAGAGGGTTGATCCTATTCCTTGCACGATACGGGCGTCTAACCTTGCCGGCGACGCGCACCTACGTGTTTCTAGTCCCGACTGCACAACCGTGCCGCTTCTTCGCCGCTCGAGAGTGACAGTCGTCCCTTATTCCCTTTTGAGTCTGTGGTATCTGCTTCCTAGGAAAAGAGCCTCAACGATGCCTCAACGATGCCTTGTAATGCGACATCTATTGCAATGTTCCACCGTTTCACAGAGGTAGGTATGGTGTTAAGATGGTGAGCGTTTTCGCTGACGTCCCCGTCTCGCTCAGTCTAGAGTGGGAACAGTAAATCTAAACGGCACGAAGACGGCGTGCTTAGGCGAGCTCTAGGGGAGACCACCAAGAAACCTCGGCAAAGTACGGTGAAGGTTATCTCGAATCGAGCTACGTACTTGAGCTGGAAATGACTAGTGCTGACCAATCACCAGCGCGTGGAACTGCAGTGCTAACGTCACGAGCAGGATGTGCCGAACCGGATCGAAATCTCTCAATGGCAGGGCTGAATCCCATGTCGACTTGGACGGGCACCGATGGAACATCATCGCATTGGTAAGGCGAAGCCCCTAGTGGCGCATTGTGCGACTCCAGATGCGATGCGGCAGAACGGCAGAGGGGGGACAACGGCAGAGGGGCCCGATGACTAGTGCGTGCGGATCTTGGAGTTTGCAGGTCGATGAAGCTCCTTGATAACCACAGCGAGAGGCCATGATTGGCATGTACACTGCGACAAGTTGTAGCGCAACGTTGTCTTGCCCCCTGTAATAGCGGCGCAAGGTTGAGACTTAGGGCAAAGGCGCGGACAAGCTCAGCACTGGCTGTACGGCCTTCTGCACCGAGACCAATCACCTCAACTGTCCTCCCGCCAAGCCGCAGTGTCCGTCCCCAATCCCTCATCTCTCATGACGCAGATATTTGCATAAACACGATTCGAGATGCGTTGAAATGATTCTTGTTTCCTTACCACGCAGCGTGAGTTTCCGCGAGCGGCCCGATGCAAGACGACAGGCGAACTGGTCCCCCGACTGCTGGTCCCTATGGGTCGCAGTTCAAGGTTGCCATTCCACGCTTGCCAGCCCGACGCGCCCCGCCACCCACAACTCCCAAGTCTCGACATAGAGATAGAGTACAACGAGCATGTCGAAATTGCCACAAAAGGAGTGGGTTTTCATCACCCATGCCCAAGTTACGCGCGCCTGATCACTGTCTGACACTCGTACGCTAGAGATCAAATGTAGTGGCGGCCTTCCCCGTTGCAACTATTGCGAAAAGACAGGCAAGACATGTCTTTACGAACGCCCCCGGAAAGATCGTCTAGCAACGTCAGTCTTCCTGTCTTGCTGCACAGTTCCAGGTTTGACCTTTTTGCAGTGCGAAAGATCGCAACCAGGCCCTCGTATCTGTCTTGAAAGACCTCAGTCTGCGCGTTAGCGACGAGGACAGGCGCAGAATCGAAGATGCCCTCCAGGACGTAAGTATACACCTACTGGCAATGAATCGCAAGTGTAATTAATACCGCTAAGTCAGATGACGACATCGAGTCTCCTGTTTCCATATCCTCTTCTTCACGAACATCCGTTGCTCACCAGTACCAACAACACTCGCGCATGCACCCTTTCGCTTCGCCGTCTAGCCACGTGCCAATCGCAGCAGAGACATCGCCCACGTCTGACCAATCACCACTCCCACGACTGGACGACATTGTACCCGAAGAATCTGCCGATGAAGAAGGAGGCGAACAGCCTGATGTAGTTGAAGCAGGTTTCCTGGGTCAGATATCCGAAGTGCAATGGCTGCAGAGCCTCCGAAATAGAGTGCAGGCTGTCGAGACCGTCTTCGTTGGTCCAGGTGACAACGCCACGCAGCTCTCTCAGCCACCTTCGCCAACTTTCGATGCATCCCCCGCGTCTATTCCCGCAACTCAGCTTCAACAACCAATCTCTCTTACCAACTACTATCTTGACGACGAAGGTATCAAGCTCACAAACTGCGGGAATCCTTTTGAACTACCACCAGAACAAACTGCAGCGCTTCTGTTTCAATGTTATACCCAGACCGTCCAGAGTTCCTTTCCCATCCTTCCAGTAACGATCGAACACCAACTGCATCAGTACTACACTTTGGTCCGCAACGGCCAGGCGATACACTGCCCGGAGAAATGGTTTGCGCTCGTGAACCTCGTCTTCGCCATAGGCGCCAAGTTCTCCCACCTCATCCAGGCCGACTGGCGAGCCGACGAGTTGGACCACGTCATCTACCTTTCGCGCGCGTTTCAGTTGCTTAGTATAAATGACACCATTGTCGTCTTGTCAATCCCAGATCTCCTTACCACGCAGGCAAGTTCTGTTGCGCTAAATTCCCCATCTGACTGACGCTGAACGCTTGCAGGCTGCGGGTCTCTTTGCTGTGTACTACATGACTGTCGGCCATGTCAATCGGTATGTATTACAATATGTTTGGGATTGAGCGCACTTTTGCTTTGTTCCGCCAAGGAACGGTTTCTAATCAATATACGCCGTATGCTGACGAGTGGTTGGCAGGGCCTGGGTAATGGTAGGCATAGCGATGCGAGCAGCCTTTTCGCTCGGACTGCACGTCCAACACGACGAACAGACCGTCTCGGCTGCCCAAAGGCAAAGCATGATATGCACCTGGTGGAGCCTACATTCCCTGGAAAGCCTGCTTAGTTCGATTACGGGTCGGCCGAGTATCATACCCAATGAAGACATTACGACGCCTCTCCCCGGCGTCCTTGCTTCGAACCAACAACAAACACAACAACGCGCCGCCACCGGCACAGTCAATTTCGATTTTCTAGACGCCGATACAAACTTGAACCTGCTGACGCAGCAAATCATCTCCAACCTATACACGCAGCGTAGATCGGCGCCGTCTTGGGACTACCTGCAGCAAGCGACCGTCTCGCTCGTCGGCGACCTCGACAAGTGGGCAGTCGACCACCTCCCCGAGCTCCATTCTCAGGAATGGAACAATCCCGTTAACAGGCAGCAGCAGCAGCAGCAGCAGCAGCAGCGCGATGGATTCTTGCTTAAGCTTCAGTACTACCGATTGAAGATACTGTCTACTCGTCCCTCACTCCGTCGCGTCGAACGGTGTTCTGAAGCAGGGACCGACGATTTCAATTCGCTCGATCAGTCAGTGGCGGATATGTGTGTACGAGCGGCACAGGACGTTGCCTCGCTACTAGCATCGGAGTCTCACATCAAGAGTCTGTATGAGAAAGGGCCGTGGTGGACAATCGTCCATAACAGTAAGTTCGAAATCACCTGTGTCTTTCCACACACACACACACACTTTACTAAGCGCCTTGTTTTCTTACTTGTTCACAATAGTCATGCAAGCACTCGCCGTCCTCATGATCGCCATATCCTGCCCCGACCACTTCCGCAACGCAGCCGCCGCCTCGATCCAAGCCGTCCGCCAACTCGTCTCGTTACTCCGCGCCATGTGCGACACGAATGCGCTCGCGGCGCGCGCCTACCAATTCATCTACTCGATCGTCAAGACGAGCGAGCCGTTTGTTTGGGCCGAGATAGCGGATGCGTTTCCCGATGAGGTCATCATGGTGCTCCGGCCGCCTGCTGAAGGCAAAGTCGATCCAAAGTATTTGCCGTGGCCCGATAACGATCAGCCGACTGAGAAGCTGTTCAGGTATGAGTTGGATGGGTGGGGGAATTACCATTTCCATGCGTTGTGAAAAGTTGCGCGACACGGAGGTTTTAGGGCGATATAATAACGACGACAACGATAACGCACGATATCCACACATAGCTGGTGAAAGGAAAGGAGGGGAGAGGGGAGGGGAGGGGATGCTGCCGGTTTCTTTTCACCACCGCTATCAGCTACGATGTTCAGATATTGACAGTGATGCTTAATTGTGCCTTTGGTTCCAATTTCAGGAACCGCAGCAACAAAGATGGATAAGAGCTAAACAACCCATACAACGGCGACAACCAGGACTAGTAACCGAAATCGAACGCGCCATTTACGAAATAAGGACATTAGACGAGAAGGCAACCAAACATTGAACATGGAACAGGGAAAGAAGAAGAAGGAGAAAGAAAGAAAGAAAGAATCTCCCGAATATAGAGCAGCGGAAGCACCTCTTTTCCCATCCGCTCACTCAGCAAATAAAAAAAGACGACGTTGGCCAGATTCGAACTGACGCTCCCGAAGGAACAAGATTTCTAGTCTTGCGCGATAACCACTCCGCCACAACGCCTCCGGTTGTTGTTATCGAGTAACTTGTACTTTGATGAAAAGTCGTCGAATCGTTGCATATATATCTCAAGATCGCGGTCTCAACATGCAGGAAGGAGGAAAAGAAGAAGAAGGAGAAGAAGAATCAGAAGGAGAAGAATCAGAAGAAGAAGAATGTTTGCATGTATTATTATGAACATTCGCTTTTTGTGTGCTGGCTGGCACACCAATCGTATCGAGTAAAAACCCAAGAGCTCGGTTAATGTAGACATGGGGGGAGTTACGCAAGTAAACCAAAAAATGGTAATGGTATGGGAGGAGAAGGGGGAGGAGAAGGAGTATTCAAGTAAGTAATAAGGAAGATACGAGCGGAACAGAGAAAGAACAAACAAGAAACATGACCATGTCATAGTTTAGTAGTAGCTCAGAACGAGGAAACTGCAGGATCCACTTTTTGTGTGGTTCAGCTCTCTCTCTCTCTCTCCCTCTTTACTTGTCTATCGCCTCAACTCGCCCCCTCTTCACTTCAACGCCTCAATATCAACAACCTCCTTCACCGCCTCCGTCGTAAGCACAAACGGACTCTCCTCATCCACACAAACACTATCCTCAATCCGCATGCCCATTCCCCTCGCCCACTTGGGCCAGCGCTCATCATCGGGCACGTAGATGCCCGGCTCAACCGTAACACACATGCCCTTTTCGAATTTCCTGCTGCGACTCAGACCAGGACTGTCGTGTACATCCAGCCCTACATAATGACCAACGTGGTGGGGGAAGAGAGTTTGTATAGCGTCTGTAGTGCTCGTCATATCAAAGCCTAGATCTTTGAGCCCGCTAGCGAGCGAGTTGGAAGCTGTGTGGTGTAGTTTGTCCAAAGTAAAGTGCGAGTCTGTGCGGCAGAGGGAGATGCACGAACGTTGGACGGCAAGCAGCAGACTGTAGAGATCGCGTTGGGCTGGCGAGAATTTGCCTGAGACAGGCCATGTACGCGTTATGTCTGTAACGTAGCCACCATACTGCGCTCCCGCGTCGACGAGAACGAGTTCATTGGGGTTCAGGCGCATGTCGTTGGAGACGTAGTGTATGGTGTTTGCGTTGATGCCGCCCGCAACGACGGGGACATAGGCCGGGCCATCGCAATCATCCTGCTTGAACCAGTAGTCTAGGAAGGAATCCAAGTCTTTTTCCCGGGTAAACGACTGCCGCATCGCATCTGTAATGGCGCGGCCAGAGTGCTGACCCGCGTGCCTCATGTTCTTGATCTCGGCTTCTGATTTGATCAGACGGAGCTCGTTGACGAGGGGCCGGAGGGGCCGAATAGAAGCGGGCGCATCGCGGAACACGGTGTAGATGCCGCCCGTACGCGAGGGTTCTGCACCGGAGAGGTAGCGCGATAACAGGTTCTTTGAGACGCGGGACTGGGGCAGGTCGGTGTAGATTGCCTGGACGCGGTTTACAATGTCGGGGAGGAGGCGCGGGAGGTCGTCGATGCTGCCGCTGACGTCGGCATTGAAGACATCGGTTGCGGCGTCGACGCCAGAGCGAGGGCCTTCCCAGGCTTCGACGCGCGCGTCCTTGGGCCGCACGTAGAGGTGGAAGGTGAAATCCTCGCCCTCGTGTTTCTCGATAATGGCCAGCGCATCTTGTTCCTTGAAGCCGGTCAGATAGAGGAAATCGGGGTCCTGGTGGAATTTGTAGAAGACGGCGCCGGAAGCGTATTTCAGGTCGTTTGCAGCGAATATGGCGGCCGAGTTTGGGGGGATTTCTTTGGCGAGGGCGCAGCGGCGGTGGTGGTACTCGAGGGCGGTGATGCCGGGCGTCACTGTTGGGGCGTGTTAGTAGCGGGCAAGAGTTTCCCCGGGTGGTCATCACCTTCCCCAGCCTTGAGTAGGTGTGGATGCGTTTCGTGCAGCGGTTGGCCAAATCGGAGTTCAGACGCTGGCACGGCAGAATACGTCGTCGCATTCCTCGTTGTATTCCACGTCGTGTTCCATTGTGTCCTTGAATTCCACAGTCGTCCCTCCAACCTAACCCTAGATAACCCTGACCGCGTCGTGGGCCGGAGCAGTCTCAGGCCAACAGTCATGGTGTTTACCGGACGTCGGAGAGACCATGGCGATTCCCGACGTCGTGGGCAGCGCTAGCTAGCGGGAATTGCAGTTAGTGGGGAAGAGAGCTGACGTCGTACCTTGCAGCTTCCCCCGCAACCACCTCCAGGCCCCCATCTCTGCCAGCCGATGTGTCGGACAAACAACGCATACATGACACCAGTATCACCACCACTAAACTGTCCCTCTCTTCGCATACACAGTCTGCGAAGAAGAAGACCGCCCCCCTCGGCACCGTGATCCCCCCGCCCGTCACCGTGATCCTCCCCACCCTCATCCGCAGAATGGCCACCACGGCCGCCAAACCCAGCGCCGTCCCGCCAAAAGACCTCGAAAGCTTCCAACAGCACCTCGCCAAGTCAACGCGCATCCTCGCCCTCTTGGGCGCAGGGCTGTCGGCCTCTTCCGGCTTGCCGACGTTCAGAGGCGCTGGCGGCTTGTGGAGGACGTATGACGCGACATCACTGGCCACGCCGGGCGCATTCGAGCGCGACCCAGGGCTCGTGTGGCAATTCTACAGCTACAGACGACACATGGCACTCCAAGCCAAGCCCAACCCCGCCCACTACGCCCTCGCAGAGCTAGCGAGGAAGAAGGACGCCTTCATCACGCTGAGTCAGAATGTCGACGGTAAGCATCGT
This sequence comes from Alternaria arborescens, assembly GCF_004154835.1. Classification (NCBI taxonomy): domain Eukaryota; kingdom Fungi; phylum Ascomycota; class Dothideomycetes; order Pleosporales; family Pleosporaceae; genus Alternaria; species Alternaria arborescens. Next base: position 282,647 of record NW_021167886.1, read on the forward strand.
ACCCCGACTCCTTCTATCGTCATGGCGTGTATAGCTAATGCGACTACCAACCAACCAGGCCTATCGCCCCGCGCACAGCACCCAGCTGAGAAGCTCAAGTTGCTGCACGGTTCCCTCTTCGACGTCAAGTGCTCGGATTTCTTCTGCAATTATGTCGAGAAGAATAACTATGCCGATCCCATAGTCCCCGCTCTCGCTATACCCACCGCCGACGACGGCTCCTCTGCACCCCTCGACCCCACTACTACATCCGCCCGCGAACTAGACATTGCAGACGTCAACGTCGCCATTCCTGAATTGGACTACAACCACCTGCCCCACTGCCCCAAGTGTCAACGCGGCCTCCTCCGTCCCGGCGTCGTTTGGTTCGGGGAAGCCCTGCCCAACAAGGTCATGGAGGATGTCGATGCCTTTGTGTCGGACAGGGCGGGTATCGATCTCATCATGGTCATTGGCACGAGTGCGAAGGTCTATCCCGCGGCGGGCTACGTCGACTTGGCCCGCAGTAAAGGCGCGCGCGTGGCGATTATCAATATGGATTCTAATGACGTGCCTGCGGGCGGACTGTACGACGGCGACTGGTTCTTCCAGGGCGATGCCGCGCAAATTGTGCCCGAGTTGTTGAAGGGCGTTATTGGCGAGGTTGATGTGGAGAAAATGGGCGATGCTGCCGACGAGGGTTAAGGGAGGTTTCAATGCCAGAAGACGTCTTGGAAGGCCAACAAGTATTGCTCATTCAAGTATAAATTCATCTGCATCGTCTTCACCCCAAGTGACCTCTTCGCCGCGCATGACGCTCTCAAAGTAGCACTGGCCTATCAAGCGGTAACGTCCACTCTGGAGGCGGCGCAACACGAGCGGTACTTTGGAACCGTGGACAATACAAATCACGTCTCCCTCGTGGGCTGTTATATGCGCAAGCCCTAGTCTCCAATCGCGGCTGACTATCAGTTGTCTTCCCCAGGCTACACGGGCATGGTCACGCAGTCTAGTCGCTCGTTTCCCCATATCATCATCATCCATCTTGGGGCGATCCGTCGTCTCGGTGTCCTCTTGTTTCACCGGGGACTCAAGGAACCAGTACGTTGCAGCCAACTCGTCCATATCAGAATCTAGCAAGCCTTCGCTGCAATGCTCTCGTAGCTTCTGGTTCAGCGTGAAAGAGCCGTCGGCCAAGATGACTTTCAGAAGACGCACTATCGGCGGGGCTGTCGTATCGTTTGGCCATGTCTTCTTCAGGAGATGATGTAAACGCCGTATGTTGAGGTAAGAGCAAACATCCCATCCATGGCGATTCGCAAGCGGCTCTCCACTGCCCCGGGAGAAAGGGAACTTGTGCGCCACCTCGCTGATAATCTTTCCCCGGACTACCAGATGCGATGCGGGTAGACCACTGGATTTCCTAGCTTTGTGCGCCATTCCAGAAGCAGATTTGAAGTACATCCAGCTCCGAGGAAACACCATGGGTTCAGCCTCTAGTCTTCTCGACCAATCTGGCACCCAGGACGGGAGGTTCGGCCATCGACTCTCATCACCTGCTTTTCGGTGCAACATACCAAACAGATTCAAACTCTCTGTCGCCTCGCAAATTGTGCTTGTCGCTATCACAGGCACAACGCTCCAGTCCAGATCGTAGTCGGGTATGATGCGCACACGGGGATCTCTCTGTAATCCCAAGAAGGAATAGATGATATCATGCCGACTCGTCGTCATGCATCTCGGAGCAAAGATGGACAGTGAGTGGTAGAAGCAAATTGCTGGGTTGTGCGTTCTCTTACTCCGGTATCGCTCTTGTTGTCGCAAGCGCATGATCTCATTCAGCACGAAATATCCGGGATGCTGGCGTATACTACTGTATTCCGTTTGTACAAAGTAACGTTCTGCAGCTCTGTGATGGACTACAATGGCCCAGAGGTCCTCGATGGAGAAGGTGAAAGGGCCGAGGAAGCATGATGCTTTGGGAGGCAATACAGCCTCTTGCACCACCCACGCCCTGGTAAACCACGTCAGTGCTAGTAAGAACCGGACAAAGGATTGCGCATCAGGTTGTTCCAACCGAGAGGACGAAACGCGCGTATGATTTGTCTTTCGCTGAAGTTCTGGGGGTAGTCCGTCGTTGAAGTAGTATGCCAGGTATCCGGAGTGGTGCACGTCTTGTCCCAGCCAGATCATAACGCGTTGGCACTTGCTGTAAATCTCGCCCATAAGAGCTACTTGCTGATTGCGGTCGGGGATGCTAGCCTGGTCGATGCATAGCTGGTCGACCCAAAGGTAGCACGTCTGGCAATGTGGGCGAAGTCGCTCAATCGTGGCGCGTAAAGTTGGAGTGACTGGAACCGATGTACCGAAGCTGAAATTGAAAAGGCATGATTTGATCTGCTCGCCCCATACGTACGAGACCGTTTCGTATGCGGGTGGCGTATCCAACGATACATCTACAAGAGTAGGCGCTAGTTGACATTGAGAATCGACGTCTTTGGGTAGTTTGAGGAGTCTGATGCGACGTGCAGCGAGAGGCTTGTATGCGTAGGTAGCTGTTGTAGCTAGATGAAGCGCCATATCTCGAAGCGAGGGTCTGTGTCAAAACCATACTCGACTGTAATGATGCGATGAGTGCGAATGGTGGTTGCTTGACTAATACTGTGCCGACCTGTCTCGCCGTAAAGTTGATTGTCCCTGCTCTGCAGGCGATTCGATGCACTACTATGCACGCTTGCGCAGACGGGAGGTTTGCCAGTTCGCTTGCCCCACTTACCTAACTCGGAAGGTTAACCAAGATGTCGATTACCGTAGCATTGGCGTGAAGAGACCAGCTCTTTCTATGAGGCTCTTTGGTCGTTGCAGCAATTCTGATGGCTAGTCTGACAATACCAGATTGAAGTTTGATAGCTGGGTGAGTGGGCACGCGACTCCGGAAGCAGCGCGTTCGCTAGCGCCTGACAACCGTCAATCTACTTCTCGTCATTGCATTTGTTCTCTCAGCAAACATGAACATATTAGCCAATACTGTTAGCAAAAGAGCAATGGAGAGAAGTCATACAAAAAGAAAAAGTGCGCCAACGCACGATAGAAGTTTTGAATGTCGCCATGCATCCGAGCCACAACGTCAATTCGCACTACACTCTCTAGCATCTGTCTCTACAATGATTGTCACATCGGTCCTCGCAATATCCCTTCATTGATGGCTGGTGCGCAGTGCCTGCTTGCGAGAAATTCCCTTCTCATAACCTGTGGACCGCGAAGGTGTGAAACGCCTAGGTGCCATTATACGCGTATCGAACGCTAATCGTATTCGCCAAAGCTTTCGGCTCGTGCTAAGATCATGGCCAAGTAAGGCTACTTGATGAGATCAAGGATATACTCAAACCTATACGAGCTATTATAAGCTCTCTAGAGTCAAAGTACTTCTAATAGGTTGTGTTCGTCTCTCGAACATCTACATCACCACAATCCCATCACTATGATCTCGCCACGCGCCTCGTTCCTATCTGCCCTTTTTGCTGCATGCCTAGTCTCAGCAGAGTCAGGCTGCCGTTGTGGCGACCCGGCTTTTCTCGCGATCCCTCGTATCAACCTTCCTGTGCCGGAACAGATCAGACCATGCCCTGCATACAGTAGGACTTTTGTCTTAACATTGCTCAAAAGATCCGTACTAATACCGATTCTAGAGCTAATTGATGCCCGTGGATCAGGCGAGCCACAGGGCGTGTCACTGATGTTTCAGAACGTCATCTCCGATCTTCTTGTCAACAGCACCGACACTGCCTATCAGGCTGTGGTGTACCCAGCCGATTTCGACCAGAACGTAGCCTCGGGCGTTCAAAATCTCCTTGACCTCATCGAGTATGGTCTGCAAGACTGTCCGGACCAAAAATATTTCTTGTTTGGATATTCGCAGGGTGCTACTGTATTACAGCAAGCACTCGCTCAGTTGAACAACAAGACCTTGGAATCTGTTCAGAGTGTCATCATGGTCGGCAATCCGTATCGATTGCCTGGCAGAGTGGCGAACGTCGATAGCCAGGGCCGAGCCGACAACCGGACTGCGTATGGACTCTTCGCTGTTCAGGCTATGGAAAGCAACGGCACTATAATCTCTTACAACGACGATTTGGGAATGACTGGCAAGTTCCAAGACATTTGTCTCGAAGTAAGTACCTTCTACTGTCTCTAGATCCCATATCTAACACGTATAGAATGATATTGTATGCGCATTTGATCCCGAGTGCGAGTGCCAGCTTGCGAGCGATCACCTCTCGTATGGTCTAGCGAAATCTGTTCAGGATCGAATCTTTGATCATGTTATTTCTCGCTCCTAGCACAGCACAGGAACAGGTCCGAAACTTTACACCCTTACAACTCGTTAAGGGGCGTTTCTAGTGATAGAGCGCAGCTCGGCCTTACATCTCCCTCTGCTAGTCGAAAGAAATGTTCTTCTTCTCAGACAAAGAACCTCAGACGCCTGTAACGCTAGTGACGACACAGGCTCTCGCGTCGCTGTATAATCTTATAAAACAGAACACTTTAGAGCACGCAGCGCGTAAGAAGGCACGTGCAAAATCTCGGAAGCGCGGCACAAATATCCTTTGCCTAATGTGCTCTCTTGCGAGAGCGAAAATAATTCTTGTCCGAAATCAACAAAGAAGCCAAAGTTCGCCGATCGACTAGATCATTCGTCCTAGGCAAGGCAAAGGTGATGGGTTGACACGACCTTGAGGTGGCACGAGAAAGCCGTGCGGCGAAAGATAAAGTGACAGCCGGTAGGGGCAAAGGGAAGGGTAGCCGGGAGCGTAAGTGTGCTGTACCAGAGGCGTATGTGGCAGAGCCAAAGGCTAAAGTGGTACGGATGAGCACAGTCCGCAAGGCAGCAAAGGATAAGGACCCAGCAGTGCCATAGAGGGCCCTGGTGACGCGGATGCATTGAGACAATGCGGATGTGCATACTATACAGTGCTTAGTGAAATCGGCTTCCCCTCTTGACGCTGTTGCGGCAGAATTTGCGAATGGCTATACGGCTGTCGTATTGCGACTGCGTGGTGTTTCGGACGTGCCTCGACAGTGCGGCCTGCGGCAGCCGACTAAACGTCGTTCAGCGGGGTTGGTAAGCTGCGTGGGCTAAGCGGGCTGAACAATAAGCAGCTAACAACAAAAGCAACCCAGCACCCTCTTTTGCCTTAACTACCAGCATGTTGCAGCTACAGTGCAGCTTAGCCTTGCAACAGCCCTTAGGCACGAAGCTGCTACACATCCTCTGTCCTATACTACATATCCTTTAGCCCTACTCTAAAGTAACGCGATGCGACAGTTCCTAGGTATCAGCTCGCAGAAGAGCAAGGCTTGTAGTCTCTTGGTCGACCGCCTACATTTACCTTTCACACAGCAGACTCCTGACACGGGATATGAGTAGCTGTTAGCGATGAGGGCCACGTGCCATGCGCCACGCGCCACGCGCCACACAACGCAGACGTAAGCACTAACGACACATCAGCATCAGGGTGGCTTGCAGTGTTGCGATCTGGAACTTGCAAAGTAGTGTTGCACTTGGTGGCGGCTGCTAGTATTGCACGGAGCCTACTCCACCGTAGGTGGCGGAGCCGAGACCCAAGTCCGTCAGGTTGCACAACCTTGGCTTCAGCTCCTCTTAAGAACTCTGAATTGCGACACCCTGACCCTCCTCATATCCCAGCATTGGTTTGGGAACTCCAACGGTCAGCGTGCAGAATGGTACGCTGGGACCTTCAATTTCCATGGGATACGAGCTGACAAGTTGTTCGCGCAGTCTCTCAAGCAACTCTATCCGATACTTCCACAAACAGATGATGCAGACGAAGTCGTGACATATGTGGAGTACATTTTCACCCCACACTCGATCAGATCTGGGCTTATACTGTGCAAGCATAATTGCAGTTCACGGTCTCAATCCGCGAAGCTCTTCTTCGCACGCAGCTGACACGTGGGAGAAAGAAGGTCATTCATGGCTGAAGGAATCTTTACCAAAACAAACCCCGAATGCTCGAATCTGGATGTACTCCTATAACTCCACAGTTGTATACGGCAAAGACAAAAGCAGCTTTGTTCAGAAAGCAGACGAGTTCCTTGAGAGAATCCGAGTCAAACGAATCCAGGATCCAAAGCGGCCATTGGTGTTGATTGGACACAGTCTTGGAGGCTTACTGCTCGAGCAGGCGCTTGTAAATGCCCATAACAACCCAAAGTATACACATATCAAAGACGCAACGTACGCTCCTTACCTATCTACATCGAAATTCTGATGGAAGTCTGACTCTTTACTTAGTGCAGGTCTTGCTTTCTTTGCTACACCACACAATGGCGGAAACCCAAAATTATTAACGCTGGGGAACATCACTTCGAAAATTGCCAGGGGCACTGGGTTTGAGCAGAACAAAGACGTCCTGGAAACGCTAAAGGATGATTCCATCTTCACTGGTATTCTCCAAGAGCATGTAAGGAAAACGTTACCCTCACTCGTTGCATTTCAACATCTTCTTAAAAAAGTACTAATCGCTCGTGACCGTTCAGTGGAGACAGCAGATCCTTCAATACCAGATTGTCTCTTTCTGGGGAAGTGACGATAGCGTGAGTCTCTCCATTATTTACTCTTGTAGCGTTCTCCAGCTGACGTTTCCCTTTTTCGCAAGATCGTATCCGACAAAAGCGCAAAATTCGGGACTCTTCCAGGCAATGTCGAAAATGTCGTGAAACTGGCTGGTGGTCATAGCGATATTTGCAGATTCAACCCCAAGGATGATGTGGACGCTGATAATCTCGAACTTGTGTTGTGTAACATCAAAGAGCTCTATGATATTGCTCTCCGGGAAAGTGAGTCAGAAAGTTCCAAACTGCCCACGAAACTCCCGGGGCTTCAGTTTTTATCTGAGGCTTCGCAGGCTCATCGCACCAACCCCACTGTAGCGGATGATGATCTGGAGAGTCGGCTTCAGCGTCTGCGAGAAGGAAATCTTTCAGCATCATAATTTTGGCCAATAAAACTCTTTCTGTCGGCCTGCAACTCTATCGAGTTGCGGAGGTTACTATCAAAGACTAGGAAACTGTTCACATGGACACCAATCATGTATCGGCCTGCTGTGTGTGCGTTTCTTGGAAAAACACCCATTTTTGAATTATTCTATATGATTGTCGAGAATTATGCTGATGATAGAAATAGGTGCCGTGGCTTTCAACACTCGTAAGTGCGGTTCTTTATAAGCCCTACTTGTGTCCCAGTCCCATGATGCATTCAGACTCCAGAGTATCCTTCGATATCATGCTTTAGTGCTTTCAGACAGCTTTGGAATAACTCTTCGCAGATGTACTAGAAACCCTTGCATTCGAGAGAATGACAGCAAAATATCAGAGGGTTGCCAGTCCACATGAGCACACATTCGACTGGATTTTTGAAAAGAACGGAGACTTTCGTCCACTGGATAACCATCTCTCATCCATGACTTTGGAAAGCGACGAGAACAAAAGCTTTGAGGAGTGGATGAGAAGCCAGACACAGAAGAAGAGCAACATGAAGAACCTTTACTGGATCGTTGGCAAAGCAGGATCAGGAAAATCGACCCTAATGAAGCATGTTTTCCAGCATCCAAAGACGGATCAGAGCCTCTCACATTGGAAAGGGACAAGTCAGCTTTTGAAGGCAGCGTACTTTTTCGAACGCGGGCAAAGCAGTGAGGAACGCCTCTTGCAGACATTGCTCCATCAGGTTCTCGCCCATGACCAGTCAATTATTGTCAAGGTTTACAAAGAGCGCTGGGAGCAGTTTTCAAAGTTCAAAGACATCCGGGAGAAGCGACCTGATCCACCTGCGAAAAGTAAATTCCCAAAATTTGACAAGAATGGCATTGATTTGGATATCTTGGGACTGGACGATCTGTTCAATGCTCTCAACAGGACTGCGAAACTGATCTGTGCTTCTACCAAGCTGTTCTTTCTTATCGATGGCCTCGACGAGATAGTTGGCGTTGATGAGAGCTCCTCGGAGGACCAGAGGACAGCCTACGAAAAGTGCCAATCACTCTCAAAGATCATTTCGGAAATTGCGAAAAACGAAAACATCAAGATCTGCATATCGAGTCGGCCGCATCTTGGGTTCGAAGACGAAGAAGGGGGGCTAGAGGGATGCTCGAGGCTAGAGTTGGAGAAAGTGACTGGGCCAGATATTACGTGCTATGTCGACTCGCAGCTTGGTCAGAATAAAGGCTTCGCTCAACTAGCGAAAAACGATCCCCAAGCAGCAGATGAGATATGCCAAGACATCAAAGACAGGGCCTCAGGCATGTTTTTGTGGGTTTCCCTCGTTGTCAAGCTACTCATAGATGGTATAAACCACCGAAGTCGGCTGCATGACCTAAAGCACAAGGTTCGACTGCTCCCAAAAGAGTTGACCGGAGAAAGTGGGCTATACATGCAAATGCTGAGAAGCGTCGGACATGGTCAATTCCTTGAAAGAGCGAGGATAATCTCAATCCTCGCCCAGTCCTTTCAGATAGACATCGCCCTCAGCCCGCTTCTACTCGACTTCGCAGAAGAGGTAGACGCTATCGAGGATCTGATTGAGGAAAAAAATCTGAAGAAATTCAATGCAGAGCGTAGCTTGCAACGAGTCAAAGACAGACTAAAAGGCTGTTGTGGAGGCATTTTCGAGGTGAGGAGTATTGCCCCGCTGTCCAAGAACGGAATGACGCATGACATTTACAACGATTACGTTGTGGATGCGGTACACGGAACTGTCTGGGAGTTTCTTGCCGAACCTGAAGCCGCGATGGAACTAAGCAAGTTTCCACCCGACATGTCTGTACTTGGTCCCCGCACTTCACTTGTCCGAGCGGCTATTTTAAGTCTTCATTTTATTCCACCCACTGTCAAGAAGAATCGCAAAGAGCGAAGCAAGCTCTGTCTCGATTTAGTCAGCAGTTTGTTGTTCGCTGTGGAGTACTCATTCTCGTGGAACCAGGAGACAGGGGAAGATCAACACGCATTAGGACAATGGGAAAGAGAAGGTGTTCAACTCTTCAGCAAGCTGATCTCTGTGTTCGATCAAGTTGGTAGCAAAGCACATGAGAAGACACGAGGCTTCTTCGAGAGTTCAGGAAGACATTGGATCTACCTAGTGGACGAGAAACTGTTTACCTACTTTGACGACTACGAGTCCTATATGATATCATGGCTCCTAGAGGCTCGCATTATATTCTGTGCCGAGTATCTCTTGTTCGGTTTGTACCCCCTAAAGACACTCGCTCTTGTGTGGATGCGGCCCAGCTAACAACACTTTGGTTCATAGATGATGAGTACAAGAAGGTTTACAACAAGAACAAATCGCCAATATCTCATGCGATATTCCAATATCTGAACATAGAATCTGCAACCGAGCTTGAAACACGAACACTTCGACGCATCATCTGCCGACTCTTGCAAGAGAAAAGACACCGCACTATAGTAACATCGCCGTTCAAGGAAGGGGATATCAGGTATAAACCACTTTGGGTGGAAATAGTACAATACAACGACTTCGAGCCAAGCGCAACCGCACACAGGATTCGCTATCTTGAGCTATTGGAACTGTTAATTGAAAACGTCCCAAACCTTTTGGAAACACCACTCGGAAAGGCACGCAACGTTGCAAACCGACTGGTTCTCTTCGATGATGTTGCGGATAAGAGGAATGAGATACGTCAGATGATCGAGCCGACCTTGAAGAAGCAGGAATCTTTATGCATTACTATGTAAAGAGAAAAGCGCGATAGCAAGCTACTCCAGCATAGAAATGTTAGGTTCATTTTCTGTATCAAACCTAAGCTAGTTATAGCACGGCAATCAACGTAGAGAATTATTTTGTAGTGCTTTCTATTAGGCGAGTTCCGCACGCCTATCTCATCCAGACAGAGAGAGGTGTTGACGCATGCAAGCTTGCTATGAGGAGTAGGTAGCCATGATTGGGCTCTGAAACGTTAAAGTATGATCACTGCTCGAAAGGGTGCCGCTACGCCGCGATGAAGAGTGAAGATGAACACACGACGCACTTCAACAAGAACCTCGCACACAACGCGAAAAAATTGCCTTTGTAATACCTCTCCCAAGCTTGGCCCTCACTTTTTGCCCACTCCACACGATGGCGAGCTTCGAGATGATCGCCGAACTGGCAGCGCGGCTCCGCCACCTCGCTGATGGCATATCAACCAACTGCAATGAAGACCCTCGCGAAGAGTCGAGGAATGCACTCCGAAAGGCTGTAACGGAGTTGGATCAAGGTGTCGTCAAGAGCCACTCACACGACGACTCTTATGTGCTGGTGCTGGTTGATGCGCATAGCTACCCGGTAGAGTATCAAGATGAACACCCAAGTGATGCTTACTAACACGACCTTTAGTTCAACGGCGACATCTTCTATCGATCCACCGACCAGAGCTACCCCGCCCTAGATCGTGACAAACCATTCAACATCAAGAAGAGACTTCATGAACCGATTCGGAAGCACTTGATCGATGCATCCTCCTCAGCTACACCTCACAAGAGCACGAAGGAGCACTCATTCAAGGTCTCGTCCTCAGCGACACTTGGCACGTCTCGGATCGTGGTGCGCGTCTACGCCAACACCACCAAGCTAGAGAACGATCTACTTCGCCCTTTGAAACAGTTTGCTGTTCAATTATCCTCCATGGATTCCGACTTTGACTTCCTCGGCGTTGGAAATGAGGCAATGGTGGAGCTCAAGGTCGTCGGTCAGTGAACACACTCTCTACCCCCCAAGCTTGGCCTAAAAGTCCGCGCTGTAACAGTTATAAAGGTTGCAATGTAGACAACCACTGATACCTTCGAAGCAATATTCATAGTTGGTCTCAACACTGACCTTCTTAGATGCTTTTCAGGCAGCTCGCAAAGGCCCAGACTGCAAGCATGTTTTCGTCGCTGCTTGGAAACGCCCAGGCTACATTTCGATGCTACAAACGCACTCCGAGAATGTCACGCTGATCCAAGGACACGGCATGGGAGCAGGTGCCAAGTTCATCCCTCTAACATGCGCTGTGATTAGCATCCCAGAGGTGTTCAATAAGCCTCTGGAACAAGACCTCTTCTTGTCACTCACATCTCACTCAACTGAGAAGCACATCATCACCGCAATAGTCAGCGACAAGGTCTCTTGCAAGGATGGTCACTGCGGGCGTTCACATACTAAAACGAACCCTGACGACATGGGTGAGAAGATTGTGCTCAGACCGTCTACAAACATCCTACATCAGCCAGGATCCTTACCACGAGTCCACGAAGCAATTGCTGGTCGTATACCCGTCAATGCAAAGGGACAACGTCTTGACTACTACACCCAAATGCCTTCTACTAGTGATTGGCAGGACTACATGTGGAGAATTGGAAAAGACGTCAAGCCTTGTCGATCGTTCCATCTCGCGAACGGATGTAGCTTTGGAGATAATTGCTGTTACGGTCACTCTTATATCAGCCCCCAAGTCGTAGAGGCATTCCAATATACAGTCAAGAGGATACCATGCTCTAGGGGAAGCCATTGCCCTGTTATCGACTGCATCTATGGCCATATCTGCCAAGAGGCTAACTGCATCACGGACGGCCTGACATCATGCAGCATGAGGAAGTTCCATGGCGTGGATCTTGTGTTCGCATCGTGGAAACAGGGCAGATATCTTTCTGAATTTGCTACCGGAGGTTCTTTTCAATTGCCGGAAACACACGTGGAAGAAGCTTCAACTGAGTCGTTCTTGTTCTAGAATTCCGAGTATGACATCAGTGGCCGGAAGCTGGAAGAGGGCGGCATAGCCGAGGTGGCTCTGGACGTCACATTGAAGAGCGTATATCTACGAGCTCATTATGCTGCAAGTAACATCCCGTAAGATTTCATTGAGAAACTCGTGGGCGCCGAGGCAATTAGGATTAGACGTGAATGCTGAAATTTGTTCGCCTCTGTGCACGAGCGAGGTGCCTGATGGCGATAGGTGATGAATTTTTGACAGGCCATAGATCAACAAGCAACAAGCAGGACACGATAAGCGTCAAAAGGCAATGATGTGATGCCATTATCGCGTATGACGACTATGAATCGGATGCTAGGCAAATATCGCTCACGAGACACGCGACCAAAGATTGTACCAGTCTGTGCGGTGCTATCGCTAGACTACATCTGCGTCTCAACTGTCCGCCCACGATTCCTTTAGCAAGACTTTCACACTCTTCGTGGCGATATGTGGAAACCTCTCGTTCAAGCTTCCTTCATGTCTGAAGTTGAAGAAGCCGTTCTCAAAAAGTACACCAAACATTGCACACATACGCTCGAGCTTCTCTTGCGGGAAAAACGGGTGCAGTTGTCTCTGACTGGGCAGTGCTGTTGAACGACCCTTTTGTAAAGCTGTTAACGAGTCGTGCTTGGATTCAAACTTGGTACCCTTTGTCTCCTCGGCCACCATGAGAAACTCATTCCACGTCATCTTGTCGCCGATGATGACCGATTCTTTCTCCCACCTGGCAGATGATAGCAATGCAGCGATAAAACGCCCCACGTCAAAGCTATAGCTGAAGACAACGGGCACATCTCCAGATCCGGGAATGGCGGCAGCGTTTCCAGCCATGTCGATTACACGAGGTAAATTTCCCAGATAGGACTTCACCTTCGGAAACCCGTAGTAGTCCAGGAAAACACCGTTCGACACTGCAGTGTACTCCAAAGAGGTGCTTGCGAGGATTTCGAGATAGCCGCTCTTCGCGCTCATCGTGGGGAGAATGGCCGCAGCTCTGGGAACTGTGTTAACATTCGGCTCAACTTTCTAGGCTACCAAGTAGGAATGCTTACTCTGGCGAACAGGGTATTCCCCAAATACTGGGGATGTATCGTATAGTCTTTTTGGAGCTCTCCGCTGCTTTAATAAGTGCGATTTCAGAGTCTGTGCCGAACGTAGAGCCCAAGGTGGAGATGACGGTGTCGACGTCGTTGGTCTCGAGTTGCTTGACGATGCTATTGACATTGTCGTAATCGGTAGCTAGTATACTGGCTCCATGTGCATTTGAGGTTTGCACGTCAGACTTAAGGTCACAGTTAGGGACATCTGAGTTACTGCGCTGTGGAAAGGATACTTGCCTTGCGGCTGAGAATGAAAACCTTATAGCCCCCATGGGCGATAAGCTCTTCGACGATAGCGCGACCAAGCTTGCCTGTGCCGCCAGCAACTGCAATGGTGCGAGAACTCATGTCTGTTTTGTTTTCAGCGAGAAGAATCGCGCAGTCAATCTAGCCTAGCGCTACAATCTGGGGGTGGAAAACCGGCTCAACTCTGTGCTTGTAACTTGTTTAGCAATGAGAGACGAAGATATCTAAGTATAGCACAGGCGCGCTATATAGTTACATCACATCAATCGACACGATGCCGTCAACTTGAATTGTTGAAATGGTCACGCAACATCACTCCTCTCATCGCCCGACGACCGAGATCTGCTGATGAACCAGGCAGTGCACGCATTGGTCAGCTCTTGCGCTGAGAGATGTTTAATGCCGACAGTCTTTGAGATTAGTTTAGTGAACTGAAGTTCCGTTAAGTCTCGGCGTTGTCGTTGTTACGATGGTGATAGTGACTATGTAATCAGGGATGGGTACAGAAGTCCAGGGTACATAGCAGCTAGACCAAACGCGGTCTAGTGGAAGTGCAACCGCAGCCGGAACTTCTATTTCCACGGGTGCGTGGCCTCCGCAGCCCACATACTAGGTACACTCAGCAGTCAGAATATCCTGGCAGCTTATCATCGCTGGTACAGTCCCCACCCTTTTAGACAAGACACGTTCGCCACGATGCGATGACATTCATGGACCTGCTCACAATCACCCCGAGGCGCGAGACGTTCGCGTTTTCGTTGTGTGCGACAACGTCATCTAAAAGCAGTGGTTTGTCAGCCATTTTCACTGGCAGGGTTGCGCACTCAACGCGCTCTCGTCGCATGTATCATTCTGCGCCAGCCTTGGCTCGTTGTGACTCGCCCAATCGGATAACGCTGCGCCGAACCAGACTAGTCCATACACCGATCGGTCAACATGACAAGTTGCTGACTGGCTCTTTCGCTTGTCGGGCAACTAGCTTTTGTCCGAGACCGAGCAGGGCGAAAGTTGGGTAATCGGGTGGGCAATCATCGTTGCTGTCCGAAAGGCATAGCATGGAGTTGCGTCGTCAGCTCGATGCATTCGCTATGTTAAGGCGCATGTAGCAATTTTTGTTAAATAGCCCACGTCGGGATCGCTGGAGGACATTCAGTATCTCAAGCATCAGCACTCTTCAAGTCGCACTTCATTCCATCTGCAACACAAATCCATTGTCGCAATCCAGCAACTCGATATCGCATTCAGACAAACTATCAAAATGTCCTCCAAGAAGATCATCACTGTTTTAGGCGCCACAGGCAACCAAGGTGGTTCTGTCATCACAGCTCTTCTTGCTCATCCCGAGATCGCCTCTCAGTACTCGATCCGTGGTATCACGCGCGACACTACGAAGCCCTCAGCCCAAAAACTCCTGGCTAAGGGAGTGGAGCCCGTCAAAGCCGATCTCAATGACCCTTCGTCCCTTCAAGCCGCATTTCAAGGTGCCTTCGCCGCTTTTGCCGTCACCAACTACTGGGAGACAATGTCCAAGTCGACGGAGATCACCCAAGGAAAGAACATTGTCGACGCCGCCATCGCTACCGGAGTCAAACACCTCATCCTCTCTTCACTCCCCAACGTCACGGCCCTAACAAACGGTGCTCTCACCAACGTCGAGCATTTTGATTCCAAAGCCGAAGTCTCTGATTACGCGGAGACCCAGAAGAAGAAGACGGGCATGTGGGTCACACACTTCATGCCTGGGTATTTTATGCAGAACCTCAAGAGCACCATCAACAAGGATCCGGCCACTGGCGCTTCCATGATGACACTCCCTTGGGACGCTACTAGTACACAAATCCCACTCATCGACATCGTTTCCGATGCTGGCAAGTACGTTGCTGGTGCCCTGGTCCTCGGGGCTGGTGCCGATGGTGCTAGAATCCAAGCTGTTTCGCAATGGGTCACTCCAAACGAAGTGGCTGCCACTGTATCCAAGGTCACTGGCGACAATGTGACCTTTATGGAGGTACCCAGAGACGTATGGGAGGGGTACCTACCGCTTCCTCCTCTTGTCAAGACTGAACTTGGAGAGAACATGACCTTGATCAAGGACTACAGCTACTATGGAAACGACGCTCCTGCCAAGCAGCATGAGTACAGCAAATACGTTGAGGCTGTATCTGGCCAGAGCTTGACTAGCTTCGAGGATTTCGTCAAGGCAGGGTTCTAAGGTGGAATTGTTGGGCTCTACTGCTAGTGATGGTTACGTGAGGCAGCTGTGGTATCTTATTCCACATTGATATTATTAGCACCCGACTCTATAGCTTAGTGAATTGGACGTCGATTACTCTATGCACTTGATCGCAACCAGGAACTTTGTAAGTGACAACATCCTTTTTCCTAATGACCGTCTTGTAACCTGTGAAAGAAAGAGACAAATCATGCTTCCACCGCCGCACCTATGCCTTGTGCAATGTCCACGAACTAAGGTCGCAACCGACCACCTGCCATCAATCGTAGAGTAATGTATACAGACGCAACGACAATTGACGCCACGACTGAGTTTAGCACCGAGTTCGTAGAAAACATTTCGTTCGAAAGACCCCAGAGAGCGACTCCTGCAGCGACTCCTACTGCTGCACAAATAAAGACTTTTGTGTTAGCTTCGGTGGGGGTGAGATCAGCGCGCTGCGATTCAACTAGAGGGGCCCGCGATATGACAGTTCTAACATGGCTGATCGAGAGCTGTGCATCGGTCGGTTCATCCGGAATCTCATCCGGCCAGATGACTTCTGAGATATCTGAATCCTGGCTTGGTCGTCGTGAGGACATATTGACTGCGACAGTAGGAGACAGAAGCGTAAGTGCAGCTTCATGGTCAGTGAGCGAAGTCGTGTGCTTTTGAAGAACCGTTGCGTTTGCTACGGGCTCATCTAATCGCTGCGAGGTAACCTCGTGAGATGGCCTTGTGCGCGAGACTATAGCGCCGGCTGGACGACCCCGGGTCAACGCACTTCTACTCCAACGCTGACGACGCAGATCGGTAAAACCAACGTTCAGCTCAACAATGATTCCTCTCTTTTGGTCATCACTAGAGAGTTGATCGGCATGTGCAGGTTTGGCGTTGACGGGTTCTCTAGCTTTGGCTCGTGCGAGGATGTTGCGGGGCGTCTCTGGTGTTGTATCTGGCGCAATGTACGGAACCTCTATTAGTACGGCATCTGCCACAACTATGCTGCAGTGTGGAAGAGATGGCCTGGATTCTGAGTCTCAAGGATTCCACTAGCCTGTTTGCTTTTCCGAACATGGTCGATATTCCAGGGCGCCTCGCTCTTTCCAAGGTTTTCCTGAGGCGCTGTTCCGGTTGGCGACAACTTACGAGCACTAGTTTCGGATGAAGATAAGAATCGATTCGACGGATTTCGTTCATGCAGTGGGGTGGTGATGCTAGGTACGCGTATGAACCCTGACGCAACGGCTACCGACATGCTACTGTTTTCGTGATGTAGCTCAGGAGTACCGGCCAGTATCCAACTGTCCTGGGTTGCATGAGAAAAGTTTCCAAGTAAGTACGAGTTTGATGCTCGATCACTCCTACGTGTCGAGCGCTGGTCAGGCGTAGAAAAGGCTCTTGTATGGGCAATGCTGCCGGCACTGGCCGACAGATCGCCCCTGGGGACTTTCATCAGGCTGAGCGATGGACCAGCTAGTAGTGCACGACCAAATGACCGGGCGCGACCAAGGTACCCATATGTGTAGAGTCTCTTCGATGAGAGTCGAACAGCTTAGACACCGAAGGCATATATGGGGGCGGTGATAAGGGTATGTTAGGATTAGTATGTTCATCACCACATGGAGAAGACTCGTGTGGTTGACATTCGCTCGCTTTCGGAGATGGAGCAAGGCTTAGTGATAAGTGCTGATCAACAATGATGTTGATGCCTCTTGGTGCCGAGGGCGTGCTTGGGTTGCTGCGAGAGGTGACCGTTATGGACCGAGGCAGTAAGATGTTGACTGATTTCTTAGGAAATGGACCATGGACTTGAGTCGCATTACGGCCCGGCCGGCTTGTGTACATAGGCGAGCAGTATATCCATGAAGGCATGGGGGGAGTGGAGGTAGGGGGATCATGGGCACAGGCTGACCTTTGCATTGACCACGACTGCTCGAGTCTTTTGCCTTGCGCCAGAAAAGCCACTACATTCACTGCACCGACTACCACTTGCTGACATATATACGGCGTTGAAATAGAGCGACTAGCGAGTCCCTGAGACGTCGCCTCATGCTTTGCAATCCCTCCAATGTTCACACCAACACGATAGTCTGGTCCTGGAACGCGGCGTCGTGCATTGCTTCGCCATGCATAAATTCGTCAAAATGACAGTCTCCAACAAGCTCGTAGTATCCATCAGGTGCTTTGGCAGGCTGGCAATCGTCCTTGAAAACCAAGTTTCCGTCTTTCATGAAGGCTTGCTCATCCAAGGGTATCAGCGTCCCTCTTTCTTCTTGATCAAGACAGACTGGTCGAAGAATGAACGGTAGATCTCCTCCATGCAATACCCACACCTCGTCACCAACACAAGCATTCGGGTAGCAGAGACCCTGACTACTATCACCCGCCTTGAAATAGCGTCTTCCGTATGCCACAACAGAGATCATCTGGAAAAGTGCCTGATCCATAGGTTGATAGACTCTAAACCACGAGAAAAATTCATCCAGCCATTCCATCGTTGCAGGAGTAAACCTGGTCCACTCCCACGGTGAAACGTGTACGTTGTGTGGTATACTTAACCCTCCTAGCAGCGTTCTCCAGAACCTCACAGATGTCTCTGGATATTTGCTGGAATCATTAGGAGAGTTGTTGTAAGCATGGTTATCTGCTAAGCTATCCATGACATCCCAATTGAGCGCGTCTAGGGTCCATTGTCTGAGAACCCTGCTCACGTCTCTTATTATAGGACTGAGAAAGGTCTCCTGCGAGATAAAATTAAGTCTTCCAACTCTTCTGCCTACAATCTCAAGTCCCAAGTGGCTCGCGTCCGATTCTCCTAGTGTCGGATGAGCCATAAGCAACACGCGTTTCGATTTATGGCCATCGGAGGCATCGAAAATGTTGGAATGAACTGGATGGTAGGCGAAGTATCTTTTCAAAGCATAACCGGAAAAGGTAATATCGACGGGTGCATCGAATTGACGCGCCCATGATGCCCACTTGCCCGGTCCTGGTCCATACTGATGTCCTGTCAGGCTCCCAATGTACCTTTTTCATGACAAAGCATGTGGCATGTAGCACGCAAGAAGACCTCATGTATAGACAAAGTATAGTCAGGCTTGAAAGTGATATCACCAGCAATCCCCAAGAGTCCATACACGTTGTCGCGAGGGTCTTGACATTCCCGATAGCTATATTGCACATGTTGTCGCTGCAATTCTGATCGCTGGACATCGCCATTGTCGTACCTTATGCGCCCGTTGGCAAGAGATAGAAGTACAAAAAAGAAATTTTCCAGTGAGGCGTAGAATTTAGGAGGAAACTGAAGTGCAGTATCCCTACAACAATTTACGATGTGTTCGTGGGCTTTGAATCCACAGTCAGCGATTGTCTGAAGCGATGTGGACCATACATCATAGGTCAATATGCCTTTCGTAGGCAAGACCGCTTCTTGAACTGTCCACATGCGCGACCACCATGGGCTTTCCATGACAGCCAAGAACGCTTCGCGAATTTCGGTCCACTTATCATTGACCTCGTAGACCGTTGTATCGCGCCCACAGTCATTCTCGGTACGGAAGCAAGGCCACTCGTATATGTGTTGACCATTTGCCAGATTGCGTATAAGTTCGAATAGATCCACTGTTCCAGAGTTGCCGTCTGCTGAGTCGCTCGGTTGGAACGAGGATTGTGTAATGCCGCACTTGGAGCTATCGCATCCCAACCAGATCCGTACTTGGGCGCAGTCTCGATATATCTTGCCCATGAATGCAACTTGATGCGACTTTTCGGCTGAATCCGATTGATTGATGCAAACAGCGTCTACCCATAGTGTAATATCGATTTCCACATCCCGTAAGTGACGCAGCGCCTGCTCGAGGTTCGCAGTAACTTGAATGTCAAAGCCGTCAACCTCGATTGACTCGGTGGTGGGAGTATCGCCCCACGTGTACGACAAAGCTTCATAAGAAGGCTTGTCGCGAAAGCTGACAGTTCGCAGTGTGCATCGAATAGGTTCGGACACGCCACCAGCATGGACGATAAGAAGGCGCAAGTTGTCGCTTGCATCGGGCAAAGTATCGTAAATGGGGTAGAATGATGTTGACATGTCTGTATTGATGTCCGACACTTCCTTGAGAGACGATCACCTCTTGAAGTTGCAGCCTTGGAGGGGAGGCCGCCTTCCACGTGCTTACTCCACTCGTGACATTCCGCTTGAATGAGACACCGAAGCGCGCCACATCTCAGCCTCGCGCAACTATCCTCAACTATTTCATTACTTCATCTCTCACCCGGATAAATCACGTACACATCCATGCACGCCGACCTCCAACTTCCTCGTCTTATCAACCCAACACAGTCGCGTAGTCGATCCCTGTCCTTCCCCGCCCTCCCATCTCTTCCCAAAACAGCATGTTTACCAGTGCGCACGGAGACAAGGCGTCAGCAGACTTGCTCCACCCCCAGCGCGAAGCAATGTGCAAGGCTAGTTCCCACGATACACCTGCGTGCACCTGCAGCAAAAGAACGGCCCACTAGCGCTGAATAAGGCGGCAAGTCCGTCCCGACTAGCTCACCCCTTGCCTCATCCAGAGGCAATGATTTAGCCAACGCCAATGGCCCTCCAGTAGTCGCACATGTCAAACTCGGGCGTCTTGCGACCGCGGATGCGATAAGAACGACAACAACGACGGCTTTGATTGAACAGCTGGTTCTGCAATATTGGTGCGCCTCGGAAACTCGCGGCTATCTGTGCACGTATCGATTGGGCGTTGTTATCACTGGGACTGCGACATTCAACAAGAGACGGGAACCGTTTTGTGCGCAGCGCGCACGCTGGAGAAGAACAAAGTTACCCACAAATACCAACCTTACATCCGCTTTTCACAGGCATTTTGACCTGCCGTGGGAACTTACGGCCACCGTCGTTCATTGGTCTTGGCCTGAGCGATCTATACGCCGCTTATATATATCGAGGGACGGGTACCCTTTCCGCGCAGCGCGTCCTGGAAGTCCAAGGAACGAAGTCGTCGGCTAGAGCATCCGTATAACGACCATGGCCGACTTATCGCACACCCAGACCCATGATGCCATGCTCAAGAATGCCGCGCATCTTTCCGAAGACGCTGCACTGGACGACGAAGAGCTAGGCATCTCGTCGTCTTCGCGACGAGTCGACTTTGGAGGAGATGGGACTACCGGCGGCATTGAACATGGCGGAGGAGATGGAGATGAGGCACGTGAGCAGCGGCCGAAACATAAGAAGAGAAGATTCGGGCTAGGCAAGAAGAAAGAGAGTTATAGCCATACGCACTACAAGGTGTACAAGAGACGGTGGATTGGCTTGGGACAATTGGTGTTGTTGAACATTGTCGTTAGTTGGGATGTAAGTTGACTTCTTTGCTTCTTCGCAGCTGGTACGGAAAGGGTCTTTTAGGTCAGGGTCCCGCGCACGCTTTAAGTACCGACGGAGCTACTGACGCCACTATGACCAAATGTTCCAAAGACGACTTCTTGTCATTGGAGACAACGGGGGGCGCGAGATATCACTTACTAACAATCAATCACTAGTGGCTGACCTTTGCCCCCATATCCACCACATCTTCCCAATACTTCAACGTCCTCGAAAGCACCATCAACTGGCTCAGCACCGCCTTCCTCTTCGCTTTTGCCGTGTCCACCCCACTAACAATCTACCTCCTGCACAAGGGCCCTAAACCTTCCATCATCGCCGCCTCCATCTTACTCTTGGCGGGGAACTGGATCCGGTATGCAGGGACCAAGACAAACGTGTTCAGCGTGGTCATGGTGGGACAGATATTGACGGGACTTGCGCAACCTTTTGTGCTAGCAGCGCCGACGCGGTATAGTGATATGTGGTTTACGGAGGGAGGAAGGGTGGGGGCTACGGCGTTGGCGAGTTTGGCGAATCCGTTTGGAGCAGCGGTATGTTATGCACTTTGAATAATAGAGGTAAGATCGCAAAAAGACATACTAACGTGACACAACAGCTTGCATCGTTGATCAACCCATTCCTGGGCGATGTACCGACTACAGTGTTGATTGTATCGTGTATAGCAACCGCAGCATGTATTCCGGTACGTCTCCCCCTTGTCCTTATCCTTATCTCCATACATACTTCCCCAAACCCAAGTCCGGACCTGTTATTAAAATACAAAAACAGTCATTCTTCATACCCGCCTCTCCCCCCTCACCACCCAGCGCGTCATCCGCCATAAGCAAAACCCCCATCTCCACCTCCCTCAGAACAATGCTACGCACACCCTCCTTCTACCTCGTCTTCTTCACCTTTGGCATCTACACCGGCTTCTTCAACGCCTTCACCTCTCTCCTCAACCAAATCCTGTACCCATACGGCTACACCGAAGACGAAGCGGGTATCTGCGGCGCCGTCCTCATCGTCGTCGGCCTCGTCGCGTGTGCCATCACCTCGCCCATCGCCGACAAAACGCACGCCTACCTCCTCGGCATAAAGATTCTCTGCCCGATCCTATCAGCCGCGTATCTAGCCATGATCTGGGCGCCGCAGACACGCACTATCGCAGCGCCGTATGTGCTCAGTGCGGTGCTGGGCGCGTGTTCGTTCAGCCTGCTGCCTATTGCGCTGGAGTACCTGGTCGAGATTAGCTTTCCTGCTTCGCCAGAGGTGTCGAGCACCATCTGCTGGGTTGGCGGGCAGGTCTTTGGCGGTATCTTCATCGTCGTTATGAATGAGCTTAAAGACGGTCGGCCGGTGGATCTGGAACAGGTGCAGAAGGCGGGTAGGGGCCAGGCGGCTGAGGGAGGGGATAGACCACCTGGTCATATGTTCTGGGCGTTGGTTTTCCAGGCCGTGGTCTGTGCATTGGTGTTGCCGTTGCCGCTTATGTTGGGGGTGGAGCGACTGGGGTTCGCTAGTAGAGAGGGGAGATTGAAAAAGGATGTCGATGGCGATAGTGTTGTTGTTGGTGGTGCTGGAGAGAGGGGTGATGTGGAAGTAAATGGTGGGGTTGCGGGAGCGGAGCGATGACTACTTGAGGATATGGATTCTGGTGAGGATTACGAGAATGACGATGACAACGACTATGATGAGGGATACTCGTCGTAGGCTAGGATTTTCCTTTGGTCTGGGCTGCTTGGGAGGGACTGGTTTTTTTTCCTTGGCTCTGTCTTTGTCATGTACGTAATGGGATTCATGTCCGCATATGACCAACACGCTGTGTTACAACATGTTCTCGATGATGTGTACCAATGTTTGACTCGAGCAAGATACAAGTACAGTGATATTCTAAACACGGGCTCTAATATGTACAGTCATCCATTGCATGTGATAATGTCTTGATGCTTGCATTCATTTCCGAAACGGCTACGTTCCAACTACCTGCTACCAACACATGGGTATTCGCTATAGGAAGAAGGACGAGGATCGGCTGGGGGCGGTTTACTTGAGCTGAGCGAAGAGCTTGGGGGCAGCGCATTGGGATGCGCAGTGGGCAAGGTGGAAAACTGTGGTTATATTAGAAAAGGGAAGGGAGGGGGTGGGGGTGAC